>NC_058412.1:123684271-123993148 GCF_002201575.2 Neomonachus schauinslandi
CCCCCCCCCCCCCCCCCCCCCCGCCCACTCCCATCCCAGAGTCCTAGCCCATTACCTAATTTAGCCAAGGGCCCTTGCAGAGAAATTTAAGCCTCTGAGCAGGTGGCAGGCCTTAATGTCCTAGATTCTTGGGAGGAGAACCCGCCCTGCTCCACTGCCTTAGGGAGCCCCTGCTCAAGGAACACGCTGGCTCCAAGATGGGTGAGGACAATCGGAATCGAGAAAAGTGAAGCAGCATGGCAGACAGGGAAGAGCACAAGCCTTGAAGTCTGAAACCCAAGATCCAGATCCTGTCTCTGCAAGCAGTGCACTCTTAAGGCAGGCGACGTGCCACTCTGAGCTTCAGTTTCCTTCTCTGAGAGGTGGAGATGGGGACAGTCATGACCTCCCTCACAGACAGACCATGGGAAATGGGGGCCCAGCTACAAGTCACCCAACTTGTGCCCACTCCATAGGGTTGGTGCTTGGCAAGTGGAACGTCCTGTCTTTGAACCGTGGTAGAGGGCAGGGGAGGGGAGGAGGGCAAAGTGACAGCCACGGTCATTGAACCTCTAGGACAAGCCACACTCTATGTTAAGCATTTTAACCACGTGATGTCACCTAGATCACCCCATCCCATGAGGGAGAAGCTAGGATTATTCCCTTTTTACTAGGGGGCTTTGTAAATCATAAAGGCCTCTAGTCATGTCAGTCATTCTTTTTTTTTTTTTTTAAAGATTTTATTTATTTATTTGACAGAGAGAGACACAGCGAGAGAGGGAACACAAGCAGCGGGAGTGGGAGAGGGAGAAGCAGGCTTCCCGCCGAGCAGGGAGCCCGATGTGGGACTCGATCCCAGGATCCTGGGATCATGACCTGAGCCGAAGGCAGACGCTTGACGACTGAGCCACCCCGGCGCCCCATGTCAGTGATTCTTATTAATCCTGAAGGGAAGTTGGGACAACCCTTGAGGGGACCTGTCCAAACAAGAAATCTAGGGAGGGGTCCAGGAGATGGGTATGCAGTCGGAGGAGAAATAAAGTTGAAAGCAGATCTTCCTCTCAAGTTTACCTTCTCCAGGAAAAGGGTGTTTGGGATTCTTTTTTTTTTTTTTGAGGGAGAGGGGGATTAGGGGCAGGTTCTCTGGGTGAGTAAAGGGGCAGCCGGCCCCTTCCTAGAGCTTGGTGAAGAAGTCCGGAGCAGCTCAGCTAGCCATCTGGAGAGTGAAGGGATGGGCAGAGCAAGTCCAGTCCGAAGGGAGCCCATCCCGCAAATCCACGGGGTCCAGGCTGGGTGTTGGAGAGGTAGGCGATGCTGTGGACAGTGGCTAAGTCAACAGAAAGAGCATGAAGACAACTGAGTGCAGAGCCTGGGGCCAGTGAAAGGAGGCTGGATTCCAAGGAAGGTAGACGGACAGTGGCAGCTGGGCTGCCATCTTTCTCTATTTATAGACATTCCCAAGAAAAGCTCAGTGGAGCTAGGCCAGGCTACATAAGGCCTCCGCCGGCCAGGCAGAGGGCCAAGGGGCAGCAACACCAGGGGAGTCCAATTTGGATGTGAGCCCTGGAGCCACCAATGATTCCTTTGAAGCAGAGAACTTGGAACCCTCAGCAATCATTTGTTCATTAATTTGTTCTTTCATTTATTCAGGAAAATAGATAAGGTCCAAATTTATCTATTCCCTTTAACCACTCCAACCTCCATCCCTTCCCTCCCCATCCTGCATGCTGCTCTGCTCTGGTCAGACTAAAATACAGCTCCAAACAACACCCTGTGTAGCCTCCAGGTCTTTGCACGTGCTGTTTTTTCTGCCAGGAACTTCCATCTTCTCTCTCTTCATCTGCCTACTTCGCTGTAATCTTTCTCAGCTTCAATATCACTTCCTTCTGGCGCCTAGCTGGTTCAGACGGTAGAGCATGCAACTCTTGATCTTGGTGTCATGAGTGTGTGTGTGTGTGTGTGTGTGTGTGTGTTTATATTCTATATTTATATAAATATTCATTTTATATATTTATATTTAAAGGGGCACCTGGCTGGCTCAGTCAGTGGAGCATGTGATTCTTGATCTCCAGGTCATAAGTTTGAGCCCCACGTTGGGTGTAGAGATTACTTGAAAAAAAAAAATACAAATCAAAAATAACATCACTTCCTTCGGGATCCCTCCTCGCCTACCCAGGCCAAGGGAGTCCAAGGCAGTCTTCAGTAGTTTCTTCAGTCATAGCCCTAAGCATGCCACATGACATGACCTGCTCTGAGTTCCATGGACCAAAGACTGTTACCTGTTCTTCACTGCATTCCCCAGCACCCAGCACTTAGCACATGCTCAATAAATATCATGTTCTTTATAGGAATAACTGAACGGAGTGGCATCTGGTTATGAGGAGGAAGTTCCTAACCGTCAAGGTTGAAAAATCACGGGAATGGGAAGCCTCCGGAGATAATGAGCTCCCTGTTACTGACCATATGCAACCAGGAATTTTAATGACCATCTCTCAGTGTGGCTGTAGGGAGATATTATAGGATAGTGGAGAATACAAGACTTCAGGAGGTCTAGTTCTGGTCCTATTTGTATGGCCCAAGGTAGGTCCCTTCCCCTCACTGAGCTTCAGACTTCCCATCTGTAAAACAGAAGTACCAGACCAGATTTCTAACAACCCGTAGGTTTATGAACACCTGCTTTGTGTTTTTGAACACCTACCCAGATTTGTGAGACCTATGCCAAAATACAAGTTGATATTCTTCTGTGTTCAGTGAATGAGTGAGTGTTGAATGAATTAAGGAATGAAGTGTGTCTCTTTTTGCCCCCACACCCTACTGCTAAGCTGAATGAAGAGTAGCTAGATTCTTGAAATTACATGGACTTGGCCATGAATCCTAGCTCCCATATTTCCTAGCTCTGGATTTTGAGAAAGTCAATTTGCCTCTTCATCCTGAAAATGGACCATTATTATCCAATAACAGCCCCTCCCCCAAGATGTGAGTGTGAGATGTGACCCCATGTAAAATGCCTAAAACAGGATGTAGGTCACAGCGGAACCTCTGCACATAGTGGAGTGTGTTTCCCATTCAAAGCTACTTCCCCCCCACTTCTCTCTCCTGTGCCGTTCAAAAAGGGTAGGAAGGACTGTCAGAGAGATTTTATTTGTTCGATTGTATAACCAAGAATATCTGCCTTGCTAGGGACTGATAGCAAGGCCTTTTGACAGAAAGTGACAATAAATTCTTCCTGACCCACTGCTGCCCTCCCAGTAAAAGATAAAACACAGCCAGCCCTTCAGAGAAGCTGCTGAGATTACCAGGCCTTCTGTGTGGGGAAAGAACAGAATGAGGAACTCAGGAAAGGTAGGCTACAAGGCCCCACACTCAGAAACCTCTGGCAAGCTGTGTGACTCTGGGCAAATAACTCTGCCTTTCTGGATCTCACTTCCCCGTTTGCTACCTCCTATGTGTGAGGTTCAAATGAGATCATAAGAACGTGTGAAGACTGTAGAAACAATAATCACTATGTAACTGATCAGTCTGTCAGCCCCTGGTCTGCGCCAGGCACTGCATCAGGGTCCTTACAAGGACTGCAAAATTAGTACTAGTTTTAATTGTTCCTGTTTCACACAGGAAAAAAACCTAGGCTCTAGGGTCGAAGTCAGACTCCAACTTAGATAACGTGTCTTCCCTTGGCCTCAATTTTTTCACCGGCGAGATGGGCTTCCCACTGTGGCATGACTTTGGAAAGTTAGAGTGCTGGATGGAGATTGCGGGATAAATTGGGGGCAGCCGGGAAGACTGGGTCTTCGGGACGGTTGGCAGGATTCACGGGGGGAGAGAGCCCCTGCGGATTGGGTACAATCCCGCAGGACGCTGGGGTTCGCCCAGGCCTACCCAGGATTCCCAAGTCCCTCCCGGAGCGAAAACCCCGGGATTCCCGGGAGGCTCCGGGGAGCGGGCGGGGCCGGGGGCGGGGCGGCGGCAGGAAGCGGCCGGAGCTGCGCTGGGAGCGGCCTGGGCCCGGCGAAGCCCGGCCGGCCTCGGTAAGCTGCCGGGGCTGCACCCCCGACGCTGGGGAACCGCGCGCCCCTGAGCGCACCGCGGGGCGCGGGAGGGAGAGCCGCGCCAGCGGGCGAAAGAGGCGAGGGGAGGGTCCTGGCCTCTCCCGGGAAGAGCGCGGCCCTACGTTGCGCGGAGGGGGCGGGGGGCGACGCTAGGCGACGCGCGGGGCTCGCAGGACCCCCCCAACGGGCTAGGGCGGGGCCTCCGCGGCGCCCCTCCCTCCGCCGCCTGGGCCCCGCCCCTCCTCCCCGCGCGGGGCCCCGGGTCTCCCTCCCGCCCCCGCCCAGGACCCAGCGTCGCGCACTCCCCCCAGGGTGCCATGGCCTCGCGGCTCCTGCACCGGCTGCGGCACGCCTTGGCCGGCGACAACCCGGGGGAGGCGGCGACCGGCCCGGAGGCCGAGCAGTTCCCGGAGAGCTCGGAGCTGGAGGACGACGACGCCGAGGGCCTGTCCTCCCGCCTCAGCGGCACCCTCAGCTTCACCAGCGCCGAGGACGAAGAGGACGACGACGAGGAGGACGACGGGGAGGTTGGCCCCGACCCGCTGCCCTCTGGGGACGGGGCGTCGGGAGAAGATGCAGGCGAGTTCCCGAAGACAGAGGCGGGAACCCTGGGGCTCGATTAGGCCTCCACCCCAGCCCTGTTCCCCAGCCATCTCTTGGCTGTGTGACCTTGAGAGAGTCACAACACCTCTCTGAGCCAAGTTTTCCCTCGTGTCAAATGGGGGAAATCACTCCCAACTCGGGGTTGCTGGGGGCATTAAATTTACAGGGTCTGGGATACAAATCGTAATAATGTGCTGGCGATGTTTTGCGGGGGGAATATTTATTTAGAGCCTACTGTCTGCCAGACACGGTGTTTGGTACTTGGCCCCTCTCTGGCCCTGTTTCCATTTATGTCGAGTGGAAATAAAGCCTGTCTCAGCTGTTGGGAGGATGAGTGAGGTCACCACACGTGATTTATGTCCACCTTAGCCCCAGGCCCATTGATGTGACTGGTCGTGTCCCCATGCAGATCGGAGCCTCGCACCTGATGGACAGCGAGGCAGTCAGCCCCTGGCAAGGCAGTTGCAGGATTTCTGGAAGAAGTCCCGGAACACTCTGGTGCCCCAGCGGCTGCTCTTCGAGGTGACCAGCGCCAACGTGGTCAAGGACCCACCCTCCAAGTACGTGGTGAGTGAGGGTCCAGGAACCTCTGCGCTGTGAGTCTAGAAGTCTGGCTAAGAGAAAGGGAAGATTCCCAACTTCCTTGGGCTGGCCGGCGGGGGGGCGAGCGGTGGTGTCTAGCTGTATAGTTATAAACGGTCAGTGTATTTTAGGAATGGGGAAACTGAGGTCAGAAAGGGGATGTAGGGCGCCTGGGTGGCTCAGTTGGTTGAGCGGCTGCCTTCGGCTCAGGTCATGATCCTGGAGTCCCGGGACCGAGTCCCGCATCGGGCTCCCTGCTCGGCAGGGAGTCTGCTTCTCCCTCGAACCCTACCCCCTCTCATGTGCTCTCTCATTCTCTCTCTCAAATAAATAAATAAAATCTTTAAAAAAAAAAAAAAAGAAAGAAAGAAAGGGGATGTAATTTGTTCAGGTCCTTAGGCAAATGACTTAGCTTTCTGAGGGATTATGGACCTGCCCCCCATCCTGGTTTTGAGACTAAGAGAACTGATGTGTGGGCCCCACCCCGCAGGTTTTGCAAACTGTAGCAAAATATAAGATATACAGGAAAGAATAATATCTGGGTCAGACCTGAGACCCAAGTTGCATTTGTTAGTGGTTAAAAAAAAATGGGTTTTGGATCCAGACCCCACTTATTACCAGCTGTTTCACCTTGGGTGAGTTGTAGACCTTGATGACCCTATTTCCTCATCCGAGCAGTGGGAATAATGCAGAGGATTGTTGCAGAAATGAAATGAGACAGCGCACAGGGAGCCCTCAGCACTGTGCCTGGCATTATGAAGTGCTTGATAAAAGTCTCTTATTATGACTTAACTTTGGCTTGAAAATGTCTGGCATCTAGGGCCTGTTGTGGCCTCCTTACAGCCCAGGTGAATCAGTCCCCAGGCACCAACACTGTACACAATAATCTTGTTCTGAGGGTTAGATTTAGGGGGTAGGGAAGGCCTTGGAGTCTGGTTTTCCTTGCCTGTGGAAAGGACAAACTGACATGGGAGAATGAGGTCTGCCAGGTCCTGAAACCCAGCCTGACTTGGCCAGTCCTGGCCGACTCAGACTTCCCTCCTCTTCAACACCCTCCTCCATTTCTGACTCAGCAGGAAAGGGGCCTGGAGCCCTGTCCCACATCTGGGCCTCTCCATTCCTTTCTGCTGCTGTTAGTAAACAAGGGCCACGCCCATGGGGTGACTGCTCCAATTTGAGCAGGGATTGACTCTGATGATCTAGTCTTTTTTTTTTTTTTTTTTAAGATTTTATTTATTTATTTGAGACAGAGAGAATGAGAGACAGAGAGCATGAGAGGGAGGAGGGTCAGAGGGAGAAGCAGACTCCCTGCCGAGCAGGGAGCCCGATGCGGGACTCGATCCCGGGACTCCAGGATCATGACCTGAGCCGAAGGCAGTCGCCTAACCAACTGAGCCACCCAGGCGCCCTCTGATGATCTAGTCTTAAGGGGCAAAAGTCCCAGGCTTCACGCACCGGCAAAGGGACTCCGAGGAACAGCCGGGCAGCAGGGAAATTTGGGATGATTCTGAGAATGACAGGATAGAGCAGGATGGCCAGATATGCCCTGGCCCATGTCTGGGGAGACAGGTCCCCTCCTCTGTCCAAAGGGGACCCTAAATCCTGATTGAACTTTTCCCATTGGGGTTGAAAGCCCAGGCTGTGGAATTAGGTGGGCCTGGGTTTGAATCCCAGCTGGACCATTTACAGGGAAGTCTTTGAGCCCTTTGCTTCCCGTGGAGCCTGCTTCCTCGTCTGTCTGAGTCAGGGACTCCCTCCTCACTGTGCTCCATAGTGAAGTGCCCAGCACAGCATGTCGTAGCAGGGGCAGGTGCTAAGTTTATGGAGCTCCTGTCATTATTACCCATGAGATAATGGATGTAAAACGTTTCCTTTTTGCCAAAAATTTAAAAATAAAAGTAAAAGCTACATGAATATAAGGGGTCATTTTAGACAATGCTTCCTGAAGTGTATTTTGCAGGAAACTGGTTTCCTGGAATGCTGATAACCGTTCCTTTAAAAAAAAAAAAAGGTCTTGCAGCCAGTATGTTTGGGGAATGCAGAACTGAACAGGAGTAAAATAAACTTCTTTAAGATTAAATAGTGTTAACATACACTGAATCTTTGAGAGAAGTATAGAAGAGACCAGAGGTGGCTAGAATATTGGCAGTTTCACAGAACAAATTCAAGAGAAAAGTCTGGGTTTGGTGTTAGTGTGCCTTCAACATCTCATGCTTAACTAATCCCCCTTTTTAAACCTGGTGGGTCAGCATTATTACAGATTAATCCGTATTCAGGTGGTCAGACCTAGGGGCAGCTTCATGGTCATCTTGATCAGCGTTTCTCAAACGTCATTCCAGTACCACCTTCATGATTCTCGTCCTAGCTAAATGCTATTTGTACCATTCCCTGCTTAACATTTTTCTTTAAGTAAACCTATTTTTTTCCGTAAATAAGTTCAAAAGACTTCAAAGCAGTACTGTAGCTGGAAAGCCTTGCTTGCCATACGGTAAAAATACAATAAAAGCAGTCATTAAAACCCTGCATGAATGCTGTTGCCTGAAGGCCCTGACCTGAGATTTGCTTTCTAGGTCTTTTCTGAAAGTGGAGATGAGAAGCATGGGAGAAGTGCGTTTTAAAAACCAAACTGAGAGAGCTTCTCATCTGTAGTCAGGATTCAAAGAGAATTGGGGGGGGGGGGTTCACTTCCTGTCTGCTTCAGTGTTATTTACTCCAGCACATACCACCTAGAATCTCAGGACCAATATTTACTTACACGCATCCCACCTGTGAGTGGACACTGACCTAGGCCCCCACTTCGAGGAAAGCAGACCCAAAGGGGGACTGCCTTGCCTGACGACACGCCGCGAGGGAGTAGGTGACCGGGGGGTTAGGACCTGTGTCCCGATGCCCTCTTCAAAGTGATCGCTACTTGGTCTATCTGAAGACCTCTCCTCCAGGTCTGCTTTGGAATAACCTGGCTAAGAATGTGGGGGCTCTGTGTCCAGAGCAGAACAAAGTCCAAGCTGGTCTTGAAGGCTGGTTCAGAGGCCCAAGAGATCGGCCTGGGTTTCAGCTCCCAGCTGGTTTACCAGAGGGGCTGTCAGAAGAGGTAATTGCCCTATGGGGAAGGGAGTGCTCCCTGGAAGGGGCAAAAGGGGTGGCAGCTCCAGGCACTGAAGCTCATCTCTGTCTTTCTCTCCCCGTGCTGCCTTGGGCCTGGGTCATTTCAGACGAGCCTCAGGTAAGATGGGACTGGGCTCCCTGGCTGCCGCCCCAGCAGCTCCCACCCTCCTGGGCCCAGTCTCAGGGGCAAAGGGAAGAAGTGGGGGAACACAGCTTGAGGTGTGGGTGTGGGGAGGGAAGGGGCGCACGGACAACTCACACCTGCCCTGACCCCACCCTCCCTACAGCTCTACACCCTCGCCGTGATGGGTCCAGGGCCACCTGATCGCCAGCCAGCCCGGATCTCTCGCCGCTACTCGGACTTTGAGCGGCTGCACCGAAACCTGCAGCGACAGTTCCGGGGCCCCATGGCCGCCATCTCATTCCCCCGGAAGCGCCTGCGCCGGAATTTTACAGCAGAGACCATCGCCCGCCGCAGCCGGGCCTTCGAGCAGTTTTTGAGCCACCTGCAGGCAGTGCCTGAGTTGCGCCTTGCCCGGGACCTGCAGGACTTCTTCGTGCTGCCCGAGCTGCGGCGGGCCCAGAGCCTCACCTGCACCGGCCTCTATCATGAGGCTCTGGCGCTCTGGGCCAACGCCTGGCAGCTGCAGACCCAGCTAGGCACCCCCTTGGGCCCAGACCGCCCTCTGCTGACCCTGGCTGGGCTGGCTGTGTGCTACCAGGAGCTGGAGGATCCTGGGGAGGCCCGGGCGTGCTGTGAGAGGGCCTTGCAACTGCTGGGGGACAAGAACCCCCACCCTCTGTTGGCACCCTTTCTGGAGGCCCACGTCCGGCTCTCCTGGCGCCTGGGCCTGGACAAACGCCAATCAGAGGCCCGGCTTCAGGCCCTGCAGGAGGCAGGCCTGACCCCCACACCACCCCCCAGTCTCAAAGAATTGCTCATCAAGGAGGTACTGGACTGACTTTGCCTAGACTTCAGGCCACTGTGGGGAGAGGCACCGTCCCAGGATGGAGGGTGGGGGTGAGTAAGGAGGACATGAATAGCAGTTGGGAAGCTGTAGGGGGTGCTGGGAACCCCTAGAAGCCCTACAAAGAATTTGTAGCACACCAAGGAACCATGTTCCTTCTGTCGAGCTGGGCTCAGGACAAGCTTTGGCCAGGGTTGCCCTGGGGTGGTGTAGGGAGCAAGTCTGATGCAGCCTGTCCAGCTCATGAGTGTCTGGGGACCATGCTCCAGTGTAGGTCGGCGTTACCTCTTTCTTGGCCGGACGGCCAGGGACTCTTCCCCTGGAGTCCTGGAGTACAGCTGCCGTCTGGCCCAGGGGAATTAAAGGCCAGCAGCTCCAGTGGTATTAAGTCTCTTTATTGGGTTTGGGGACAGAAGGCCCAGCCCTCGACTGTACGGAGTTGGTGGGGAGAAGGGTGATCCTTGAAGCCCCAGGCCAAGCTGGTCCCTCTGGCTACAGCTTGCTCTCTGAGACCCAGGGCTTCACTCGGATCACGCCCTCCTGGGCACAGGACACAGCCAGGACGCCGTCCCGACGCCATAGTCGCCCTTGGACCAGCCCCCGGGAGCCACCTGTGGGTAGGGGAAGGGTGAGAACAGCCTTCCCCTTCACCAAACGTGCTTCTTGAAAAGGGTGCAACCGGTCTGGCTGCCCCATACAAGGGCACGTGAGTGTTGTGGCTTCTCCCAGTCTCTAAGTGCTGTTTGATGAGCCTATTAGGAATGGTCCCTGGGGGTAATTCCTGAGGGAACCCCACTTGACAGTTTAAAAGCACTTTCACATATCCACTGGCTTCCTCAAAAAGCTCACAGCGGGGAGAATTCTGAGGGCAGTCTCAGGTCAGTAGCTTGGCTAAGCAGATCCACCCCCACTCTGGCCACTTGTGGTAAGAAACCCGGCAGTTCCCTTTCTAACAAATCAAACTGGGTCCTCCAGGGCGGTATTTCACACCAAAAAAACCCCCATCTTCACCCCTACCAGGAAAAATAGGGTGGGGGGGTACCTGGGGCCATCACATCTGGCCACCCTCCCTCCCCGCCTGCAGACTCCCTTGCTAGCCTTGGGCCTGAGTGGAAGGTTCTGGAGGGAGCTGCTGGTCTCCCTTACACAGAGTACAGCTCACTTAGTTCTCATAGTAGCCAAGTGAAGCAGGCCTCGGCCCATTTTCCAGATGAAGACACTGAAGTCCAGGGAGCGTCAGGCACTCAGCCATAAGGAGCTGGCCAAACCAGGTGTCCTAACTGCAAGGCCGCTGATCTGTGTTGCGACACTTCTGGTGTTGCAGAGTCCCCCTTCCCTGAAGAGAGGATCCCTTAAGTTTTGTCCCTGTTTGATAGAGCAAGGCCTTCATCTGAAGTGTGCTTCCCCAGAAGGGAGCCCAGGGCTCTGAGACTAGACAGTGCTGAACGCGTCTTGGCTTCCCTGCACACCACAAGGGTCCAAGTAGCGGAGCCCTTAGAGACTACGGAGGGTCCTGACCCCCAACCAGGTTGGTTAATCCGCACCATCACTCAGGGAGCTGCTTAAAAATAATAGTTTCCTGGATTTCATCCAAGACCTGTGAGTCAAAATTTTGGGGGTGGAATCTGAGTATCTATTTTGAAAAAACTCCCCCAACTGGCAGTATGACATGCCACCACTTTCAGCTACCACTGCTCTCATGCGACCCTATTTGTTTAGATGGGGAAATTGAGGCTCAGGAGCTGAGACTGGCCCAGGATCACACAGAGAATCTGAAGTGCTTCCGGGCCCAGACCTGATCTCTGACACTCCCTGCATGCTACAGAAATTCAGCTGAGCAGGTGTCCCCTCTCAAGCCTCACGCTGTCATTTTGAAGACAGAAATGCCAGAGCCGGGACGCCTGGTTGGCTCAGTTGGTTAAGCGACTGCCTTCGGCTCAGGTCATGATCCTGGCGTCCCAGGATTGAGTCCTGCATCAGGCTCCCTGCTCAGTGGGGAGTCTGCTTCTCCCTCTGACCCTACCCCCTCTCATGCTCTCTCTCACTCACTCTCTCTCCCTCAAATAATAAAAAAAATCTTAAAAAAAAAAAGTCAGAGCCTGGGGGTGGGCAGGAGAGGAAGTGTCAGGCAGTGCCCCACAGGATCACCCGAGAAAGCAGGCTTCCTGCCCACCGCGCCCCCCCAGCCCCCTTGTCCCACGTGGCCCCGGACTCACCAGCCCAGGGGCTCTCACACTCATAGAGCATCCAGTGGTCAGCTCGGAAAGGGGTGTGGAACCACATGGAGTGGTCCAGAGAGACCATGAAGTGCACCTTGTGCTGCGACTGGTGGGGCAGCACTGCTGTGCCCAGGAAGGCGTAGTCCGAGATGTAGGCAGCCACGCAGCAGTGCATCTTCATGTCGCCCTCCCCTGCAACGTGTGGGGGCCCGGTCAGCCCTGGGCTGCTGGGCTATACAGCTCAGGACCTGCAGGGAGGTGGGCAGAGAGGGGCTGCCATGCACAGATGTGTAGAGTGCTCACTGCATAAGGGCACCTGGCCCAAGGTTGTGTGTGTGTGTGTGTGTGTGTGTGTGTCACATGTGTGTGCGTGACAGGTGACAAAGGAGGCAAGGATGGGCAGAGGGCAGGGCTAAGTGAGGTCTGAAATCCAGTCTTCACTCCCTAAGTCTCCCACGCTGAGCCCTCTGAGGGGTGCAGCTTGCACACAGGCCATGTGGTTAGCAGGGGTCCTGGAGGAGAATCTCCGCAAGGTGCCTTGTCTTCCCCAGAAAGGGCCTCCATTGGGATTATCGTAGTCACCTCGCCCTTATCCCCACGCTGGCGGTGGACAGGGTCCCGGTGAGAAGCTACTTCCCCATCATGCCGACAAGGAAACAGCAGGCCCAGAGGGGAAGTAACATGCCCAGTGCCACAAAGGGCATGTAAGGTCCAGGCCTAGCCCCTGGAAGAGTGTTTTCTTCCAGTCCTTGGGGTCCTCTTACCGATATGGCCCCGGGCTCGCACCCAGAACATTTGTTTGGGGTCCATGCTCTGCAGCTGGCTCAGGGTAGGTGGCTTAACCGGCTTAATCTCAATGGGCACCTCCTTGGCAGCAATTCGGTTCAGTCCCACTCGGTACTTCTCTTGGAGGTTGGGGTCCCTGAAAATAAAGGGGAAAGGGAGAGCCTCTCTGAGCTGCCTCTGTGACCCCCTCATTCCTCCATGGGGACTCCTGACTTTTCCCCACCACTCCCCTCCCGTCTGACAGGCAGAAGAGCATAGTGTCTGAATGCTTTCTCTGCCACTTAGGAGCCCTGTGACCTTGTGCACGTTAGTAACCTCGCCGAGCCTCTCTTCCCATCTGCAAAATGTAGACAATGACAGCAGCTTACCTCCTAACGCTTCGGAGTAGCAAGGCGGACCCTATCAGAGGGTCCCTTCTAAGCATTTCACATACACTACCTCGTCACGACAACCCTGTGAGGTAACGCTATCATCACCCCCCTCTGATAACTGACCTGAAATAAGCAGCGGGAGTTCAAGGAGCTTGCTCAGGAAGTGGAGAAGGCAGGATGTGGACCCTGGCAGTCTGGCTCCATGGTTCAGGCTTTTATCCACTTCGCTATTCTCAACTTTCAGGAAGCAGGCTGCGCAACTGGGACCAACCTACCTAACCCTAAGCAATTAGGAAGACCGTGTTCCGGGGGAGAGTGGGGAGCCCATCTCCAGGGAAGCCCCTCCACCCTGGTAACAGCCACCCCGAGTGCTCTTCACCAGGGTTTCCATTTTCAGCCCCACCCTCTAAGGCACCGTCCCCCAGACCTTACATGACAGTGGGAAGGTTCTGGACCTGCACTGCCCATTCCACTAGCCGCTAGCCACATGTGGCTACTGAGTGCTTGGAGTATGGCTAGTGTGACGACAGAATTGTTCATTCTATTTAACGTTACCTTAATAGAGCCACATGTGGCTAGTGGCCTCCTAGGTGGACAGCACAGCTCTCTTATTTAGGGACCTTTAAGACCAATGTCCGCCTTTCCTTTCAGCGAACATTTGTGAGCTCTGACAGACCACGCTCTGTGCTTACTCCTCTCTGTCGGTAGTGGTGTTAACTACAATTCACGAGCTGTCACGAAGTGACTTATTATCTCTGACCTCATTTAATCCTCCTACAGCTTTATGAGGTAGGAATTATGATTAACCCCCACTGTGAGCAGAGGCTGAGTGGGAAAGCAACTTGCCCAAACTCACACAGCTAGCAGAAACAGAGTCTACATTTGAACGCGGGCCTTTACCGAAAGATCAAACCCGTATCCATCCCTTCAGTACTCTGCTGCCTCCCCTGCATGCAGCACAGGAGAGGGGAGCTCTCCTTAGGATTCAGCTGTGAAGGAGGCAGAACAGACATGACCACTCCCGATTTTTAGACGAGGCAGGACTCTGAGAAGCTGGGGAGTCGGGCCAAGTCACACAGCAGGGGAACACTAAAAGAGGCACAGACCTGGCCAGAATCCTTGTTCTGTCCTGTGTCGGGACCCAGAGCTCTTTCCCCTGCCCCAGCATGTTCCCAACTTTATTAGCTGTGATCCAAAAGAAATGCATTTCACCAGGTGATACTCAAAATATTGAACACACACTAAGGCAAAGGCAAAAGGGACCGTCACCCCCGCCAGGCATTACCTCCTAGGCTGCTGGGTCATGAGTGATCCGAAAGGAGGAGAGGGATCACTCAGGGACTGGAGAGATATGTACCAAGTGATCACAGAAGTGTTTCCATGTTTTAACAGTCAGTAAAGCTGTAACAGTACCTGAACCGGCCGAATCAGAAGCTCAGCCTTTACATCATGACTGAACACGCTCGCCCGTGCGCACAGGTACACACACCACAAACAATCGACACGCAGGATCCACAAGAGGGGCCTTACCCTTACTACACACAATACGCCCCGATATCCGTATTTTTTTAAATGCCGGTCAAGACCCACTAAAGGATTCCGTGACCCACTCCCAGGTGACAACTGCAGGTGTCCTGGAGCCTCCAGCTCTCTCACCTTAAATACTGGTCGATGAGGGCCTCGTGGTCCAGCAGCTCTTCGGGTGGGGGCACGCTGGGCATGGAGAACTGGTGCTGCACGGGGCTGGGCTGAGCCTTCTGGAAGGAGGCCTGGCAGATGAAAATGGGCTTGCCGTGCTGCACAGCCTTCACGGAGCGCACCGAGAAGCTCGTCCCCGTCCGCGTCCGCTCCACCTGGTACAGCACTGGCACCTTGAGGTCCCCTGCGGCAGGCACAAGTGACACGGTGAGTCCAAGTGAGCCCCGTGTGAGCAGTCGTCATCACCACGGCTGGACAGGCACCTCTGCTACTCGTTCTCTGTTCTGCTCGGTAGCCCCTGACTGAGGCCTGCCACGGCCCCGGGACCAGGGATGCAGCAAGAATACCAGAGCCTGTCCTTTCTCGCCACAGCACAGAGCAGGGGGACGTTCCCTGCATCCAAATCCTGGCCTGGCCACCTCTCACTAGCTGTGTGGCCTTGGGAAAATCTCTGAGCAGTTTACCCATCTGTAAAATAGGGATCATTAGCGCTTAGACCTATCAGGATGTTAGAGAGTTCAACTGGTCATAGTTTAAAGTGTTTAGAATAACATCCAGCATGCAGTAAGTGCCCCATGTGTTTGTTAAAGAAAATAATCCCAGCTTTTGTCTGGTTTCATCTGTGACTGGGATCTTGTCATGAGTCCAGTACTAATCTTCTAGATCAGAGGTCCACAACTCTGGCCTGCACCTTTTTGTTTGTTTTAGAACAAGCAAAAGCTATTTATTCAGAATTTAGTATAGCAAGGGAGTCAGTCACCGTCACTTACGTTTGGCAGAAACTCAAAGGCAGGCAGAGGAGCAGGAAAGCATTACCGTGAAACAAGATCGAGTATGTGCCACAACAGGAAGCTGCTGCCATGGGGAGAAGCAGGGAAGCTAACTAGAGGCAGGGCAGCCTCTGTAATTGGGTAGGTGTGCATATTTGGCTTTCTCTGGTTGGTCCTAAGTTGGAAGTGGGGACAAAACTTAGGGAAGCTATTAGCTATTAATCAAGTCTCTGGTGTTTGGGGCTGACTGTTAACAGGGGCTATGGTTCGGCTTCCTGGACTGGTTGCTAGAGATGGTGACCTGACTTCCTCCCCGACGTCTGACCTGTAGACAGCAGGCTGGCTTCCTAGGCTGCTTGCTGCCAACTGTGGATCAGAGTTCTTTTTTTTTTTTTTTTAAGATTTATTTATTTTGTTGGGGAGGAAGCAGGGGAGAGGTCTTCAAGCAGACTCCCCCGAGTGCGGAGCCCGACGCAGGGCTTGATCTCACGACCCATGAGATCATGACCTGAGCCAAAACCAACTCAGACACACAACTGACTGAGCCACACAGACAGCCCAAAGTTCTATTTTTATATGTGGTCTGGCCATTATCTGTTTGACTGTTCATTCTCTCAGGAAAAGCCTGCTGTCAGTCAGTCACTTCATCCTAGATGCAAACTGTCACTTGGCCCTTCTCTTTTGGGTGTCTGCATCCCCAAGGTAGGATGGAATAGGCCTGTGTTTAGACCTATTAGCTAGCCCTCAACAAATCAGTCAGGAGAGTTTTTAGGAGGAGAGAGTCTCCTTGGTGTCCCTGAAGTCCTTCAGTGTCTCTCTGATTCAGGCCGATGTTGGAGAACTCTGACACCCTGGCAGTGAGACATCTTGGGGATGATTTTCAATATTCAGATCAAAGACGCTGGTCTCAAAAAGTGTTGCTTCCTCCACCATCATCCAAATGGGGAGCCAACCAGGCACCGGAGGCTCATTCAACAGCAAAAACTATCACCATCCAGAGCTGGCTGGTTTGCTCAGCAATCTGCTGGCCAGCATTGCCAAAGGGGCATTTTTATCAGAATGGGAGCTCAAGGTTGAAGGCCTTTAGGAAGGGCTTCCCAAGAGTCCAGATCCTGGAAATAGTTAACATGTGCAATCTGATTTCAGGGGCTGGAAAGGAACCCTCCTCTCCCTCCCAACAAACTTAAAAAAGGAAAGAAAAAAAAAGGGGTGGCTGGGTAGCTCAGTTGCTTAAGCATCTGCCTTCGGCTCAGGTCATGATCCTGGAGTCCCAGGATAGAGCCCCACGTTGGGCTCGCTGCTCAGCAGGCAGAGTCTGCTTCTCCCTCTCCCTCTGCTTCTCCCCCTGCTCACGCTCACTTTCTCTCTCAAATAAATAAATAAAATCTTAAAAAAAGAGAAGAAAAAGAAAAAAGGCTCTAACCTAATCCTTAGGCTGTAGCTAAAACATAGTACTTCCAGTTACTAGTGATTTACCTTTCAGTGTGAATGAGTTCCAGACCTGTTCTTGGATGTTTTTATTGGAACAGAGCAGGTAGGCCCTGGAATATATTGAAGGAACGGAGTAAACAGTTGTGGAGTGCCTACTGCTGGGTGCCAGGTGGCCTTAGAAACTAAGGCAAACTGGGGCACCTGGGTGGCTCAGCTGGTTAAGCATCTGACTGGGTTTCTGCTCAGATCATGATCTCAGGGTCCTGAGATTGAGCACCTCCCCCCCCCCCAAACCAGGCCCCCCCCTCAGTGGGGGGCCTGCTTGTGAATTCTCTCCCTCTGCCCCTCCCCCCACCCAGCAGCCTCTCTAAAATAAATCTTAAAAAAAAAAAAAAGACACTAAGGCAGGTTTTCTCAATTGGGTCTCACCATAGCTATGCAAAGGTTTTTCCCCATTGAATAGATGAGGAAATTGATGCCATTAATAACATTTTTTAACTGCCACCATTTTTTCACATATTTTCTGTTGTTGCTTTTGCCCTCAAAACCTAAAATATTTTTTTTCAAGGAGGCTCCAGGCCCAACGTGGGGCTTTAACTCCTGACCCTGAGATCAAGAGTCGCATGCTCTACTAACTGAGCCAGCCAGGTTCTCCAAAACATAAAATATTTTTTACCTGGCCCTTTACAGAATAATGTTTGATGACTCTACTCTTGATCTGCCAAGCTCTAAACCTATCCCGAGTCAGATGACTCCTGTACTACATTCTTCTACATCTCTAGAGAAATACCTGGGCGGGGGGGGAAGACCACAAAAAATTAAACTATCATTCTATCCTGGGTTTTTAGAAAAAGAATTGATATGACAAATAGCCAAAGACAACCACCCCCCATTCCAGCATCTTTTGTTTAAAAATATTGAAATACCATCGTTGGAGCCAGTCAGAGGTCACATCTCACACTTGTAAGAGAGCTTCCCTTTTTGCCTTGCTGCCAGGAAGCTCAGAATGAACTTTATAAAACTGCAACAATATGCCTTAGCCTAGTTTTTTTTTAACAAAATCATTTCTCCCAAATCCTGTTATTACTAGTCTCCTGTCCCCTGACTTCTATTTTAATAGGCCTGTAATAGCTGCCAATTATTCAATACCTATTGAAAAGCTCCAGTCTTTTAAGAAGCAGGTAGGGACACAAATGATTGATGATTATTTTGAGATAGTACCATGGGCATGCCTCATTTCACGCTGCCCCTGGATGGAGACTTTCCAAGGAAAAGGATCCTTCCCCCAAAACCTGGTAGCTCTCCCATGCTTTGGAATTATCTCCCAAGAATGAAAGAGAAAAGCAGAGGAGGAGGGCAGCGTGTGGAGCTTGGAGACACACACACTCAGGTTTAAACCCCGGCTCTGCCTCCCTGAGCACTTTGGGAGCTGGTTACATAACCTCTTCTGGTCCCCATTTCCTCATAGGTAGAATGCTGGCAGGAATGTCCACCCCTCAGATTGACTTATAAGGACCAAACAAGATAAGGTACATAGCTATGCTCTGTATCATGCAAATTTTATTTATTCCCACAAATTCCTCATTTAAAAAGAATGATAGTTCTCATCTATGGAAAACCAGCAACAGTCCAGGACCCTCCCCTTCTACATTTTTCATGTGGGATGAACCAAGCCTGGCTGCAGATGAGGGATGAGGGATGAGGGATGGGGGATGGGGGATGGGGGTGGTAACCTCACTCAAGATCCCTTGTCGAGTTAGTGGCAAAGCTGAAACCAGACCCACGGTCTCTTGATTTGCAGGCTGGTGCTCTCTTCTCCAAGCCAAGCTGCCTACTGCCGAACTCCTAGCAGAGGTGACAGCACCCCTCTGAGGATTCAGCACAGTGCTTGGCACCAGAAGGTGTGTAAAGAATGAACAAAAAACCTGCAGGAGCAGTTAAGCAACAAAGTCTTACATCATTTCACGCCAGGTAACAAGTGATGTGGGAAACAAAGGCAAAAGAAAAAATTAAATTTCCTTACTATTTACTGCTCACTGACAAGTCCTTGAAACAGGCAGTGATGTTCCTCTAGAAACTCAGCTGCCTCAATGTTAATATTCTGCTAGGGGCAAAAGGCAATCTTAGCTATCCGAACCCACCCCACCCACCCCCAGGATCCTGTAAGTCTTCTTTTAACATACAGAAATTCCTCTGGAAACTTCCTTTATCTCTACCCCCCAGGATGCATGTTGACAATCATCCTCCAAGCATATGGTCCCCTGATATACATCTGAAGAGTCTCATGACTAAGGTTTTATTAGACAGTAATAAATGATCTTTTCCTAACAATAGCTAGCCCCCTCAAGGTCCTGGAAACCTTGTTTCCAAAATACCTTGGAGGCTTGTGCTGTCCCTAACCCCCTCCCAACTTCAAAGTATATAATCAGTCACTGGTCACAACCCCAGTGTAGCTCTTTCTGCCCATGGGTCCTATCCCATGCTCTAGTAAAACCACCTTTCTGGGGGCACCTGCGTGGCTCAGTTGGTTAAGCATCCAACTCTTGATTTCCGCTCAGATCAGGATCTTAGGGATGCTCAGCCGGGAGTCGGCTTGAGATTCTCCCTCTCCCTCTGCCTGCCCCCCCGCCCCACACTCTATTTTTTTTTTTTTAGATTTTATTTCTTCATTTGAGAGAGAGCAGGAGCGCGGGAGAGGGGCAGAGGGAGAGGGAGAAGCAGACTCCCCACTGAACAGGGAGCCCACAGGATCCTGGGATCATGACCTGAGCTGAAGGCAGCCACTTAACCAACCGAGCCACCCAGGCAACCCCCTCTTCTAGAAATAAATCTTTAAAAACAAACAAACAAAACCACCTTTTTGCATCGAAGGCTTCTTCAAGAATTCTTTCTGGACCATTTGCTCCGAACCCCAACATTTTCACATCAACAAGCACTCAGTTATCTCAGGTGTGAGGTCCAACACTCTTCTTGGCCCCAGGCCTTGTTCTTCTCTAGGCTCCCCTGAAGGGAATCAACTAATAGTCTCCCTCTCTCCCCCTCCCCCACTGTCCCCCCCCCCCCCCGGCCCCCGTGCAGGAAGAAGTGGCTGCTGGGCCATTAGGGTTGGGCTGGGGATAAGGAGGGGGTAGTTTACCTGCCCGTACAAAATAGCAGTGCAGGGAGTGCACATGGACGTCTTCGCTCACAGACTTGGCTGCAGCCACCAGGGCCTGGCCCACAATCTGACCCCCAAACAGCCGCTGGGTTGTAGGTACCCAGTAATGTCTTCCTCTGTGGGGAAACAGGAAAGCAGGAAATACTTGGGCTGAACACAGGGCCAAATCCTGCAACCATCACTGAGCCTATAGGGCAGGATCTCTCCAGGATCCTTGTGAAATCTGGTGAAAGCCATGGACCCTTCTCCTAGGCAAATACCTTTACTCTGCATACAGCATACAGGTAACTTCAGGGCCTTCAAGACTGCCCAACCCTTCTGTGGGCTTCAGTTAAAGATAAGGAACCAATCCCCTTATTTTACACAAAGAGAACAGGAATCAGAGAGGGAAAGTGACTTGAGCAAGGTCACACAACTCAAATATTGTCAATCCTGAGCAGTATCTGCGTCTTTTGCCCCCAAGTCCAGTGTTTCTTCCACTGCAGTATTCCAGGATAAGGCAGAAGCCTCTCAAGGCCGTTAGGGGACCAAGATGAACCCCAAGAGCTGGGGCCAGACCGCATTAAGGCCTGCCACTTACAACTCTCAACTTGGGACAGTCCAGGTCTTCCAAGAACTAGATCTAGAACTCTTAAGAGCCCTGAGGCTTCAAGTCTAACCCTTCAGTGCACAGATGAGGTAACTAAGGCCCCAGAGGTGAAACTCCAGCTTCCTACCACTGAGCCCAGCCCAGTCCAGCCCTAGGTTAGCATTTTGTAATATAATGCATTCCAAGGTAGACCTCCAGGAAGTTATTTGTAATTCATTAAGCAGGGGGAAGGGAAGTTAACACCTAAGATTGCTTCTGAAAAGCCAGTAGGAACCATGAAGAGCAAAACTATTAAATCCCTAGCTACGGAGAGCATTTAAGTGGTATCTGGAAGGAAACTGGCTCAGGCCTCAGAAAGTGCAATGAGCTACTAGATCCAAGTGGTGGAGGGAAGGAGGTCTGTAAGAGGAAAAAGACAGTGAATATGCAAGGAGCTGCTTATAAGTTTTAAACCTGATCAGCGGCGTGCACTTAGACAAGTCACCACCCTTTCTGGGCTGGCTCCCCCAAGGACATGACTCCTCAAGGGAGGCTGCTGAGAAGGCTATCTCAGGCCACCACTTTATTTGCCCAGATTGCTAGGACCTCCTAGTGGCGGGGCTGAGCAGCCCTGGCGCACAGAGGGAGGAAGCTAGGGCAGCGAGGGCAGGTCTGTCGGGGACAAGTTCTCTCCCAATCGCGGCAGAGCCTGCATCCCGCGCAGAGCCCATCCTCGTCCAGGGTGCTATCAGCAGGGGGCAAAGCGGTGGCGGCAGTCGAGATCAGAAGCCTCTGTCCCAATGGGGGGGGGGGGGGGTTGGGTGCGAGCCAGATGCGGCCGGCTACCTGAACAGATCCTCGTCTAGCGGCTCAAGGTTGAGCACGCTGGTAACCAGGACGCTGCGGAGGTCCCCGGGGGGATCGCCGCCGCCCTGCTCGTCCTCTGGAGCCCGCCGGGACGACATACGGTTCACTTGCTGCCGGCCACGACACTGCGCCGGACGGACACGAGGAGACCGGCACTGAGCGCGGGGCGTCTTCCGGCAGCTTGCTCCAGTAACCGGAAATCCCCTGCCAACCCTGAGAAAGCGGGATCCAAGTTATGATTGGCCGGTTCTCCTGTCAGTCTTCGCGAGAGGCTGCCTATCTTTCTCTGGCGATTGGAGAAAATGAGTGCCAGTCTGGGAATCCCGTGTGTGATTGGGTGTGACTGTGAGGGGGCGGAACCTGGGACTAAGTAATAAGGAATGAGTGTAATTTTTTTTCTCCCGCTCTGTCGGAGAGCAAAGACGCCCCCAGACCCATATATCCCGCTCAGCCCTAGGGGTACTCCTAAGTTAAGGCCACTCAGTTGGGGCCGACCCTTAAGGCATACTGGACACACGCCAGCCTGTAGACCCTCAGAGTATGACCTCTGAACCCTGGTGTTGATCTTGGGACCAGGCCCTGGTGTGGGCTCAGGGGGCGGCCATGGAGCTGGGCAGCTGCTTCAAGACCTACGAGGATTTCAAGGAGTGCTTCAGCGCCTACAAAAAGGAGAACAGGTGCTCCTTCATTCTCAGGGACTGCGTCTCCGTCCGCTTCCACAACCTCAACCATGGCACCTCCATCCGCGAGGACATCCTGTAAGGGCGGGGCAGGAGGGTGGGGAGGAGGCCGGACTGTCTGTCCCCTGGAGGGAGGCCTGGAGGAGGAGGGAGAGGGGGTGCAGATGGGCCCCGGTCTCGAGCATTCAACAGGCTTTAAGCACCTGTCCTGTCCCTGGTGAAAAGAGCAAAACCCTCACAGGCATCGCTTTTTGACCACCCACTTCCCCTTCACTCATTCACTTGATTACAGCTTTCCCGGAATTCCCGGAATAACTGCAATTTGCCCCATTCTTTGAGCACCTTCAGTATCCCTCATACAAATTACTGTCTTCACAAATAGGTAAAAACGCCTTCGCGATGATTTCCTTCGTCAGTGTTCTCTTGACAAAGCAGTTAACGCGTTCAATTGTTGGTTAGTTTGTGCATTCATTCGTTCATTTTGTACACGGTTCTTGAGCTTCTGAGATTAACAACCGTTTTTTCAAACACTTCCCATGCCCCAGGCATCCTTCTTTGTAGTGTGCATGCTTTACCCCGCAAGGCTGTATTGAGAATTATATGCTATTTTTCCCTTTTGGCAGCTGAGAAAACTGGCTGAGAGGCTAAGATAAGGGTTGACAACTCCATTGTCTTCAGGGCTCAGGTGAAACAGCCCAGTGTAAGAAAGTAAGGAATGATGAAATAATAACAGACACCAGGTCTTTGTAGCAGGGACCACAGAGGTGTGACTGGGGTGAAATGGAGAGCAGGCCCTATCTAATCAACTCCAGCTAATGGCCACCAGGTGAAAATGAAGAGCCGGTGTTGCCAGAATTGGGGGCAGAAGTCAGAAATCCTGGCTTTGGGTCAGTATCTCCACTTTTTAAAAATTGCAAGTCAGTTCGAATTTGAACACACTCTGTGGGGGCCAACTCAAAGTACGGGCTCCCTGTCTAAATTACGTTAGGTGGTTAAGGGAGAGGGGAAGAGCTCTTCTTTTTTTTTTTTTTTTTTTAAGATTTTATTTATGTATTTGTTAGAGAAAGTGGGCGAGAGTGAGTAAGGGTACAAGCAGGGGGAGCAGCAGAGGGAGAGGGAGAAGCAGGCTCCCTGCTGAGCAAGGAGCCTGATGCGGGACTCGATCCCAGGGCCCTGGGATCATGACCTGAGCTGAAGGCAGACAACCGACTGAGCCACCCAGGCGTCCCGGGAAGAGCTCTTCTTGAGTCTGTTGGATCTTGATTGTTTTTCAGCTCAAAATAATCCACATGCCAAAGTGGCAAATTCTGGGGCAGCCTGCCCTGAACTCCATCAGTGGTTAAAAGGGAGAGCTCAGGAGTCAGAATGATGGGCTTTACCCTAGAGTTTGGGCAAGACTTAATTTCTATGGCCATTTTGTCCTCTGTAAAATGAGGTGGATGTGGAGAAGAGTAAATAACAAAATGCGTGTAGGAGCAGAAATGTGGTGCTCTGTAAGTACTCACCGAAGTTGTTAACTAGTACATGTTAGAAAGTGGTACTTGGACTCAGTACTTTGAGAGGCAAATGTGCTGTGGGAATTAATCACTGACCAAAAGTCCCATTCCGCTGGAAGATTCTATGATTTTTATACCCAGTTTCCCCTCTCATTTTTATATATGGCTGTTGTGTTTTTCTTTTTGGTATGTCTTTTGGGGATTGATATTCTTCGAATAGTCCATGGAGTAGTCTCCTGTCTCTTTCCATTGCTGTTCAGTTAAATAGCTATCTTTTTCGGAACATATTTTTGGACCGCATTCCAGACACTCTACTAAGAACTTTACAGGCATTGTTTCATTTAATCCTCATCACACTCTTTGAACTAGGCCCTTATTATCTGAGTTTTCATTTTCCATGTGTCCATAGTCACAAGGCCCAGTAGGAAAGCAGATGTCATACAAAAATCTTGCTAATAAAGCAGCCACTAATAAAATTAGTCACTACTAAATAATTTCCTGCTTATCCCTACCAGTCCCATTAGCATCTTTGGCACTCAGCTTCTGGCTAATCAACAGATGTGGTAAACATCAGGATAACATAATGGAAAGAAAACTAATTGCAAACTGAAATTACACATCTCCCAAGAGTTGTAGGACTTAGTGAAGTCTCTGAAAGTAATGATTGCGAATTCCTTCCATCACGTCAGCCTCCCCCCCCCCCCACACCCATGAACAAGGGAAGAAGGGAAATCAACAAGGCTGATGATGTGATAGGAATTTGACAAAGGATATGCATAGCAAAGAATTAAATTAGACCCTTGGGGAACCTGATAAAGCCCAGGAATGTTTCCATAAAACTGACCTTTCCATATTGTAAAAGTGAGACAGTAAATAAAGCATCATAGTGTTTGGGGGAAATGCACCAGGAAAAAAAAAAAAAAACCCAACAGTTGACACTATAAGTCATGCTTTGATTATTTTAAGAATGGGTATATGCTGGGGCGCCTGGGTGACTCATTTGTTAAGCATCTGCCTTCGGCTCGGGTCATGATCCCAGGGTCCTGGGATCGAGCCCCACATCAAGCTCCCTCCTCGGCAGGAGGCCTGCTTCTCCCTCTCCCACTCCCCCTGCTTGTGTTCCCTCTCTTGCTGTGTCTCTCTCTGTCAAATAAATAAATAAAATCTTTAAAAAAAAAAAATTGGGGGCGCCTGGGTGGCTCAGTTGGTTAAGCGACTGCCTTCGGCTCAGGTCATGATCCTGGAGTCCCGGGATCGAGTCCCATGTCAGGCTCCTTGCTCAGCAGGGGGTCTCCTTCTCCCTCTGACCCTCCCCCCTCTCATGTGCTCTCTCTCTCTCATTCTCTCTCAAATAAATAAATAAAACCTTTAAAAAAAATTGGTATATGCTGCCATTATAACCTACATTTTGTTAAATATATTTTTTTAAAGATTTTGTCAAAGACAGCACAAGCAGGGGGAGCAGCCGGTATGACCCTGAGATCAAGAGTCGTATGCTCTTCCAACTGAGGCAGTCAGGAGCCTCTAAATATAATATTTTGGCTGCAATTAACTGAAAACTCTGATTCAAAAATGGCTTATTTCTTAGAAGCCCAGAGGGGACATTTGAAGGTGGCTGTTTCCATGGCCCAGGCTTTTTGTTTCTTTCCATTCTGCCATCCTCAGGTCTCAGCTTTGCCTGCAGGAAGGCTCCCCACATGGCACAAATGCAGGGGTCATGTCCAAAGGGAAAAGTCTTCCTTGGTTTCCTGCAGATTTCCTATCATGTTTCTTTCTCCAGAATTGGGCCAGTATCCATGCCCATTCCTAATGAGATTACCTTAATTGGCTTAGACTAGCTCTGAAGTACTTAGCTATGTGGGGGAGGAATGGCAACCCAAATTAAGTTGGCTTTCTGTTAGGAAGGAAGAAGGGGCTAAGGGCTGTTGAGTTAGCAACCTACAGATCCAGTCACAACTTTTTAAATGAATTCACTTTTAGTGGGTCTGGTTGGTTTTGAATGAGGTACTGACTTTTCATAGACCAGTACTCTTGTTATTTCTGTATTTACAGAAAAGGATTTGGGAGACTTAGAGGAAGTGAAATGACTTGTCCAGGTTCACACAGCTAATAAGTGGTAGAGCTGAAACTTAAACTCAGATCTTCTGACTCGGAAGTCTTGTTCCTAACTTAAGCTATATTGTCCAAAATGACTTTACTCCACCTATAAAAATCCTATTCATTGCTGAAGGTGTGATTTACACACAAGGACACAAATGTAAAATTAATCAGAAGCCTTAGTTAATCTGTGCCAGGCCCCAGAGAATGAGTCACTCCTTGTTCAGTTCTAAGTATATTGCTTGTACCTCTCTTTTTTCTTTTTTTTTTTTTTTTAAAGATTTATTTATTTATTTGAGAGAGCGAGAATGAGAGAGAGTACATGAGAGGGGGGAGGGTTTAGAGGGAGAAGCAGGCTCCTTGCTGAGCAGGGAGCCCGATGCGGGACTCGATCCAGGGACTCCAGGATCATGACCTGAGCCGAAGGCAGTCGCTTAACCAACTGAGCCACCCAGGCGCCCCTTTTTTCTTTTTTTTTTAAGATTTTGTTTATTTATTTATTTGACAGAGAGACACAGCGAAAGAGGGAACACAAGCAGGGGGAGTGGAGGAGGGAGAAGCAGGCTTCCCACGGAGTAGGGAGCCCAATGCGGGGCTCGATCCCAGGACCCCGGGATCATGACCTGAGCCAAAGGCAGACGCTTAATGACTGAGCCACCCAGGCGCCCCGCTTGTACCACTCTTGAACTATTCACTCAGTATTTCACTGGCTGCCTGTGTGAGCCTCTCTCTGCTCACATAGACTTAGTGAGTGGAGACATCTAATTAGTCTGTGTAGCCCTGTAAGCCACTAGTAGAGTGTTCAGTACATAACAGGACTTGGTAAATGTTTGAAATTAAACGAAGGACTTTTCGATGTCATAGTTAGGAAAAGGAATAGTGCTAGGACCAGAAGCCAAGCGTTCTCATGGAACTCTCCCAGTGGTCTTCCTAGGATACTTCTCATGTTCTACAAGGAGAACTTCCTGTGCTCCGCAGTCAATCATTTAACATTCATTTGGTCCGCATGGTTTGAGCACCTGCTGTGTGCTAGCTGTGGGACTGGGCACTGGGGGCACCTGGCAGCACTGTCCAGTAGGGAATACAGACACCTACAAAGTGGATGGGAAGCAAGGCTGGCTGACTCCCTTCCTCCAGATACTGGTTGAGCGGTCTCAGATACAAGCAGTAAGGGAGATTCAGAAAGGTGTGAAACCTTGTGCCTGTCTTCAAGGGCGTCGATGCATTAAGCCGTGAGAAAACTAAGTACAGATTAAAATAACTGCAGTACTCAAGTTCTTAACAAAAAATTTGCATACTTTACTATATGTAGGTTATATCTCAATAAAAAAGATTTAACAAAGCAGGGAAAAAACAGGCTTCAACCTAGTACCCATGATGTTTGAAATGCATGATGCCAACAAGGACATTATGTTTAGAGATCTTTTTTTTTTTTTTTTTAAGATTTCATTTATTTTTGAGAGAGAGAGAGCACAAGCAGGGTGAGGGGCAGAGGGAGAAGCAGACTCCCCACTGAGCAGGGAGCCCGATGTGGGGCTCAATCCTGGGACTCCAGGATCATGACCTGAGCCAAAGGCAGACACCCAACCGAGCCACCCAGGCACCCCAGTGTTTAGAGATCTTTAAGGAAGTTATTGAACCTGACTAGTGTGCTGAGGGTAAGAATGAGTATTCCAAGAAAGGAGAGAGATTTTGAAAGCAGACAGGCAGTATAAGGGTTAACTACACAGCCTGTAGCCAAGCAGGCTTAGTTCAAATCCCAGATTCTTACCTTAAGGACATTTTTAAGCTTGTTTCCCCATCTGTAAAATGAGGATAATAGAACCCCTTTCCTAATATAAAATGGTGCGTGTTACGGGCTTAATATAGCCTGGCATATAATACCTTAATACATGTAGTACTGGTAGGAAAGAATGTAAAAGACTGGTTAACCTATTGGGTATAGATGTGGAAAAGGAGGAATTAAAAAGAATGCCAAGGTTTCCACCCTCGGAGGTACAATCGGTCATTAATGGCACCAGGAAAGGTTTGAAAGACCTTTATGGTTAGCATTCGCTTCTTTTTTTTGTTTTGTTTTTAAAGATTTTATTTATTTATTTGACAGAGAGAGACACAGTGAGAGCAGGAACACAAGCAGGGGGAGTGGGAGAAGGAGAAGCAGGCTTCCCGCTGAGCAGGGAGCCCGATGCGGGGCTCGATCCCAGGACCCTGGGATCATGACCCGAGCCGAAGGCAGACGCTTAACGACTGAGCCACCCAGGCGCCCCCGCTTCTTTTTTTAGACTAACCTAACAAACATGCACTAAGAGCATGTGAAGTCAATCTAATGTGATGAGCTAGGGCTCTGCTAAGACGTTGAGCCGGCAAAAGGGTAGGGCCCAGTCTATGGACTTGGGGAAGGCTTCCTAAAAATGATGTTGATGGTTGCATGTAGTCCTGAAGGAGGAGTAAGCTTTGAGATGAAGGCAGGTGGGAAGGGCATTCCAGAGAGAGACAAACACGAGCAAAGGCAGAGAGGTGAGACACAGTATAGTGAATACAGGAAGTTAGTCTTTCTAGGGCACAAAAAATAAGATGGTGAGGGGGTGGGAAAGGAGTCTGATGAGATAGGCAGAGGCCACACCTCGGTCACCACTGACTGGCCTTGCCTACTACTGGGCTGCGCCAGCCCCTTCCTGGCCCTGAGCTAGGGATGGTGTTGCCGCCCCAGCCCTGTGCACACAGTGGGTGCAGGCATTTTCAGCCCTGGACCACTCCACCCTGTTACTGCAGGCCTGACCTAGCCTGTTTTTCTAAGCTTACCCCACAGGGTGGGCAGACAGGACCAGCTAGATTAGAGTATTTGGGAGAGGGTTAGTGAGGTGCCCAGGCTGTGTCACGTCATGCCAGGGGCTGAGATTTTTCCCCCTCTCCTGGTTGCTAGGACACTCCCTGAGGAGGCAGGGGTGTGACCCGTCCCACCCATGGTCTATGCGTCATTCTTTGGAACATCTTTGATAAACATCTGCTGAAAGAATAGCATTGTGTTAGATGCTTGGAATACACGGAGAAATAACTCAGTCTTGCCACTTGATGACAGCCCCATCCAATTGTTAAAGTACTTTATAAACACCCGAGAGAACGAGAGAACATCACAAGGCATAGGAGCTGTAGTAACAGTAGCAGGCTTCTATTTAGCATAAATAAAAGGCTGAACCAGGCTCTGGGCTAAATATTATGTCTGGGCTTCTTTAATCCCCATAACCATCTTTTTTTTTTTTCTTTAAGATTTTATTTTTGGGGGCACCTGGGTGGCTCAGTTGGTTGAGCGTCTGCCTTTGGCTCAGGTCATGATCTCCGGGTCCTGGGATCGAGTCCCATGTCGGGCTCCCTGCTCAGGGGGTAGTCTGCTTCTCCTTCTCCCTCTCCCTCTGTGATCTCTGTCTCTTTCAAATGAATAAATAAAATCTTTAAAAATTTTTTTTTATTTTTGACTAATCTCTACACCCAACGTGGGGCTTGAACTTGCAACACCAAGATCAAGAGTTGCACGCTTGATCTTGAGCCAGCCAGGCGCCCCTAATGCTCATAACAGTCTTAATAATGCACACAGAGGGGTAGAGTGACTTGCCCAAGGTCAAAGAGCTTCTGAGTGTGGAGCCCTGATTCATATCCAGGCCGTCAGCCTCCAGCATCTCCACTGTTTAACCACTAGGTATACTGCCACCCAGAAAAGCTTTTAAGCCTTTTATGTTAAATAAATGCTATGAGTTCAGAGAAGGGAGCAGTTGCTGTGGGTTGAAGACATCCACAAAGCCTTCCTGGAGAAGGTGGGACCTGATTTGACCTCGAAGCATGGGTTGAATGGGGATAGGAAAAGAGCAGATACTTAATTTAATTACCCCTCTCCTTTGAATCATCACTTTCAGTCTAGAATGGCAAAGCTGACAGGGACCTGAAGATCATCTGACCCAGGGGTTCTCTTAGGATTTGGACATTTTTGTTGAAATAAAAGATGAATAGAGATGTTTCCTGTGAGAGAGGGCCACTTGTACCGTTGCTGTCTGGAGGAGGAGGAGGCAAAAGCAGTAGTTTCCAAAAGGCAGGAACAAAGGGGACACTTTAAACAGTGAGGAACCAGCTGGCCCTCTGCTGCTGCCTCTTGTCTGTTTTCCCTCGTGGCTTGCCTCACACTGAATCACTGGGAGCTACAGATGGGCCACAGAGGGTGAATGAAAGGGAAAGGAGCGGGGCTTAGAACTGCGGAAGATGAAAATTAATGCAGTGTTAGCTGGACAGGGTCTTGACAAAAGAGCTGAACACTTTGGGATTGGAGCGTGAATGTCAGGCTTCCTTCCCTACATCCTACACTGCCTCGTGATCTCTGGGACACGTATCAGCCACTGTATCCCTACGGGGTCTTGTCTTATAAGAGAAAGGGGCGGGCAGTACCTTTCTCACTGTCACCTCTACCTTCCCTAGATATGTGCAGGTGAAATTTGTCTGTATTCGGACTCAGTCAAACAGGAAGAGAACCTCAGAGGCGGACGTGTGCCCAGCGTACTTGCTTCTGCGGTACAATGAGAAACTGGATAGACTGTTTATCAGTGAACTCAACACCCAGCATATCCATGTTGACTCCAAAACTGCAAGTCCTAGAGGAGACACCGCTGGCAAATCTCAAAAGACAGTGTGCCTGCAGAAATCCCAGCCCGCGCAGCCCGCGCAGCCCGCGATCAAGAAAGACCTTGACCTGGCCGAGAAGTCCCCTGTTGAACCATCATTTTGCTTAGATAAGGTCCAAGCACCCTCAAAGCCAGAGCAGGAGGGCATCACTCCTTCTGACCTGGCCAAGATAGCAAAAGTGATGAAAAACTTTCTTAAGGTGGATGAGGGTTCCATGGCCTCTCTCAGCGTGGGCAACAGCCAAGACCTGGACCGGCTCAGCTTCCAGAGCAGCAAGATGAGCGATCTGTTCATCCGCTTCCCAGAGAATCTCTTGCTGCACCGGGTGGAGAACGCCCAGGGCCACATCCTTTATGCTTTCTTGGTGGAGAACAAGGAACGAGAGGGTCGCGTGGTACACTTTGCAGTGCTTCAGGCTGAGACAGCTACCTCCGTGGCCAAGATGCTGAGTATCTTCACGGAGTTCAACTCAGATTGGCCCAAGGTCAAGGTGGTGTTCGTGGACCCGTCCTTCCCTCATCGAGCCGTCCTGCAGGAGATCTTCCCTGCTGCGCGCATCCTCCTCTCCATCTACCACACCACCCGGCTCCTGGAGAAGAAGTTGCATCGGAGTTCAGCAAATCCATCCTTTAAAAGGCTCATGAAGGAAGCCCTCCGGGAGGCCGTGTTTGTCACTTCTGATGCCAGCCTGCAAAATCTCTGTCAGATGTCCCAAGCCTTACTAGATGAGCAGCTCTTTGGCTTCCTGCAGGCCCACTGGTTCTCCTGTGAACTGCTCTGGTACATGCATGTGAGGAAAGGCCTGCACGCGTGTAACACGTACATGGACAGCCTAGACGTGGTCACCAGCAAGGTGTCCAGCCTCTTCCGGGAACAGCAGTGTCTGCTGGACTGCATCCTCCGCTTTGTGGATTATATAGACTTCTTTAATACCAAAGGCTTGAAGAACTTGCCCACAGCTCCTCCCAAGTTAAAAAGAGCCCGGCCAGCCAGCATGCCACCAAAGCCCAAGAAGGCGTTTGGAGTCTGTGGGGGGAGCCTCACCAGGCTCCCCGTGGAAGAGACCAAGCCAGGCCCGCAGCGGGGGCAGCTGCGGCAGCAGCCACAGGTGCGGCCCTCCCAGGGCGGCATCTCCCAGTACGGCATGCTAGATGCCTTGCACAGCAGTGGCTCCCAACTGGCCTATAAGCTATGCCATAACGAGTGGGAGGTGGCACAGAACTCCACCCACCTGGTGGACGTGGCTGGCTCCTCGGTGGACATTCAGCTACTGGAGGATTCTCACCAGGTGAGCAAAGATGGCTGTAGCTGCAGCTGTTCCTTTCAACGGTGGTACCACCTGCCATGCCGGCACATTTTGGCCCTGCTGCACACCAGCCAGAAGCCCGTGGGAGAAGCCATGGTGTGCCGCCGGTGGCAGAAGAGGTACCAGCACCTCCTTGGGCCCAGTGGGGAGCTCCGGGACCCCGTCATAGTCCCAAACACAGGCCAGCCTGGGAGGCAAGGACGGAGTGACATGATTCAGGACCTAAGCAGGGAGCTAGCAAACCTGCTCATGCAGAGCGAGGGGCCAGAGTTAGAGGAGCGCTGTTCCACCCTGCGCAAGATTGTGGACATCTGGGCAGACCCCTGCCAGCCGCCTGAGCCCAGTCAGCAGCCAGAGGACTTCAAGGATGTGGGCCGCCTCCCTTTCCTCTGGGGAAAGCCAGAGGAAGGGGAGGGACTCCCTCCCACCGGAGCCACGATTCATGATTGAAGCACTGGCACTGGCACATTGGACCACAGGCCCCTGTCCTTGGAAGTCTGAGAGCTCAAGGCAGGCGGGACATGCTAGGGACCAGCATTCTCACCAGGGTCTTCCTAGGTAGGGCTAGGAAGATTGTTACAACAGGGGGAGGAGGAACCCCAGTGGGTGACAGGTCCTTTGAATCCACCTCCTTTTCTGCCCTACCTTTGTCATTCCTTGGGAGCCTCCTTCATTGTCAAGGCCAAAGTTACCTCCATGCTGAAAGGTCACCCCTCTTTCTGCCCTGATTCCTGAGATCAGATCTTACTCTCATTAGAGAGGTGAACTCCTGCCCCAGGATAGGGTGAGACAAAATATACCTGTTAAAAGGACCTGTTTTCGGGGAGGAAGGGACGGAGGGTGACCTTGGCTGTTGCTGCTCTTTACGAAGATTCTGTTATTTGTACTTTTTTTTTTTCATAGTAAATAAAGGTTGTGTGTTTTTAATAAATAAGCAGGGGAACTGTGTGCTGCTTGCACAGGGAAGGAACCTAATGGGGGTTGTGGGTTAAGCACCTGCTGCCTTAAATTCAAAGACTTAGCAGTCCACCACGGACTTCATCCTCTTCCTACCAACCAAGGCTTCAACACTGATTTCAGGCTGCCTAAAATTCTAGCAGGAGGAGGCCAAATAGCTGTGGGGCGGGGGGAACCTGAACCCTAGACTCCACTGCATTTGCTGGGGGGACTGTGGGCAAGTTTCTAATTTCTTTGACCCCTGGCTTCTCATCTGTAAAGATAAGTGTTGGCCTGTTCTGATCCCAATTTACCCTCTAGGTTTATATAAACAACATTTTCCTTCCAGTTCTAAGCCCCAGCATGGACTTCCGTTGTTGCTAGTTTGTAATCTTAATCACCTAAAACCTGGGAGCTACCCAGCTTTCCCAGATGTCATCTTCAGGGGAACCGAGGTCAAAGGTGGCAGTCAGTCTTGGCTCCTGCACTAGTCTGCCATGACCTCAAACAAGTCACAGCGCCATTCTGGATCTCCTTCTGTAAAACACTGGAGGGGCTGGGGCTGGGCAACACAAGGTTCAGCTCTCACAAAATCTTCTGGATTTCCTCAACTCTAAGCGCTGGGCCCCTGACCCCAGATGGAGAAATCAGAATCTGAGACCTGGGCCTCAGTTTCCGCATCAGGCAGAAGACACAGTACAACCACTAGGCATCCTTTCCTACCCGACCCACCCCCACCCCCCACCCCCACACACACCCACCCGGGGCTTTGGAATTTGATCAGAAAAGAAAGAAAAATCCATAAAGCACTGCTATTTATTTTCCTTTTCATTTTCGGCCTCTGAGTTTCCATAGTAACACGCCCTTCCAGAGTCTTCTCCCCAGGCGCGGGGCTTCGGAGTTCCAGCCTCAGGGCTCAGGCTCGCCTGGATGCTAGTGTCCTCGGGCTTTCATTGGTCACCGCTAGCCGAGCCCCTCGTAACCCTAGGAACAGCACCCGCCCACAAATCGCCGGGCTACGATTGGTCTAGGCCCCCAAAACCGAACGCGAACTCTTCCGGCCATTGGCCCGAGTCACGACGAAGCTGGTCCCGCGGTTGGTGAGCCTAGAGGTCAGTCAGAGTCAGAGGCAGGGTCAAATAGGGAGAAATGGCGACCGAGCGAGGCAGTGGGTGAGTGATTTCTGAAGAGGTGGAGGTGTGAGGCGATTGACGACCGCGGTCAGCCATGACACAGCCCCCAAAGGGGTGGGAGGTTGACTTCTCTTCTGGCTCCGGCCGTAATCCGAATGGGAACGTCTGACATCGACATCCTCCCACCCGGGTTAGAGGTCAGAGGTCAGAGGCTGCGTCCCCTCTCTGGTGTTTGGACCTCAGGTACTGTGGAAAGCAGTCAGGATCCCGAGCCAAAGACTCAGCTTCCAGCCACTTACGGAGTAATGGTGGGCAAGTCATTTAACCTCTTTGAACCTCAGTTTCTCATCTGTAAAATGGGGACAGTAACCCGGTTTGGGGCCAAGTAGAGGAAACTTTTAACCAGAGTACTGCAGTTAATAGAGGGATTTATGGAGAGGCAGGAGAAGCCATGCACATTTGATAGCCCTTGTGCGTGGTTCAAGGGCTTGAGGCTCAGAGGGAGTCACTGACTTGCCCAGAATCATACAATTTGGAGGGCAATTACAGTTCTCTTATATATACTCGGACCAAATGGAAGAATGGATGCCAAGTGGTCATCTGTAAATATAAAGTGCTAGACAAATATTTAAAATGCTATTTAAGGTGGGGGCTGGGAGACCATATGCAGCTTTAGCCTTCCCACCCGGTTAAATCTCTGGGAACTGAATCTTTCCATGGCCAGTTTATCAGTTAGGTCTCAGCTCCAACGTCATCCTCCCGACCCAGAGAGAGCTTCCCTGGCCACCTTAGCTAAATCTCTCTCCCTCCCCCAGCTTACTCTCTACCTGTTACCCAGTTCTGTGGTGTTTGTCTGTTATATCTATATCTGTTTACATGTTTATCATGTATCTCCCCCAGAACAGTGCTGATACATAGTAAGCAGTATTGTCTGGATGAATAATCGAGGAGCCAAGCCCCTACTGTCTCCTTAAAATTCTATTCCTCTCCATAGGCCCATCTTTGGAACAAGATCAGGGAACTACATTCCAGCCTCAAGCTTCAGCTTAGTTGGAGCTTGAGATCCTGAGAGTCTCCTGGCAGAGAAAGTATTTTGACCTTGGCATCGAGACATCTCCCATCTCCCCCATGGCCCTGACAATGCTGAATGAGCTCCTGATTGAGGACCCAAACGCACCTATGCTGCTGTATCAGGTTAGCAAGACTGCTCAGTTAGATACCGTCAACTACCAAAGCTGCTTTATGCAAGGTGTCTTTGCCCATTTCCCTGAGATCTTATTTATCCACCGGACCTATAACCCAGTAGGCAAGGTGCTATATACCTTCCTGGTAGATGGACCTCGGGTGCAGCTGGAGGGTCATCTTGCCCGGGCAGTGTACTTCGCCATTCCTGCCAAGGAGGATGCTGAGGGCCTGGCCCAGATGTTCCAGGTGTTCAAGAAGTTTAACCCAGCATGGGAGAGAGTCTGTACCATCCTGGTGGATCCCCACTTCCTCCCGCTGCCCACCCTCGCGATGGAGTTCCCCGCAGCCGAGGTCCTGCTCTCAGCCTTTCACATCTGTAAGTTCCTCCAGGGCAAGTTCTATCAGCTGTCCCTTGAACAGCCCGTGGAGAGGGTGCTCCTCACTTCGCTGCAGAGCACGATGTGCTCGGCCACGGCTGGCAACCTGAGGAAGCTCTATACACTCCTGAGCAGCTGCATCCCTCCGGCCCAGCTGCCCGAGCTCCACTCACACTGGCTGCTCAATGACCGCATCTGGCTGGCCCACCGCTGGAGAAGCCGAGCTGAGAGCAGCCGCTACTTCCAGGGCCTGGAGGTCACCACCCGCGTCCTCAGCCAGCTCTTCGGCACCACCCCATGTGTGGAACAAGGCATGGCCTCTCTGCTCCGATACATGCAGCAGAACGCGGGAGACGAGGCAAGCTTCAGCCTGGGCCTGAGTCCCCAGAACAGTCGCACCCCCTTAGATGTCAGCCCCGAAAGCCCCAAAGCGGAGCAGCTGGTAGAAGCCCGCATCCAGCGCTCCCTCAATGCCATCTGCACGGGGCCAGCCGCCCAGCTCTGTCTGGGTGAGCTCGCTGTGGTCCAGAAATCTGTGCACCTCATCGGCTCCGGCTCGGAGAAGGTGAACATCCAGATCCTGGAGGACACCCATCGGGTGCAGCCCCAGCCCCCTACCAGCTGCAGCTGCTACTTTCACCAGGCCTTCCGCCTGCCCTGCCGCCACGTCCTGGCCATGCTCAGTGCCCGCCACCAGGTGCTCCAGCCCGACATGCTGCCAGCCCGGTGGACGGCAGGCTGTGCCGCCGGTCTAGACAACATCCTGGGCAGCAAGTGGAGTGAGACGCTGGATAAGCACTTGGCTGTGGCTCTCCTCACCGAGGAGGTGGGTCAGCTTTTGCAGCACTGCAGCCAGGAGGAGTTCGAACGGAGGTACAACACCCTGCGGGAGCTGGCCGACAGCTGGATCGGCCCTTATGAGCAGGTCCAACTCTGATTAACCCTCCGTGCCCAGAGATGCGCATGTACATGTACACACTCACATCCACCCCTACACAAACACACACTCACACTTTTAACACTTCCGTGGGCCTGCCTTCCAGGAAAGGACAAGGGCCTTCTATTCTACCATAGCCTGTTACCTAAAATGTGTCTAGTTCCTGAGACAGGAGTCAGCAAACCTTTTCTGTAAAGGGCTCGGCAGTAAATATTTCAGACTTTGCTGGCCACAGGCTCTGTTGTATGTTCTTGGTTTGCTTTTGTTTGGCAGCCTCTTCAAAAGCTTAAAAACCATTCTTAGCTCCAGGGCCTTAGAAACAGGTGGCCCTGCTCTAGGATAAGACACTGGGTGGAGATCAAGGACAGGGGTTTGGTAATAGCTTCCCCAGTGATTAGATGACTCACCTGACCCACAGAGGAGAGGAGGTGGATCCCAGCCTTTGTCCCCTGGCCCCCACCTGAAGGTCATTAAAGTCAATGTTGCCTATTCCAGCACTTGTCTTGTCTTCTAGAAGGCAGCAGAGCAAACATCGTGGAAAGAATAGACTTTGGAATCTAACACTACATGCAAATCCCGGTTCTTTCTCTGCCTGATTTTTGAGGCCTGATTGTAGCTTTTACTAGCTCTGGGACATCAGGCAAGTCACCCCTCAAAAGGCTCAATCTGTTCATCTGTAAAAATGGAGATCCTCACAGCATTGCTAAGATTAAAGGATGCATGTAATGGGCCCGTGACCAGTGGGCGCTCAAATAACTGTTCATTTTCCTTCCTTGCGCTTGGTCTCATCACTTGCCCTCAGCTGGCTGGGAAATGTAAGGCAAGGGGAAAATTCACATTGCCTAGGACTTTGTACCAGACATCTTGATCGAATCCCAAAACAATACAAAAGAGGCCTCCACTCCAAGCCGGGCCCCTACCTCAGGTAATTTTCATTACACCATCTCCTAACTTAGTGGTGTCTGGAGAAACTTCCTGGGGTCTAGGCCCTGATGAAAGACTTGTATTGACCAGAGTGGCTCAAAGAACCCCTTATCCCCATCCGTGTCACAGGCACTCCCAATTCTATCTGCCCAAAAACCATACAGAGAAGCCACCCTATGTGTCTGGTGCTATTTCATCCAGCTACAAGCAGGAGCCAGGAGGCTGGCCTCTCCTGGATCTCATTAGGGGCGCTTGCCCAGAGGCTGTGTGGGCACGTGCCTGCTCCCACCGCGCCCCCTCCATGGCTCCCTCTGGCTCCGGATGCGTCATCATGAAAGCTTGAGCCGCCCGGATCAGGTCCTCTTCCCGCAGGCCTGGGACAGGCACGGTGGGGATGCCAGCGATCATCATGGCCAGGGTGAGGATGCAGATGTCAGGCTGGGAGCCGGCCTCCTTCCCCCCTGCCTCAGAGGACGTCGGTAGAACCCCTGGTGACAGCCCACACAGCAGCAGGGGCCCGGGCGTGCCGGGGCCACCCAGGTGGGGAGCTCTGCTTCTGGAGCAGCCATCCTCCCAGCCCAAGCTCTCCGGCTGTCTTGCGTGGGGGAATTTGTGGTTGTATCGGCCATACTCCTTCCGCTGCAGTGTCTCCCAGCTAGTCCCCCCAGGGCAGCCCCTGGCTTCCGGCACCGCCAGGGCCAGGCCCCAGGCCTGGCCAGCAGGTGCCACCTGCTCAGCTTTCTGGCTCAGTGGGCCTAGTCCACTAGAGGCCACCACCACTGGCTCTATAGGACTATAGAGGCCAAGGGATGAGCCTGGAGAAACAGCCCCACCTGTAGAGACAGGAATGAGATGGAATGTTATTCTTGGTGTCTTTCAGGAGGCCCTGAGGGGCAGGGCATAGGAGCAAGAGCACTGGAAAAGGAGCAATTAAGACCAGCCCCACAGGGCTGTCTAGTGGTTGGGAACTAGGTGTTTTACTCGTATGCACACCCCCAGTCCCCAACACCGAGCAAGTACTAGAGAAGTGTTTGTTGAATCAATGACTGAGTTAGCAGGTAGCTACTGGCAAGGACTTTTGGAATGGCTTTCTTCAGAGAATTGACTCCAGGGCCAGGCCAAAAATGTCCAGCAGAACCTCCACTTCCCCAGAGCCAGGAAACAAGTTCTCAGGGAAAGTTATGGTACCCCCTCCAGTTCCAGGAGCCCCTCTCTCACCTTGGCTGGAAGGCAGAAGACCTTGATGAGTTTGTGGAGACATGAAATAGGACATGGCTGCCCCAAAACCCCCATTTGTGAGGGAACAGTCGTCTGCCTCCTGTCCTACCCTTTCCACCATTCTAGAATGTCACCTCATAGTCCCTCCTCTTTACACCTGGAACCCACCTCACAGCACTGACCTGTTCATTCTAGAACCTGTATATGATAATGGCATGGGGTTAGAAGAGTGCTGGACCAGGAACTGGACATTCTAGGTTCTTACCTCTACCTTGGGCAAGTCACTTGGGACAATTTTGTTCCTTGATACTCCCCTCTGTAAGGTGGAAGTAAGGACTACCCACTCCCTCACCAGAAGTTGTGAGGATTAAATGAGATTATCTGTAATGGAAGCAAAGGATCAGAGATACAAATAAAGAGGTGAGTGCTTTGTGCTCTGCAGTATGAGAGGAGTTCTCTGCACTCATTCCTTTGCTGTGTGACTTTGGAATACATTGCCACCTCTAGGCTTCGTTTTCCCATCTGCAAAATGAAATCGTTGGTCTGGGGCACTGGGTCTCATGCTGGGATGCACATTAAATTCTCTGGGGAGCGCTTAGAAATCCTGATGCCCAGCCTCGTCCCAGACCAATTAAATCAGAATCCCTGGGTCAGACCCAGTTAGCAGTATTTTTCAAAGTTCCTCAAGTGGTTATAATATATGCCAAAGTCAAGACCTCTATTCTAGGGGAATCCTCCTCGATCCTGGCTGAGCTTCTACAAAAGAACAACGTCTAGGCCTAATCCTCCAACAAATGGAATGGGAATCTCTGGAGATGGGGTTTGGGGCATCAGCTCTTTAGTTTATCCCACATAATGCTAATGAGTAGCCAGGCTAGGAACCAATGGTCTAGGTGATGTCCATAATGCTCTGTCTAGGGGCACCCGGGTGGCTCAGTCGGTTAAGTGCCTTTGGCTCAGGTCATGATCCCCGGGTCCTGGGATAAAGCCCCGCATCGGGCTCCCTGCTCTGCAGGAGAGGCTGCGTCTCCCTCCTTCTGCCCCTGCTCCTGTGCTCTCTTTCGCTCACTCTGTCACTCTGTCTCTCAAATAAATAAAATCTTAAAAATAAATAAATAAAAATAGAATGCCCTGTCTTGCTCTGACCTGCTGACCCACAGCGATTCTAGAAGAAGTGCCCCTCATGGACTTCCAGGGCAAGGAGACCCTCCAATGATCGGTGTCAGCATCGGCTGTGTTTATTTCCAGGCCTGGCTGGCAGCAGTATGGCCAGCTTCAGACCAGCCACAGCTCCAGGGCCAGGCCACGCTCCTGTGGCCCTGTTTCAGGGCGGCTGCAGGCCTTTACTCGTACTTGCAGAAATCCTTAAGTCCTTTCGGCAGGTGGAGCCCATCAATGGCCAACCGGTGTACCACGCTCTTCTGGATGACTAGGCGGCACAGAGTCTGCAGGGATGGCACTGTGGAGAGAAGGCTGTCAAAGGCAAACTGAACTGGAGGGGGGTTCTGAGGCTGAGACCCAGAAGATCTAGGTCCTGGTTCTCCCTTTGTCATTAACTTGGGCAAGTCCCTTCTGCTCTCCAGGTCCAGCCTGTGTCACAGGGCTGTTCATGTGGTTGACATAAGCACCTCTTTTGAAACCTCCACAACGCAGCAGCCCTATTTCTATTTTAACCTCCCTTAGCAGTTGCCGGGGGTACAGGCAGTGCCTGATTCACCTGTGCACGCCCATCCTCCAGCACAGGTCTGACACAAGACTGGGTTCTAGTTCACTGAATTCATAAAATGATCAGAGGTATAAATAAAGGGTTTAAGGGGGCAATAAAAGACCAGATCTCACGAATAAGACACTCTCAACCTGGAGCCTATGATGCCTTTAAACTGGTATGCCCCAATCTAGGAGCATTTGTCTGATAAAAGAGCACACAATTTTCAAAGCAGCCCGGGTGTAACAGTTTAGAATCCCTGCCCTAGGTTAATACAGAAGATACCAGCAAAGCAACCTAATGGATCACAGCTGAGATGGCGAATCGGAGGCCCAGAGCCAGGGACTGACTTGTCCAAGATCCCAAGCAGAGACAGAATTTGAAGTCAGATTCCCCAACTTCTAAACTAATGCTGGTGGGCGCCTGGGTGGCTCAGTCGGTTGGGCGACTGCCTTCCGCTCAGGTCATGATCCTGGAGTCCCAGGATCGAGTCCCGCATCGGGCTCCCTGCTCGGCGGGGAGTCTGCTTCTCCCTCTGACCCTCCTCCCTCTCATGCTCTCTGTCTCTCATTCGCTCTGTCTCAAATAAATAAATAAAATCTTTAAAAAATAAATAAATAAATAAAAAATTAAAAAAAATAAACTAATGCTGGGCAGACCAAAGCCTTGCTAGCTGGTTTGGGAATCCTAGCAAGTTCCTGTTCCCGCACTGGGCCAGGAGGGGTCGCTGCTCAGGGGGTGGGATACCTACAGCCATACTCGAGCTGGACCAGGCGCACGCTCTTGGTGGAGGCAAACACGTCCACCACTGCGTAGAGGGGCCGGGCTGCTGGCAGCCCCCGGGCGCTGGGGCCCATGTCCTCGCCGTTGATGACGATGTGCATGTCGGCCGTGCCGTCCGGTTGCGGGCAGAAAAGAACGCCCAGGCGGCTGCGGCGCGCGGTCGGAGGCAGCACGTTCAGCTCATACAGCTGATCCAAGAGGTGGCTGTAGAGCCCGGGCCGGCTGCGACCCACTAGGCGGTCGCGGGGAATGCGAAACTGCTCAATGCACACATATGGTTCCACCAGGAGAGCTGGGGGGCGGCTGGGGGCCAATGCCTCTGCCTCCGGGCGGTCCTCCCGGGGCACGCGGTTGTGATGGCGCGTGATGGCGAAGACCCAGGTGTGGCCGAGGCTGACCAGGTCGGGCAGCGAAAACTCGGGCACGGCAGCCAGAGTGGCGGGGTCCAGCGCGGTCAGTCCGAGGCGCAGGTGCCCGCACCAGCCCAGCTCTTTCTCCTCGATCTCGACCAGGAATACCTGGCCCGGGGCCAGCGGCTCGCGACTGAAGCATACGCCGTGAGCGAAACTCTCCACGCGTGTGGCCCGCGTCCCGGAGGGGTCCACGCGGATGTTGGCACCGTGCACCTGGTGGAAGCGGGTGGGAGGGGGCTCGGGGCGCGCGGATCTACAGGCCGCACCCAAGTCCACGCAGTCAGAGACAGCACCCATCTCCCGGCCACGGGACAGGCTAGCGGGCGCCGGGCGCTATTTTGGGAGGCGTGCTCAGAGGGTGACCGCGGGGGCACCAAATAAGGTAACCCTCCCATCCCCCCGACTGCCTTCCTCGAGGCTCTGCCCCGAGGTCCTAGCGCCGCTTGCTCAGCCATTCCGCTGGACCCGGGCTCCCGGGAGGCCGGGGCATCCTGGCCGCCCACGTCTGGGTCATCTGATGGCTGGCGCGCGCGAGAAGACCTGGGAGAACCGCGGACTCTGACCCCGCGCAGGCCGCCGCCTTCGAGCCACGGGTCCAGGGTGACCAGCGAGGCGCCGGAGGATGGCGGTCACGTGACGCCGGCACCCACGTGACTCCGACTCCACATGACCTCCCGCGGCCGGGCCCCTCCTGGAGCGCGAGGACGCGGGGGAGCAGAGGTGAGGGCGCCCGGGGAGGCTGGAGGGGACCCGCAGCCCGGGGCGGGGCGGTGGGGCGGGGGTGGGGAGCGCTCGGGCCCGGCCGGGGACTCCTCTGGCCGCCGCGCCGCCAGCCTCTCGGCGGGGCGGCCACGCGGAAGCGCCGAGGAGCGAGGGAGCGCGGAAACAGGCTGTCCCGCTTGCTGCCGCAGATGGTCGGGGCCGCGCTGTCGCCGCCTTGGCTGCTGCTGCTGCTGCTGCTGCTGCTGCCCTGGGCGCCCCCAGGCCAGGCAGCGCCGGACCTGGATGAGATCCAGTGCCTGCCCGGGTTGGCCAAGCAGCCAGCTTTCCGCCAGTACTCCGGCTACCTCCGTGGCTCCGGCTCCAAACACCTCCACTACTGGTCTGCTGCCCTCGCTCCGGGGCGGGGAGGGGACTGCGCGCGAGCTGGGGGAGGGTCTGAAGACCCCCGGGGGAGCCTGGGAGCAGGGAGCGCTGGGAGGGGCCCCTCCGCCTGCACCCACCCTGCTCTGCCTCCCTTCCCAGGTTTGTGGAGTCCCAGAAGGATCCCAAGAGCAGCCCTCTGGTGCTTTGGCTCAACGGAGGGCCCGGCTGCAGCTCCCTAGATGGCTTCCTCACGGAGCACGGCCCCTTCCTGGTGAGTGGGAAGCCACTGTCTCCCCCCCACCCCCAACCAGGAAGGGGAGAGGAAGGGGACCGTCCCTAAAGGAAAAGGCTGGGGAGGAGGGAGAACAGGACTTGGAGGTGTTCCCAAGTGTGCCCTTTTCCTGAGCCTGGGTTCCGTAGTCTGTGTCATTGGCTTGACTCTCTGTACTTCTCAGGGGTTTTGCCCGAAGGGGGAGTGCCCAGCACGGTGGCCCTTTTCCTTCCACCCAGTTGGCCCTTGGCACTTAGCCATTTCTCTCCTCCTCAGGTGCAGCCAGATGGTGCCACCCTGGAGTACAACCCGTATTCTTGGAACCTGGTATAGCTGGAGCTGTGGGTCCTGTGGGGGTGTCTGGGCACTTGGATGGGGTGGGGAGCCTTCTTCAGTTGCTTTCCTCCTGCCATGTAGATTGCCAATGTGTTGTACCTTGAGTCCCCAGCTGGAGTGGGCTTCTCCTACTCTGATGACAAGACTTATGCAACCAACGACACCGAGGTGAGTCCAGTGCCCGCCCCGTGCTCCAGCCTCCCTGGTTCTCTAAGGGTGGTACGCCCCCCGGGGAGAAGAACATGGCCTTGGAGCCTGTTTTTGGCTCTGTCACATGCTGTGTGTGGTCTTGGCAAAGCCACTTCTTCTTGCTCAGAGTGGGTGGGTGTCATTATGTCTGAGGTTCTTTCCGGCTCAAATAGGAGAACCTTTTGATTCCCTCCATCCTGCTTTCCCTAGGTCGCTCAGAGCAATTTTGAGGCCCTGAAGGATTTCTTCCGCCTCTTCCCTGAGTACAAGGACAATGAGCTTTTCTTGACAGGAGAGAGCTATGCGGGCATCTATATCCCCACCCTGGCGGTGTTGGTCATGCAGGACCCCAGCATGAACCTTCAGGTACAGGGCCACTGCAGGAGGGAAGTGAGGCAGCTTATGGTCGGTGAGCAAGATCAGACAGGCCATCTTCCCCGTCCAACCTGGTCTCCTTTGTAACGTGCTTGCCACTGCCTGGCCCGCCTCTGCTCTTGTGCTTCCCACAACAGGAAGCTCACCTGTCAGCCAGCCAGCTCTGTTCTTTGAGTGGCCTCCCCACAAACCACCTTGGATTTCAGCTTCCAGATTGCTGGAGGTCTGGGTGTAGTCAGGGGAGGCTCCTCCTCTGCCTCCAGATGACCTGAATGCCCTGGGTGTTTCACAGGGGCTGGCCGTGGGCAACGGACTCTCCTCCTATGAGCAGAATGACAACTCCCTGGTCTATTTTGCTTACTACCACGGCCTTCTGGGGAACAGGTATGGGAGAGGGCAGTTGGGCAGTCTCCAGGGTGGGGCAGGTCATGAGATCTCAGGTCTGCTTTCCAGGCACATGATTGATACCCCGCGGGGCCCTACCCTGGTTTATGAGCAGGAGGTGGGGGCTGAGGTTGCTGGAAGAGACTGAGGAGGGCTGGCAGGATGGCCCCAGAGCAGCTAGGTTTGGAATCTACATACCATCCCCTGTGATCCGTTTCCTCATCCCCTGGAGGCAGGTGGTGGTAGGAGGTTGGAGGGAGAGGGTGGGAGGCCCGCCTGGGGCCTGAACACTTTCATGCATCTCCTACAGGCTCTGGTCTTCCCTCCAGACTCACTGCTGCTCTCAAAACAAGTGTAATTTCTACGACAACACCGACCCAGAATGCGTGACCAATGTGAGGTTCTGCCCCCAACCTCTGTCACCCTGACACCCCCAGCCCTGAGAACAGGACCACATCCCCTCCTTGGGCGCTCCCTGACCCCGTCCCCTATGGCTTTCCTGTCCTGCCTCCTTCAGCAATTTGGTGTTTTCTGGGACATGTCTGGGGATGTGATCCTATCACCACTTCCTCTGACTTCCTGGGCAAATCCTGTAACCGCTGGGAGGGAAAGGATCTCTCCCTTATCGAGCACTTACTATGTGCCAGGCATCGGGCTGACATAGATCAACACAGATTATTTAATCTTCAAGATTCTCCTTTAGGGGAGATCGTATTGTCCACATTTTCCAGAAGAGGAAACTGAGGCCAAGAATGTTAGTCACTCGTCTGAAGTCACAGTGTTAGGAAGTAGTGGCACCAGGGTTTGGACCCTGGGCTGGCAGATTCCTTCCACTGAGCCTCAGTCTCCCTACCTGTAAAATAAAGTTGGGGAAGGGTGACGACAAGAGGTGAAGTAGCAGAGCGGTCTTGGGACGCATTGGTGGGACTCTGGGGAGGCCGGACTTCTGTGACACGGGTGGCTCGGTGTGTCATTGCAGCTTCAGGAAGTGTCCCGCATCGTGGGCAGCTCCGGCCTCAACATTTACAATCTCTACGCCCCCTGTGCTGGGGGTGTGCCTGGCCATTTAAGGTAGGCCCTGCGGTGTGTCCTGGGGGGCCCTGGGCCCAGCCCCGCCTGGAGGCCGAGGCACCCATCCCCCACTTCACCTGCAGGTACGAGAAGGACACTGTCGTGCTCCATGACTTGGGCAACATCTTCACTCGCCTGCCGCTCAAGCGGATATGGCATCAGGTGTGCAAGAGCCCGCTTCTTCTGGTGGGGGTGGGGCAGGGAGGCGAAGACCCTGACCTTGGGGCGGTGCCCCCAGGCACTGCTGCGTTCTGGGGATAGGTTGCGCATGGACCCGCCCTGCACCAACACCACGGCCACCTCCACGTACCTCAACAACCCTTACGTGCGGAAGGCCCTCCACGTCCCCGAGCAGCTGCCCCGCTGGGACATGTGCAAGTGAGGCTCTGGGGCCGCCTGTGGCCTGGGGGTGGCAGGCTCTCAGGGCTCATGGGTATCAGGTTCCCAGGGATCCCTTGGCCAGGGTCTCTCAGGGGTGGCACTCAGGGTGCCACGGTGAGTTGTGCAGGATGTTTAACCATTCAGTCAATTGCTGTTTCGCCAGTTCATTCTTAAACGGCCGCATCCGTTGGTAAAATGGCAGTTTGCATCCCTGGTGTTTAGTATACCAGACCCTCTCCCCCACCCCCACTCCACTGCAGTCCCCAGTTGCACGGATCTCCTATGACCCGTGTGAGTAACAGGGTGACGCCTGGCACCGCGGGGGCCACTCAGGTTCTCTCATTGGTCAGTGCCCCTGCCCTCCGGTTGTTCCCTGCTGTGGTTCTCACACCTGTGGGCCCCTCTGCCCTAAATGCCAGCTGTGGACCAGGGACTAAACGTTCCTATATACGTTTCTAAATGGGGGCGAGTTGAGGACCTCTGAATTCCAGCCCCTCATCCAAGTAAGTCCTAGAGAAGTGACGTGAGGAGGGGACTGAATCCCAACTCTGCCTCCTGGGCTGGAGCTTAGAGCTAGGAGGGGATAGGAGAGGAGGTCTGCTCTGTGACTTTTTGTCTCTCTTTACCTCGTCTTCCCGGGGCCTGCCCACATGCTCCCGCAGCTTCCTGGTGAACATACAGTACCACCGTCTCTACCAAAGCATGCAGTCCCAGTACCTGAAGCTGCTTACTGCGCAGGTGAGTGGGGGCAGCACCGCTGGGTCCACCAGCAGCCTCAGGACCCTGGAGCAGCCTGATAAGGCGGGGCCCCCTTTAAGTGCCACTCTGGACACAGGAAGCTGAAACTCCAAGAAACGAAGCCCAGTGACTGGCAGGGTCACGATTTGAATGTGGCTTTGTCCCCATCCCATGCTGTTCTCTTGTAGGAGCCTAGGGGGTCTGCGTCAGCCAAGGAGACTTTAGGTTGAGAAGAGCTAGGAGAACGTGTTACAGACATGCAAATGGATGTCTGGGGTGGGAGAGGGCCTTGTCCAAGATCATCTAGGAGACCCTGACAGCCGGTCAGGATCCGATTCTGTACAACACAGTGGTTAGAGCATGAGCTCTAGGGTCAGATCGCCTATGTGCAAGTTCCTTTACTAGCTGTGTGACCCTGGGCAGGTTTCTCATATCTTGAGACTTGTTTTCCCGCCTGTCAGATAGGGTTAATAATAGTATCTGCCTTCATAGGTGAAGCATTTAGTAGAGCACTGAACATGTAGAAAACAGTCAGAAAATAGTGTCTCTTGCTTTGTGCTATTTCACTGGGCCCCTTGAATTCCCTGCAGGGGTAGGGCTTGAACCAGGAAGGGCTGGGACCTGGGCTCATTCCAGCCCCCCCTCCCCCCAATCCCTCCCCTGCCCTGCTCCAGAAATACCGGATCCTGCTCTACAACGGAGATGTGGATATGGCCTGCAATTTCATGGGGGATGAGTGGTTTGTGGATTCCCTCAACCAGAAGGTACGGCGCAAGGATCCTAGCTCTGGGCAGGGATGGGACGGCTGTGCCTGGCAGCTAGGCTCTGGGCAGACAGGGCAAACCTGGGGGAGTTCCGGGCCCCTGAGGTCTTCTGGCAGCCGTGAGCAGAGATGATGGGGCGGCAGCAGGCTGCTAAGTCTTTCCTGGTGGGGCAGATGGAGGTCCAGCGCCGGCCTTGGTTAGTGGACTACGGGGACAGTGGGGAGCAGATTGCTGGCTTCGTGAAGGAGTTCTCCCACATCGCCTTTCTCACCATCAAGGTAGGGCTTGGGCCTGGCAAGGGCTGGCTTGGCTGGAGGGGATGGGGCAAGACCCACCTGTCCTCCTTCCAGCTCCCTTTACACTGGGTTACCGGGATCCCAACTGGCCCCGTAAGAGCAAGTTTTCTGGCGCGTGTGGGAAAAATGCAGTGCTTGGGGCAGGGCTGGGAGAAGAGGAAGGTCACTGGTTGGAGGGATCCAGTAGGATGGAGGACGCACCCACGGGCAGGGGTTACACAAGAAGGTGATCTCAAAGAGCTTTGCTTCTAGGGCGCTGGGCACATGGTCCCCACCGACAAGCCCCAGGCTGCCCTCACCATGTTCTCCCGCTTCCTGAATAAGCAGCCGTACTGATGGAGATCAGTCCCCTTACTGATGGAGACAGCTCCCCTTCTGCCTGATCCAGCTCCTCTTTCCCGCCCCTCCTGCTAGAAGGGAGGTCCTCCTTTATGCAGAATGCCCCTGTGGGGCAGGTCCCTGCCTCCAGAACTGCTTCCCCCTTGCCCCCTCCACAGCCCTCTGCCTCCCAGACCAGGCCCCAGTGCCTCACATAGACAGCCTGGGGGAGTTAGCACTTTATTCCTGACTGGGGTGGGGCCTGGCCCCCTCCCTTCGTGCACTAGAACACAGCAGAGCTCAGGATAGCCCATGGGGAGGGTGGACGGACTGTAATTGGTGGATTGACTGATTATGGAATTAAATTGGGTACAGCTTAAAGCCCTGTCTTCTCTGTGGCACTGGGGGGTTAGACAGGACACTATAGGCTGGGGTGGGGGGGGCGGGGGCTGGGGGAGGGGACGAGAGGCGTCAGAGTCCTGAATGCCCCTGCCAGAGTGGGCTTGAGGGCTCAGGCAGCTGTCGTGGAGGGTGGTGGGGCACTGGATGCCCAGGGGTCCCTGGTGTCGGCAGGCCGATTCTTCTCGATCACCTCTCGCAGCCCTTTGGCAAAGTGGAGGTCGGCCCCAATGGTGAGGAAGCCCTGTGCGGTGGGGCAGAGAGGGGAGTCTGTTTATTCCATCACAGACCAAAATTTCAAGATAGAGACAAAGTCTTTAGCCTCGAGGGGTTCTCAATTTAGTGGGACAGGAGGAACAGCAAAGAAGTTCTTCTAGCTCCCTGTGAAGGGTGTAAAAGAGAGGCTGCAGGAGCACAGTCTGTGGAGGTCAAGGAGGGCTTCCTAGAGGAGGTGACCTCTTAGCTCAGACGTTCAAGATGAGTAGATATTGGGGGTGGAATCCGGGAAGAGGTTTACAAGGTGACAGCCCAGCTGTGCAGAGGGCTGGAGAACTCTGATGATGGAAGATTAAAATGGGATGGGCCATCAATAAGGGAGGGGCTGGGGTCGGGTAGCAGAGTTAGGTCAGTGGTGAAGCATAGGCGGGGAGGCTGTGCCCTCCTTCATCACCGCCCCCTACTCACCGCATGGTTCGTCACCACCTCGCGCACAAAGTTGATACCCTCGGGCAGTGGGATCTGCACCCCCCGCCACATCCGCTCTGTGGGTGGGAGCAGGTGGCTCAGCTTGGGTCCACCCAGCTCCCCTCGCCTTTCCCTCTTCTGCCTCCCGACCCCCAGCCCTACCATTGAGCATGGGCATCACCCCAATCTGCAGCATGGTCTTCAGAGGGGCCTGCAGCGGGATCAGCTGGGAGGGAGGAGGCAGGACATTAGGGCAGCCAGTAGGAAGCAGCCTGGCCTTCGCTGCCCGGCCCCGACCCGGCCTCGGCACCCCCGCCACCCCCCAACTCACGGCCAGCGACTCCAAGGCAGACTGGTTCGAGTAGATTCGGAACCTACAGGAGAGAAAGAAGTGTCCAGGGGGCACGAGGCCCGGACGCTCCCCCTCCTCCGGCCACCAGAAGCCCCCGAGTCTCAGCCGCAGATGCCCCCACCTCCACACCTGTCTGGGGGTTCTGCCACTCGCCAGGTGTGCATCCCTGGGAGAGTCCTTTCTTCCTCTTGCAGTTCCTTTTCTCCAAGTTTGCTACTTTTAATTTGTCGACCACTTCCTGTACACCAGCTTTGTGTTGGTAGCTTTGCACGTATGGTTTGTGTTTATTTAAGCAACCTTACAGAGCTCGCTCCCTCCCAGATACTAAGTGTGTTACAAAAGTCAAATATTAAGATATTTTAAAATGCCAACTTGACTTCATCCTCCTGACAACCCTAAGAAGGAGGCACTATGAAATTGACTTGCACTTTTTAGATGAGGCAGATGAAGCCTAGAGAGAGGAAGTAATTGGCCTGCGGGTTCACAGGTGGTAACGGGCAGAAACTGCCTCTAGAATCTAGGCTCTTAACCATGACCCCGCAGTATCTCATTTAACCCCTGGGACAGTGCCGTCCAGTAGAACTTTTACAAAATGTTGCATGTTTGCCCTTGCCGTGTAAGAGCCACTAGCTACCTGTGGCTAGCATGGTAGATGCTATTTTTTCTTTTTTTTTTTTTTTTAAGATTTTATTTATTTATTTGAGAGAGAGAGAATGAGAGAGAGAGAGCATGAGAAGGGGGAGGGTCAGAGAGAGAAGCAGACTCCCTGCTGAACAGGGAGCCCGATGTGGGACTCGATCCCAGGACTCCAGGATCATGACCTGAGCCGAAGGCAGTCGCTTAACCAACTGAGCCACCCAGGCGCCCGATGCTATTTTTTCTTAGCTCCCCCAGTGGCTATAGGTCTGAGTGGATTTCGCTCCCCAGTTGTTGGGCAGGTGCGATTATCCCGAAGGCACGGAGGCTCAGCGAGGTTAAGCGCTCGCCCGAGATCTTGGCCAGCTGCTTACCGGCGCAGGTCCAGCTGGGTGCGCAGCGCCTTCCCCCGGAGTGCCATCTTGGCGCTGAAACGGGCGTCCTGCGGGCAAGGGGGTTGGGGCAGGGTTACTGACCCACAGAGTCCACAGCACACTGTCCCTGACCCTCCGTAGCCCCTACTCTGGTGCCCGCACCATGGTCATGCTGGATAGCTGGACCTCGGGCTGGTCTGACGGGACCAGGGCGATGGTGACACTGGCAGTGACAGAGACTGTGGTACCCGAGGGCTTGATGGTGCAGTGAGGTGGGGCCAGGACGCGCAGCTCCAGCTTCAGCGGGGAGTCGATCACTGCTGGGCTCTGGGGACAGAGTAGGGAGGGCAGGGGAAGTCCCAGACCTGTTTCCTGATGAGCCCCAGGCGGGGAGATGGGGTGGCTCAGGCTTTGCCTGCTGGGAGCCCAGACACACAAATACGAGGACTGGTGTGGCTTCCCAGACCCTTCAGAACTGTGTCCAGCCTCGGTGCCTTTGCTGACACGAGGGATGGAATGTTTCCTTTTCCTGCTGTCCTGAGTTCTCGGTGGTGGGGGATCCATCCCCAACCAGACTCCTCGGGGACAGTGTTTGCATCAAATATCCCCGCCCTCTGCCATATCGCCCTTCTCTGAACTGCTGTGCTCTTTCTCCTGTAGGCGCTGACCAATACTTCGCCTGTGTTAGCTCATTTAAACCTCATCGTAACCATGTGAGGCAGAATTACCGTACTCATCTTTGAGATGGGGAAACCGAGGCACAGAGAAGTTAAGTGACTTGTCCAAGGTTCTGTGGTCATCCAGGTGCAGAACCTGGGATTCAGAGCCGGGCAGTTTGGCCAGAGAGTCCATGCCCCCATCAACGCTTGGCCATCAGGTTGATGGTGACGATGGGGATGATAGCAGTGGGGACAGCAGCTAGTGTTTCCTGAGCACTTACCCGCACCGGGGGCTGCTCTAATTTCTTTACATGAATTGACTCAGCTAATCTTCACGACAGCCCTGGCAGGTTGTATAGTGTAGCGGAGATTAAGGGCAAGTTCTCTAATGATTACTGAGATACTTTTTAATTTTGACCTTTCACTCCTCTCCCCATGAAACAAGGGAAAATAATAAGCAAAAAGAATACATCAGGGTTGCCTGGCTGGCTCAGTCGGTAGAGCATGCGACTCTTAATCTTGAGGGTCATGAGTTCGAGCCCCACGATGGGCGTAGAGATTATTTAAAAAATTAACTTAAAAAAAAGAATACATCGGTCATTGTTAAAGTCCCTACACTTAGAGAGCTTGGGTTCTCAGCCTGCCGTCCTCCTAGCTCCATGAAGAAGAGCAGGAGTAGCAAGGGCCCTTCACAGACTTGGAATCGACCTTGACAAATAAGAGGACTTAGCCACAGGCAGGAGGTCAGGCCTTCTGTTTACTCCATGGTGGCCGCGGAGGCTTCTGCCTGCACACCTCACGCGTCCCCTCGCTGGTGTGCAGGCGGTAGGGCCACCCACCCTGGCCACATCCCTACCTCCCGCCAACACTCACCAGCAGGACGATGCTCCCAAAGTAGGTGGCCCTCAGCAGCATGTCCAGATCGTGGGGCACCTGGAGAGGGGAAGGGGGGGATGAGGCAGGGTCATCAGGAGTTCCGGACAGGGCCCCTCTTGCCCATCCCACAGACAGGCCCCGGCATACCTTGTCCCCCACCAGTGACAGCTGCAGGGCCCCCGCCCGGAAGTAGCTCTCCATGGCAGAGTCAAAGAAGAACTCCGAGAAGGCCACGTACACCATCCGCTCCTCCGCCTGCAGTTGGGGCTCTACCGCCCGGTTGGGCAGGCTCCAGTTCCCCTCAGCCAGGGGAAAGAAGGCCCCCTGCAGTTGGGGGATCAGGGTCAGCTTGTGGCCCAGCACCCAGATGTTCCCATACCCGGTGCCAGGCACCATGAGGGATGGTGGGGGTCGGACCCAGCTGCTATCCGGGGGGAACTCATTAGCACAATTTCTTTTAAGTTGTATTTATTTAAGTAATCTCTCCACCCAACATGGGGCTTGAACTCATGACCCCAAGATTCAGAGTCACATGCTCCACCGATACCCAGCCAGGTGCCCTCGTTAGCACAACTCTTAAAAAGGCATTCAGGGTCGCCTGGCTGGCTCAGATGGTTAGGCGTCTGCCTTCGGCTCAGGTCGTAATTCCCGGGTCCTGGGATTGAGCCCCATGTCGGGCTCCTGGCTCAGCAGGGAGCCTGCTTCTCCCTCTCTCTCTGTCTCTGCCCCCCGCTCATGCTCTCTCTCGATCTCTGTGTCTCAAATGAATAAATAAAATCTTTTAAATAATTAATTAATTAATTAAAAAAAGAAAAAGGCATTCAAAGGAGGGCAGCTGGAGTTCTGCAAGGGAGCACTTCCATCAGACCAGAGAAGGGACGCCCAGGAAAGGGCTGGGGAGGAGGAGGCATGGTGGGCCTTGAAAGATACAGAGCAGGGGGGCGCCTGGGTGGCTCAGTCGTTAAGCGTCTGCCTTCAGCTCAGGTCATGATCCCAGGGTCCTGGGATCGAGCCCCGCATCGGGCTCCCTGCTCGGCGGGAAGCCTGCTTCTCCTTCTCCCACTCCCCCTGCTTGTGTTCCCTCTCTCACTGTCTCTCTCTCTCTCTCTGTCAAATAAATAAAATCTTTAAAAAAAAAAAAAAAGAAAGATACAGAGCAGGAATGATAAAAGCTGCAGTTTACGTTGACAGAGAGTACGTGCGTAGAGCTGTACATCCAGCTGCTCCAGGAGAGACGGGGAAGGGCAGTGCGTGGGCAAAGGCCCTGAGGTAGGAAGCGAGGGCATATTTGGGCAAGAATGAGTGCTGAGAAACAGGGTGAGGTTAGAAAGGTGGGGCCAGGGCGCCTGGGTGGCTCAGATGGTTAAGCGTCTGCCTTCGGCTCAGGTCATGATCCCAGGGTCCTGGGATCGAGTCCCGCATCGGGCTCCCTGCTCCTTGGGAGCCTGCTTCTACCTCTGCCTCTCTCTCTGTCTCTCCTGAATAAACAAATAAAATTAAATTAAAAAAAAAAAAACTTAAAAAAAAAAAAGAAAGAAAGGTGGGGCCAGACAAGGTTAACCAGGCTCAGAAGCCAGACCCAGGAGTTGAACGTAATTCTGCAGGCAGGCACGCTCAGCAGTGGAGTGGCCTCATCGGAGCTGTGCCTTCGGGGGACAAAACGAGCAACACAGGACGAGGAGGTCTGGTTAGGTCAGAGACGCCCCACCAGCCAGGCAGCTCACCCGGAAGACCATGTCCAGATTGCTGTCGGATGCTACAGGATCCTGCAGGAGGGAGTAGTCGATGCCAACCAGCTCATCCACAGAGCTGCGAACTGCGGGAAGGAGCTCGGTCACTCCAGCTGTGTGATGCTGGGCCAGGTGCTCACCTTTCTGGGCCTGTTTCTCACCCACAAAGCGGTGATTATAAATCTTCCCTCACAGGGTTGTTGTGGGGATCAAATTAGTTTTACGCGGGAAGTACTTAGTGCTCAGCAGTATTAATGCCGACTGCTACCACCATCATCGGCCAATACAAGGGTTTCCTCAGATCACTGAACAAGATGCCAAGGGAGTCTCTTCCCTCGTTGTTCTCCCTGGCCCCTCCCTCCCTCCCCATGCTCTGTGTGGGGCCTGATGATCTCTACCCCCCAGCAGACAGAGGTCACAGTTTAGGAAAAGGGAATTCATGTTAGTTGAGCACCTGTGAAGTGCAGAGGATGAATACAAACAGGGTCCCAGTGATCAGCAAGCCCCTATCGAGGACCTTGACAGTCATCACTGAGTTAATCCTCACAACCCCCACAAGGAGGCATCACCAGCCAAGCGAAGATACCAAGGCCCAGAGAGGAGTACTTACCTAGGGTCACATGGCCAGTCCGTAGCAGAGGCCATATTTGAAGCCAGGGCATGGCAGGGGCCCACCCTGAGGTATACCCAGCCTCCTCCTCAGCCCCGTTCCAGTCCCAGGCATGGCCCGGAGCTCCCCTCCCAGCCAGCGCCAACTCACCAGGCACTGTGTCCAGGAGGGAATTGAGGAGCACCATCCCTGCGTGGTAAAGCACGGGGCAGATCTGCGAGGTGGGGTCTAGAGTCAGGGCCTTCCAAAGAGAGGGCACCCCCACACACACTGCTGCTGTACCTGCTGGTTGAGGAGGAAGCGCATCCCCGAGGTGATGAATGTGGAGAGGAACTCATATACCTTCCTGCAAGGAGGGGAGAGACCATGTGAGCCCAGACTCTGCCCTACCCCAATCCAGATCCAGGAGAAATCAGTGGCCAGAGAGACGGGGAGGAGGTGGCTCAACTTTGACCTGTACTACCGGCTCTTTAATGGAGGTTTTCCAAATCCCCTCACTAGCCTGATTCTCAAGACCTCTCCTAACCTCTGCCCCCCCACCAGCCTAATGAATTTGCCCCCAGTTCTTCAAACCTGCTATACGCATCCCCACCTCCAGATGCTTACTCATGCCCTCCCTTCCACCCTCAGAGTCCCTGTCCTGTGTTTCCCTCTGTATGGGCTCAGATGCTTCCTCTTCCAGGCAGCCTTCCCAGATTGCCCTCTTCTGAATCCCTGGAGTACTCAGTTCCTCTCTCAAAGCCCCGATGACAAATGTTTTGTCCCTTCAACGAGGCTCTGAGTTCCTTTATGAATCCTCAGGGACTGGCATATACTTTATTTGTTCAGTAAATAAAAACTTGACAGTATACCAACACCAGATGATAAATCCACCATCTTTTCTCTCCCACTCTCTTTGAGAGCTATCACAAAGTCCCCTTCTCAGGCCAAAACCTGAAATTATGCTATTGTTTTTATTAGTAGTAGTAAGAGCTACCAATTATTGAGAACTCAGTTCATGCCCACCTATGCATACTGATCCTCACAATTACTCTTATCCAGGAAGCTAGCCACTAATATGCCAGGTACTGTTCTAAATATTTTTACATATATTAACAAATAGTCTTTGCAACACCTTATAAAATAGTTGCTATTATCATCCTCATCTTACCAAGGAGGAAATTGAGGCACAGAGCTTCAGTGACTTGCCCAAGGTCACAGAGCAGGGAAATGAGAGTTGCTGAGCGTTGGACCCAGTTGGCCCGGCTCCCAAGCCTGTGCACTTTGCATTGCACCCGGCAAACGGCAGTGAGGCTCAAAGGGGGCTTACTTGAAGGTTCCCCCGAAGGCCGCGTGCATTCTGGAGACCGAGGCCTGGCAGGAGACGTTGGACACCTTGATACGGCCAGTGGCATCCCGGGAGAGCTGCAGAGCAGTGCGGATGGACACACCCTCGGCAGAGGCATTGATATAGCCCCCATCATAGCTGCAAGGGGGTGGGGGGCAGTCAATGTCCAGCTTGGAGCTTAACCACGTCTTTGCCACGCACCCCATAAGTCATACCTTTTTTTTTTTTTTAATTTTATTTATTTATTTGAGAGAGAGAGAGAATGAGAGACAGCACGAGAGGGAAGAGGGCAGAGGGGGAAGCAGACCCCCGCTGAGCAGGGAGCCCGATGCGGGACTCGATCCCGGGACTCCAGGATCATGACCTGAGCCGAAGGCAGTCGCTTAACCAACTGAGCCACCCAGGCGCCCTAAGTCATACCTCTTAATAAGACTTCACTTCTACCAAACCCTATCAACCCTTATGAAGTAGGTATGCTTGTCCCTACTGTACAGACGAAGAAACTGAGACCCAGGAAGGCTAAAGGACTGCCCACAGCCCCACGGCATCCCAGCCCTCCTGATCCACCCTGCACTCCCCTGAGGGTGCCAGGTCCTCACAAGAACCAGTAGAGAAGCTGCCTCCGGAAGCGCAGCCCCAAGGACGCGTTGCTGATTTGTAGCACCAGCTCCTGCTCCGGCTGGAAATGGAGCTCAGAGGATGTCAGCTGCAGCTCTGTGACCTTCACCCTGCAGGAAGCCTCCGGGTCAGCTTCAGGGCCACGAAGAGGGAGTCCACCCAGCCACAGGAAACTCATTCCCTCCTCTTCCAGTCCAGACCTGGGGAAGCTGAGCTGGGTGGAATGAATTCTTCCACTTTCCCTCAAGTGCCCAGCCTGGCCTTGGACAGCTCAGAGATGAGCTTCACCCCTTCTTTAGATGCCTTACTGCTTGCACTCCCTTCCCTCCCACACCCTGTGGTTGCTTGACCTGGACCTGGTCTTTTAGCCGAATCCTTTGATTTTGTCTCCATCAGCTGAGCTACAGATCCCATTTCTCCTATCCCCACCGACCCAAGAAAGGTTCTTGTCTCCTGTTTCCGGGACCTCTCCCATGAGCTAGACCCCACTCTCACCCATTGGCAAGTTTCGTGACTCCCCGTCTCCGGTGCCCTTTGGCCACGCCTTAGCCCCCAAGGCTTCTGCTTGCCGTTCTTGGTCCTGCCTATGTTGGCTGGCTTGGCCTTTATCTTCTCCGCCCCATCCTGTTTCTTGAGTCCCGCCTCCTCGGTGTGGCCACGCCCCTACCCCTATTCAGTTTCCCCGGCCCTAGGCCCCGCCCCGGGAGCCCGAGACCCCGCCCCCCGGTTCCACTACTTACTCCGAGATGTTGTAGTAGAAGTGGCCCTCCCGGCCCCGCAGGTCCGGAATGGTGATGGTCTCCAGCTCTTGTTCCAGAAAGCGCAAGCCCTCCTGCTTCACTGAGGTAGCAGCGAGACCCTTAGGTCCTGCAGCTGGAGCGACCCCTCCCTCATCGGCCCTCACCCGGCCCCGCGCCTTACCCAGCTCCAGCGCCTGGGAGGTGACGCGGGTCTTACAGCCGGGGAGCTCCGCATGAGCGCCTGCCAGAAGCGCTAGGAGGAGGGCCCCAAAGAGGGCCATGGCGAGCGGGCCTGGGGTGGGGTGGGGTCGCTGGAGTAATCAGGGCCGCTAAAACCCACTCCCCGGTTGTCCACCCAGAAGAGGGACTGGCCGGATCGTTACCCTCGAAAGAGCTCTTCGGAGAACTTGGAACCAATTATATTGCCTCCATTTGGCAGATGCGGAAACTGAGGCTCAGAGAGGCGACGCGACTCGCGCTCTAGCTCCCAGAGGATTTGGGGCACGGGGGAAGGGGAGGGGACATTCTCGGTCCCCCCGTGCACCCGCCGCGTGAAGAGTTTGACCCCTCGGGGACCAACGCCCCCCGCCCCCACCACCTCCCCTTTCCTTTAGCAGAGGGCGGGCGCGGCTTGCCTGTTACCGTGGAAACGGCTGCACGCGCATTCCTGGGGGGTGGCTTGCGGTCTCCCAGGCCCCGCGCCGGGGCGGGGGGGGGGGGCGTACAGGGAGCTGCCGGCCGGACCTCGTGCTCCCGGGTCTCCCGGCTCTGCTGGGTCCTAAATCCCTGCCATCGGGATTTGGCCTGGTATCCCCCCCCCTCAAATCAGCGCCCTCCTTAATGGGATCTCTTCCCCACCCCGGGTTCAGTAGACCACGCGGCTCAGCGAGGGCCTGAGGGTGGATGGGGACGCCCCCCAACTCACTGCGGCGGAGCTGGGGGTCGGTGCGGTCACGTGGGGCGGCGGGCTGCGCAGGGGATCCGGGCGGCGGGGTCTGGCGGGCTGTGCTGGTCCAGCCGCCTTTATAATGCCGGGCCTCTCCGACTCCCCCCCCCCTCCTGGCTCCCGCTCTCCCCTCCTCCCTCGGGGGTTGGGAGGGGACGGGGCGGACCGCTGGCGGGAGGGTGAAGAGGGCTGTACGGAGCCCCGTGACAGGGCCGGCTGCTGTCAAGACAAGTGGGGGACCCAAGCCGGGAAGGAGGGAGGGAAGTGCAGGAGTTGGCCCGCCCAATCCCAACAGTCGTTGCTTCTCTGGGACCTCGGTTCAAATTCCAAATGTCCATGTCTTCCTCTATGACCCTGAGCAAGTCACTTCACTTGGGGCACCGCGCCTCAGTTTCCTCATCCAGCGAAATGTGTGGGATACTTGGGACCACCCGCAAAATCAATGCCCAAGACACATTATCTTCCTTCCTTTCCACCCACAATCAGCAAGACTTCTCCTTGCCAGGCTTCACCAGGGGAACCCCCCCAAATGTCTCTATGTCACTACCTAGGGACATAACAGGCCCAGAGACTTCTCCCACTGGGGTCCAAGCAAGTGCCGCCTGCCCAGGTGGGCAGGGCACAGGCTGCTGGAATCACCCCAGAGGGAGGATGGGTGTTTCCCAGGGACTGTGCATTTTGTGTGTGTGTGTGTACCTTTGGAGCTAGGTTCTCGGCACAGTATCTCCCATCTACTGCCTGCAGGGTGTTCCCAGCTCCTGGCACCTGCAGAGTAGGTGCTTGCTACCTTTTTTGTTGTCCGATGGAGGAAAGAGGAAAGGAAAAGCGATAAAGGTGAGTGTCCACTGAACATGTATGTAGCACCAAGCACTCATCCGGGTAGGAATACCAACAGGTCCTGATTTGCCCAGGACCTTCCTAGCTTTGAAACTGAACATCTTCCTTCCAGGGAACCCCCTCAGTCCCAGGCAAACCAGGATGGTTAGTCATCCTAGATCTAGACTAACTTATTTAATCTTCTTAATCTATGAGGTTGGCACTAACATAGACCCACCCTAGCAGGAAACCAGAGGGAAAGACCACTATGCAGCTACTACTGGAAAACCCATGAACTGTGCAAGGGTGGGAGACGGTGTTTATAGCCCAGTAATTAGTGCTTAGATTCTTGAGTCTGACAGACCAGGATTCACATTCTAGGAATTTGTCCAATTCTTGGACCCCTTACTTAGTTTCCTCTTCCTAAAACAGAAACAATAGGTTGTTGTTGCAAGAATAAATTAAAAGTGCCTAGTGCATGTGCTGAACACAGTATGTGGCACACCATCAGTGCCAAATAAATGCTGGCTATTAAGATTAGGGGCACACACCACAAGCACATGAGACAGAAAGGGTGTAGAAGAGGAAGGAAGAAAGCTAAGGATATCCAGAGGAGGAAGTGCCTTCGTGCTTTGAACTCTAGTAGCCTTCATTCTTCCTGGAGCCTGGCTCAAGCAGAAAACCTGGCAGATGTTAGTTTTCTTTCTTCTCACTTTCCTTTTTTTTTTAAGATATTATTTATTTATCTGACAGAGAGAGAGAGAGAGCACAAGCAGGGGGAGCGGCAGGCAGAGGGGGAGGGAGAAGTAGGCTCCCAGCTGAGCAGGGAGCCCAATGTGGGGCTCATGGGGCTCCATCCCAGGACGCTGGGATCATGACCTGAGCCGAAGGCAGATGCTTAACCGACTGAGCCCCCCAGGCGCCACTCCTCTCACTTTCTTTCTTTTTTTTTTTTTAATATTTTATTTATTTATTTGACAGAGAGAGAGCGAGAGAGGGAACACAAGCAGGGGGAGTGGGAGAGGGAGTGGAGCAGGGAGCCTGATGCGGGGCTCGATCCCAGGACCCTGGGATCATGACCTGAGCAGAAGGCAGACGCTTAATGACTGAGCCCCCCAGGCGCCCCCTCTTCTCACTTTCTTACTGAAATGCAAGCTCAGTCTTTGTATCACTGGGATCTCCTGTGGGAGATTCTTGTCTCCTGCATGTCACTGTCCCCACAGCAGCCCCAGTGAGCTTTAAATGTAGCTACGTGATCTTGGGCCAGTGGTCTAACCTCTCTGGGCCTGTTTCCACATCTGGATTGCTCGTGAGGATTAAAAGCGTTAATGCATTTAAAGGACTTGATGAGCACCTGGCACGTAGTAAGGGCTCAAAAAACGTCAGCTACAGTCATCAGCATCCTTTGCCAGCATCTAGTGGCTTTCGATGACACTCAGAATAAAATCCTGCCTCCGTGCCCTGACTTCCAGGCACTCACGTGCACCCCTGTCTTGTCACCCACCCTCTGTCACCCTCCTTTGCTCTGGCTACACTGGCTTTTGCCCTTGCTGTTCCCTCGGCTTGGAATGCTTTTCCACCTGATCTTCCCACAGCTAGCTCCTCATCATGCTGGTCTCGGCTTCAATGGCACTTCCTCAGAGAAGACTTCCCTGCCTACCTAGCAGTTACTCTCAATCCCATCAGCCTGGTTTATTTGCTTTATAAAAGACCTTGTGACTATTTAATATTGGTTTGCCAAACTATTGGTTAATGGAGACATGGTCTGTCTCCGTGAGAGCTGGGATCTGGTTCCCCACTTATTCCCAGTACCTAGAACAGTGCCTGCACTGAGGAGGTCCTGCCTATTTGCCGAGTCACTAAACTGGTTTGGAGCCCTCAGATGTGTTTGGGGGGCAGGTGATACCTATGCGCCCTGGATTCTTTAGCAACTCTTGCGCCTCGTTTGTCTCAGCCCAACTGACTCTAAACACAGCCCTGGGCTGGGGGACAACATGTACTCACTGGCCTTGAATCCAGGGACTTGCCCTGTCAGCCCGACCCCCTCCATCACACGGGTTTCCCCTTTCTCCCAAAAGCTTGTGCCCCCAACGCACACACTTCAGTGATATTGGCAGATGGGCAGCCCAGGAAGGTCTTTGGCAACCTCCCCGATTCCTCAACACTTGACTTGAGGGATGAAGAGATCAGAAGGCCCAAATCCCTTTCCACTTTCACTCCTGTCTTTGAAGAGGGAAGGAGGGACTTCCCAGCACTCAAAGGGACAAGAAAGAAATGCTTTTCTAGCCTCTACTGTGCACCCAGCACAGCGATATTGTTAAACCACGAGGAGAGCAAAGCATTAATTAAGCGCTTTGGAATCAGACAGACCTGGTTCAAATCCTGCTTCTGTCATTTTCTAGAGCAGAGGTCAGAAAGCTGTTCCTGTAAAAGGTCAGATAAGATAGTACATATTTTAGGCTTTGCTGGCTCTGTGGTCTCTGTCACAGCTGTTCAAACTCTGCCATTGCAGCTATAAACTAGACTTACATGAACAGACCCCTCGCTGGATTCGGCCCATGGGCTGTAGTTTGCAAACCCCTGTTCTAGAGTAAATTAAAAATTAAGTCTCTTTAAGAGCCTCAGTTTCCACATCTGTAAGTTGGGGATGATCTAGTACCTGATAACCTCTCCGGGTGGTGGTGAGATTTTAAATAAAGTATATAAAGTGCTGGGGCACCTGGGTGGCTCAGTCGGTTAGGCAGCTGACTCGTGATTTCAGCTCAGGTCATGATCTCGGGGTCCTGGGATCGAGCCCTACATCTGGCTCCTTGCTCAGTGGGAAGGATTCTCTCTTTCTCCCTCTGCCCCTCCCCCAACTCACTCTCTCTGTAAAATAAATAAATAAATCTTTTTTAAATAAAGTAAATGGGGCATCGGTTAAGCATCTGACTTCGGCTCAGGTCATGATCTCAGGGTCCTGGGATCAAGCCCCTCATCAGGCTCCCCACTGGGTCGAGAGGTTTGCTTGTCCCTCTGCCCCTCCCTGGCTCTGCTCTCTCTCTCTCAAATTAAAAAAAAAAAAATCTTTAAAAAAAAGTATATAAAGTGCTGAACCTAGTACTTGGTACACTAAAGGGCTCAATAAATGTCTCTGGTCATTGGTATTAACTAGTTGTTTAACATACAAAAAGTGCTTTCCAGATATTAACTCACTTAAAACTCATAACATCCTGTAAGACAGGTATCATCATTCCATTTTACAGATGAGGAAATAGAGACCCGGAGAGGTTAAGGAACTAGCTCAAGTCAGCCTGGCTCCAGAGCCCTTGCTCTTAACCACTCCACTCACTTGCGTCTCTTTTTAAATGACCCCGTTTAATCCTCACAGCAATTCTTTGAGATAGCTGTCATTGCCCCTGTTTTGCAGACTGGCAGACTGAGGTACAGCGGCAGGAAGTAACTGGTCCAAGTAAGTAAACACAGGCTCCACTCACCACAGGACACCAAGTTGGATTTCTGCCCAAGATGTCAACATGTGTAGCCTGACTTCCCCCCACCCCCCCATCACCAGCTGTGTTTTCTTTGGATCCTTGCATGGCTTGGAGAAGCTGCGTCAGCCCATCTCCCCTCCTGACCATTCTCCCGCCCCCGCCCCCGCCCCCACCCCCCAAGCGCATCCAAGCTACCCCGCAGGAAGTGAACCCCCTCCCTCTCCCTGCAGCGTATGGACAGGCCTGTGTTGGTCTGTGGGTGTGCCTGGGAATGTGCGACAGGGGGCAGGGTTGGAATGAGGGAAGAGGTACGTGTAGGGGGCAGATGTTCGACCAGGAGACTCTGATTACATCTCCCCAAACGAGCAGAATGACTGTGCATGGTGGGAGCCAGACATTTACCAAATGGAGATAAGAGAAACACAGGACTGGGGCTTTCTGAGTTCAGCCAGGACAGAGCTGCTGACTGCCTTTCTGTGGCTTCTAAAGCTTGGACACTTGGCCTTTTGGTTTTTCCTTTTCTTTCCCATTTTCTCCTTGAAGACCAGTTCTTTTTTCTGTGGATGGAGCCGGCCACCTGGCCTCCAACCTTCGTCCAGGTTTCAAAGTCAAGCACTCCAACGTTTCTCATGGGGTGTTGCTCCCCAGCTCCCAGGTCCTGTGCACCCCTGTCCCTGGTACCTCTCCAGCAACTTGGCCTCGAGCAGCTTACTCATCCTCTGACTTCTCTCCTCTTGTTCATGTTCACCCTCCCTCCCAGCTTCCATGCCTCTTGCAGCCTCTAGCTGACTCTGACTCATGGGGCCTCTTTCTTAATGGTTCTCTAACCCTCCTGTCCCTGCTTTCATTAGCACTCAGCATGGGCTTCCCAGCCACCCACTGCGTTGAGGAAGGGGTGGGAGATCTGAACAGTGCTGCCTAGATGTTTGGAGTTCTTAAGCCAGAAATAGAAATGTCCAAGTAACTGAAGGGAGGGGTCGGCAAGCAGTAGTGACTTTTCCTTCTGATGATGAGGACTGGTCACCATCTTCAGCCTATGCTTGTCTCTTTGCAGGCCTTTCCAAAGGTTGCAAGAAACACCCAACACATTCCAGCGTCCTGACTTTTCCCAAGATGCTCTGGTGCCACAGTCTCTAGAGCTCAACATACATACAGCCGGGAGTCATGAGGACATCACAGCCCTCTGGCCTCCCTCCCCGTTGCCATCCAGCTAGTGCCGTATTTCAGCACTGTCCCCACTCTGGTACCAAATTCTGGGGCTCTCCCAGGCTTCTCATCTCAGGTCACGGTCCCATGTTCACCCAGATGCTGCAAGCTCACCCAGAAGCAGGGGAGTAATCCTTTGAGTCTCTTACTTCCTGAAAGCTCATGTCAGCAGATCCTGGTGTTCCGAACTCCAAAAGGTGCTCCCCCCGCTCTATGCACACCTCTCCATTTGCACCAACACTAGTCTGGGCCATTTTCTTCTTTTACCTGGACAACTAGTCTCGTCTGCCTCATCACTATTGCTGCTGAAGATCTAGCCTTCCTGCACCAACCACAGGGATGTTGAAAAAGTAGAAATGGTAGTATTTTATTACGCTATTCAAAACCCCATTCACTCCCCATCACACACAAAATAAGACCTGGACTCTGGCCATGAGCCCGGAAGGACTCCGGGCCTCCTAGCTCCTGCCTACCTTCCTCTCTATCTTCTGCCACTGCCTGGATACCAACTCACTCCGTCTCAAGCTTGCCATTGACCCTTCCTTCCACTGGATGCACCTTTGCAGACAGACTTTGAGTGGTTAGCTTCCTTCATTCACTTGAGTGTCTCCTCAAGTGTCACCTGCCCTGGGAGGACCCCTCCCCATCACCTCCTGTTGTTCTGTTTCATTCTTTTTTGGCCGTTTCTTCCAGCAGACTCTAAACCCCATGGTGGCAGGAGCCTGATACTCATGGCTGTGTCTGCAGGGCCCAGCACAGGGTCCAATACATAGAGAGTGGGTCGTTATTACCATCTACAGACCCTTCAAAAGGAGGAGATTTTATCATGGACTGAGCAGCACCGGCCTAACCCCCCCTCCCCCCCTTGAGCCTCTAAGCTCCTTATGCTTCCTGCTGGCACCACCCCTCTCCCTACATCTTTCTGAGGTTATCTGGAGCTGGTCTGCAGCCAGGAATGCCATACTTTGCTAATCTTTTCAGAGGCCTGAACAATCCCTAAAGTCACGGGGGGTGCTCCCTCAGGATCTCAGCTGGCTGTGCAGAAATCAGGACTCCCTAACCCAAGCCACTCCCAGGCCCTTTTACCTCACCTTCCAACCGGCTGGGCTGCCCTGGGACTTCATGTGCCTTCTTGGGAGGCACCTTGCCTCCCACCCCCAAGCGCCTATGTTTTCCTGGTGTGGGAGAGCCTGCTGGCCAGCCTGAGGTCCCTCTCAGTGCCCCATAGGCCAGAACTTTAGGCCTAAAGTTAGATCACTGTTTTTCAGCCCTCCTGCACATTAGTAGCTTTTAAAGTAGGGAAGGTTTTGCTTTGTTTTGTTATGATTTGAATACCTATGGCCCCAAACCCGAGACTCTGATTTTTTTTTTTTTTAAGTAGGCTCCACACCCAGTGTGTTGCCCAACACGGGGCTTGAACCCATGACCCTGAGATCAAGACCTGAGCTGAGATCAAGAGTCGGACGCTTGGGCGCCTGGGTGGCTCAGTCGTTAGGCGTCTGCCTTCGGCTCAGGTCATGATCCCAGGGTCCTGGGATCAAGTCCCACATCAGGCTCCCTCCTCGAGGGGAGGCCTGCTTCTTCCTCTCCCACTCCCGCTGCTTGTGTTCCTGCTCTCGCTATCTCTGTCTCTGTCAAATAAATAAATAAAATCTTAAAAAAAAAAAAAAGTCAGACGCTTAACTGACTGAGCCACCCAGGTGCCCCTCTGATTTTTTTTTTTTTTTAAGTAGGCTCCATGCCCAACGTGGGGCTAAAGTCATGACCCTGAGATCCAGAGTCACACATTCTATAGACTGAGCCGGTCAGGCACCCCGCAAAACTCTGATTTAATTGGTTTGGGCTGAAGGCCAGGCATCAGTGGGTGTTTTTTAAAAAGTTCCTCAACAGGATATAATGAAAAAGGCTGATAGTAACAAGCATTGACAAGGAGGTGGAGAAATGAGAACCTTCACAGGCTGCTGCTGGGGATGTAACAGAGCGCAGTGCTTTGTCAGTTTCTTATAAAGCTAAACACACACTTACTACATACACAGCGATTCCACTTCTGGGTGTCCACGCCACAACTGGGAAAACCAATGTTCACACAAACACTTGCACACGGATGTTCGTGGCAACACCATTCCCAACAGCCAAAAAGTGGAAACAACCCAAATGCCCAGCAGCTGGTAAACAGATAAACAGAACGTGGTGTATGTGTGCGGTGGAGGATTATTCAGCAGGAGAAAAGAATGAACTACTGATCAGTGCCGGGACATGGCTGAATCTCAAAAATATGATGCAAAGTGAAGGGACCGAGGCAAAGACTGCATTCTGTATGATTCCATTTATGTGAAAGGTCCAGAAAAGGCAACTCTTTACAGATAGAAAGCAGAGTCATGGTGACCTGGGTCTGGGGTGTGGGAAGAGGGGGTGACGGCAAACAGCGACAAGAACTCTTTTCTGGGGTGATGTAAGTGTTCTAACACTGAGTTGTTATGGCTGCACAGCTGTGTACATTTACTCAAAGTCATCAAATTGTACATTTGAAAGAGGTGAATCTCACGGCATATATAAATTATACCCCAGGTTTTTCCCGCCAGGGTGAGATCTCTGGGTTAGAAGCCGAGCGTCCTAGGAACCCCTCAGCTGGGACCCAGGCTCAGTTGGTGTCCTCCCTCTTCCCCCTCTTTAGGTCAAGTCTCCCTCTGATCTCAGATATTTGCAAAGCTGCCAGCTGTCACCCTGGCTTCTTTTTTGGGGAAGTCTGGGGTTTCATTCTGCAGACTCAGCTCATAGGAGTATAAACATCCTGGTTCGTGGCCACTCTGCCCAAAGTAGTAAGAATGGGCATCAGAAGGATGGGTGGGGAGGGTGAAGGTGCCCCCTGACCCCATCCTGAGATGACCCAGACACCACCTGGAGATGCTGGGTGCTCACCCAGAACAGGGACTGAATTTGGGGTCCAGGACCCTGGCTCGACCTGCACCTTCCCCATTGCCTGACGAGTTCCCCCACCACGCCACCCCTTTCCACCCCTCCAGGCCTTCGCACAGGCTGTATCCTTGCCCACCTGGAAAGTCCTACCCTTCCAGCAAGAGTCAGCTCATTGCCATCTCTTCTGAAGCCTTCTCTTTTGCAGCCCACCACCCCCCCCACCCCCGTCAGCCCAGCAGAATTCTTAGCTCCCTGGAGCAAAGGGTTTATTGATATGTCTGCCTCCTCTGTGAGCAGCCTGAGGACAAAGAGTCTGTCTTATTTCTCTCTGGTTCTCAAGGTTCTGGGGCAGGCCCCACCACATACCGTGCCCAGCCCAAGGAAGAAATGGAGGGGAGTATGACACCACATCAGACACTTACAGGACCAGGAAGACCAGAGGAAACGCCCCACTCCCCTCATCTATTCTTGGCCTAAATGGCTTCTCTCATCTGGCCCCAGAATGGTCAGAGAGCCACTCCCAGTGGAAGCCACAGTTTGGGGTGGAAGACTTTCTTCCGCAGCTTCCCTGGGGCCAGGCCCACTGGCCTCAGAAACTGCCTTAGTCTTCTTTAAACTGCAGAACAGAGTCTGTGGGCAGCTTTGGCCAGACCTGGGTGGGGGCAGCCTGGATCAGGATCACACTGGAGCCTCCCTTCCCTGACTGCCAGGACCTCAGGGGTTGAGATGTGTGGTTCCCTCTCAACAGCTTCCTGCTGTAAGGGCAAAGATCAAGTGGGTGAAGGTATGTGGCAGCCTGAGCCTGTATGTTTATGTTTCTTTTTTTAAAGATTTTATTTATTTATTTATTTGACAGAGAGAGAGATAGCGAGAGCAGGAACACAAGCAGGGGGAGTGGGACAGGGAGATGCAGGCTTCCTGCCAAGCAGGGAACCTGATGCGGGGATCGATCCCAGGACCCTGGGATCATGACCTGAGCCGAAGGCAGACGCTTAACGACTGAGCCACCCAGGCGCCCCTGTATGTTTATGTTTCTGCTTTAATATGGAGACTGGGCTTTGTCCTGAGTTGAGGCTGAGGTCCTCAGAGGCTCAGCCAGCAGGCTCCCAACCAGGATTGGCTAAAGCTGGAGGAGCCTTGCTTATCTCAACCATCTCTTCCAACTCACGAGGCTTCTTCAGAAAAGTTGATGGAGTGCTTGAAAGCCCCAGGATCTTTGCTTGACCTGCTCATCCCTATCTTGGGAGAGAGGACCCCAGGCTGCTGGCAGGGACTCTGCCACGGCAGGCAGCTCATGCTTTTCTTGGCATCTCAAAGGGCGCTGCCTTGGTGTGCCCACCACAGAAACCAGAGCCTGGAATAGAAACAGGGATACCTGGAAAAAGTCACCCAGGCTTCAACCCAGTGTGGGCTGTCCATGGTCAACAAATATTTACAGAGGGCCAGGCACAGCACTGGGTATGGACACTACAGATGTGAACAAGCCCCAGCCCCGCCCTTGAGCAGTTCACTGAGCACAGGCTGCTATAGGAATACAGAAGAGGGGGCCTGCCCTAGCCTGGGTGAAGGTGAGTTCTGGGAAGGCTGCCTGGTGGAGGTGACATCTAAAGTAAGACTTGAAGAGGGCACCGGGGTGGCTCAGTTGGTTAAGCATCTGACTCTTGGTTTTGGCTCGGGTCATGGTCTTAGGGTTGTGAGACCGAGCCCCACATCGGGCTCTGTGCTCAGCAGGGAGTCTGCTCGAGATTCTCTCTCCTTCTCTTTCTGCCCCTCCCCTCAACCCCCCCCAATAAAAAATAAATGAAATTTTCAAGTAAGGCTTGAGGGCTGAATGAGTCCAATTGGGGAGGAAGAGTGAGAGCAAACAGCATATGCAAAGGCCCAAGGTCAGAGAGAACCTGGCACCTCTGGGGAAATTACCTGTAGTTCAAGATGGCTGCGGTCTGATGAAGGAGAGGTGGTTTGAAGGTCTGGATCATGAATAACATGAATGTATATCTTTTTTTTTTTTAAGATTTCATTTATTTTTATTTGACACACAGAGAGAGATAGTGAGAGAGAGAGAGCACAAGCAGGGGGAGCGGCAGGCAGAGGCAGAGGGAGAAGCAGGCTGCCCGCTGAGCAAGGAGCCCGATGCGGGGCTCGATCCCAGGACTCTGGGATCATGACCTGAGCCGAAGGCAGCTGCTTAACCGACTGAGCCACCCAGGCGCCCCAACATGAATGTATATCAAGTGCTCGGCACAACCATGCTAAATGCTCTGCCATGGTAGCTCTCATTATAATTATGACCTTGTAAACCAAGTTAAGGGTTTTGGGACTTCATCCTGCAGTCAGTGGGGAGATAGTCAAGGGTTTTAAGCCCAGGGTGACTTGATCAGATTTGCCATATGACCAGATTTAAAGAGATCTCTGTGACTGCAGGGGAGATCATGGACTAGGAGAGAAGCAAGGCTGGAGGACAGGAAGAGCAGTTTGGAGACTGGTCTTATTATTCACTCATTCATTCATTCAAATATTTACATAATTAATCAATGGATTAACTCATTATTTATTTAAATATAATTATTTTGTTATTAATTACTATTATCTATAATAATTCAGAAAGGACGTATGGGGTGGGGGGGCTTCAAATATCTCCTAACAGGTGAATAGATAAATATGCGTTGGAAGACAGAATACAGCAATGAAAATGAACTCTAGCTACATGCAACAACATAAATGGATTTTGCAAGTGCAATGTGGAGCAAAAGAAGGCCAACGCAACATAGGACTGTATAATTCCATTTGTATACAGTTCAAGGAACAGGCAAAATGAAACTATAGTGTTTAGGGATACACACTTAGGTGGTAAAACTATACAAGCAAAGAAGTGATTATCACAAAATTAGTGGTGATTACGCTGTGCTTGATGATACCTCGACCTGAGTGATGTTCACCTGGGTATTCGCTCTGTGACAGATCATGAAGGTTTACATTTCCGTTTTGTGCACTTTTCTGTATGTGTGCTATTCTTTTTAAGATTTTATTTATCTGGCAGAGAGAGACACAGTAAGAGGAGGAACACAAACAGGGGGAGTGGGAGAGGGAGAAGCAGGCTTCCCACCAAGCAGGGAGCCTGATGCGGGGATCGATCCCAGGACCCTGGGATCATGACCTGAGCCTAAGGCAGACACTTAACAACTGAGCCAGCCAGGCGCCCCTGTATGTGTACTATTCTTAACAAGGTTTCAAAAATAATGGGTCTTGCTCTATGGTAGTAGGAAAGGGGATGGAAAGAAGAGGCTGGTTTTGACTGTATGTGGAAAGCAAGGAGAAGGGAGATATGAGGAGTGCATTGGAAGGAACCAGTCTGGGGAGGCAGATGAAGGCGAAGAGCAGTGTTCATTTGACACTGTGAGTCTGAAGTGGAGCTGTCTGGGACCCCGGTGTGAGTTCAGGCAAGTCACTTCCCTAAAGTCCAGATTCCCTTCTCCACAAGAGAGGGAAGCAGTGTGGTTTCATGGAATTGGCTTTGGGTTTTGATGCTGGGAACCCTGGCCTCAAGACCCCAGTTCTAATACTTCATATTACTTCATACAATTACTTGACCCCTGACCCTTCCCCGCAGCCTCGGTTTGCCCATGGGTAGACTTGAGATAATCATTTCTACTCTCAGAGTTCTTGGAGAGGATTATATGGTAAAATAGGAATAGGCATTTGGGATGTGAGACTCTGAGCAGCAAATGAAATGATACTTTGAAAGCATAAAAGCAAGAACAGACAGCAATGACTATATGGTTTTTACACTCCAGTTTTAATAAGAACTAGCTGTGGAGCTTGCAAAACTGGGCAATCTGTAAGTCTAGAGTGACCGTATAATTTATCGTCCAAACCAGGGCACTTCTGAGAAAGAAGACAGTATTAATAATTATGCCAGGACAGCAGCCATAAATCAAGACTGTCCCAGGGCGAGCAGAACATGTGGTCCCCTATGTAGGTCTGAGGTGGGGACCAGGCATCTGATTTCCTATTAAGCTTCCCGAGCGAACTGGATGCTCTGTGAGGGCAGGATTGGCTTCACCTATGGTGCCTATATGGGGCAGGTTTATTTTTGGAGGGCTCAAATCTACTTGGGGCAATCCTCATAACCCTGATAATAGCTAACGTTTATTAAATGCCAGGTACCACATGTGCTGAGTACTTTACAGGCATCATCCCAGTTAATTCTCACCAAACCTTTATGAGGCAGGCGGACTTATCTTTCATTAGAGGAAACTAAAGCTTCAAGAGGTCCAACAACTCGCTCAAGGCCACACATCTAGGATGGAGGAGCAGGGCTCTAAACCTAGCCGGACTGATGAATACCCTAGTTCATACTATTGCCTCCGGTTTTGTTGACACTCCAACCCCACCTGGCTGCACGTTGGCCAGGTACCGCGGATGGCAGAGGCTGCTGCCCAGCTGGGGTACCTGCAGCCTCTGGCTCCGCTTGGGAAGCGCCAGGCCAACAGCAGGTGGCAACCTCGTATTCCTCTGAAGCTACTACGGTTGAGAGGTCAGTTTACTAAGGCGGCCCGAGAGGTGGAGCTAGCGAGTCGGCCCGCCCCTACCCAAGAATCCTGCAGGGAGCCGGGCGTGGGGTACCTAGCAACTGCAGCTCCTGCTGGCCTAACTTTGGTGGCCGGTCTGAGCTCAGTGCGGCTTAGCACCGCAACTAGTAGCCATAGGTATGTCAGTGTTGGGAGAGCCTCTCTGATGCGTTTAGTTAGTAATTTCCTAAATTTGCCAAAGCCCTTCATTATGTCTCCCACGGCTGTTTTGAGTTTCTTCTACTCAAGAACACTTGTAACTTATGTAGCCTCACAGTGGAAGAAGGTTCGATTTGCTTGCATCTTGGACATGGAAAATGGCTGGAAAACATTCTTGACAGCGGCCCAGAGAGGGAAAGCCACTGGACGTTTAAGTAGCAGAGCCCCGCCGGAGCTAGGACCCAGGTCCCTGCCACTCCCAGAGCAGCGTCACAACTCCGCCCCCGGCTCGGCGTCTTTGCCGAGCGCCCGCAGGTTCCCAGCCCGCTCCGCGCCCCCCGGTGCGCACTCTCAGTCCGGCCCAGGCGGTGCACCTCCCACCCAAGTCCTCCAGCCCTCGCGGGTGTGCTCGCGGAGGGAAACTGAGGCAGGGAACGTGCCTGTGAGCTCATTCCTTCCTCAGTCTACACCCCACAAACCGCAAAGCTGCCGAGCCCTCCTGAGACCCGCATGGAACAACAGGGAAGAAGAGGAGGAAGGGGAGGGGGCGCGAAAGCAAGCCGGGTCTGTGGAGTCAGCCGGTCCTGCCACACTCAAGATGGCGGCGCGGCAGCGGCGAGGTCCCTCAGAGGCGGTACCAGCGCATGCGCAGCGCGGAGTCCCGGCCCGGGACACAAGATGGCGGCAGCGGCGCTGGGGAGGGCGAGGCGGAGGCGGCAAAACGGGAGGTCGAGCAGAACGTGTAGCCGCGTCCCCTCGAGTCCGCTCCGGGCAGGTAAGAGCCCCAGGAAGCCATGGTCCCGCCGCGAGCCGCTCCGGGGTCCGAGGATCCGAAGCCGGGCAGCGGTGGCCCCTCTGGCGCTTTCCGCTCGGGGCCACCGCTTGCCCTGTCTCTGCCGCCGCCGCCATCTTAGGCCCGCGGGTGGGCGGCCGGGCCGGTAGCTTGGGTGAGGGAGCTGGGCCCGGAGAGCGCGGGCGGAGCGGCCTCTAGGGCCCCTCCGCTGCTGCCGCCGCCACCGCCTTTGTGTCGGGCTCCGACTCTGAGTCGCCTCAGCCCGGGGGCGGGAGCGCGCGGTGGGGCGGGGGGCGGAGCCCGAGAGATGGGCCGGCGCGCGCGCGCCAAACAGCCCGCCCCCGCTGGGTTTGGGGGGAGGGGAAGGTGTGCGCGCGCTCGGGTGTGTGTGTGTGTGGGGGGGAACCCCCTCCTTGAGAGGCCCCCGCGCCTGCGCATTTTGCCAGTCCTTTGACTCCGCCCTCCTGATTCAGAGGGTTCTGATTGGTGCGTTACTGAGATGGTCCCGCCTCATCTTTCTCCAATCCCGTAACCAGGTTCTTTTCCTTCTGGTGGGTTCCTCCGGTTGCGCAGATACAGTTATTAAGCTGGTCGGCGCTGTCAGACTGCGGTACGCGCGGGGCCTGGGAAGCCTTTGGATAAATAAAGCATTACCTTAATAATAGAGTTATTTCTTACTTAAAGTGTACAATACGCTAGACTCTACGTATAGAGACCACAGAGGTCGAATGATTCCTGTTTGTAAGTCGGAAAGCGGCAGAAGGACCTGGACCCCGGGTCTGCCCAAACCCAGAGCCGGTTCTTTGGCCGCCGACCTGCTGCTTCCAAATCACCTGGGAAATTAAGAAAATTTTTTTAATCGTAAAAAATTGGTAAAGGTTTGAAGCGGTGTAAAATTTGTCATCCCGTTTCCCAGGCCTCCCTTTTGGGGTGTGTTTAAAAAATACAAATTCTTGTGAGATGCATCTCCCTTCCCCATTCTTGACTCCTAGGACGTGAAGTAAGGGACAGGAATCTGAATTGTTTTACAAGCCCTCGAGATGCACAGTTGGCTTTGAAAACACCGCAGTGTCCCCATTTGGCCTCTCAGCTGTGCTGTTCTTGCTGTTTCTGCGTAGTTCAGTTACTGCATCAGTGTCACACGATATTTGTTGTCAATATAGATGTCAATAAAGATGAACATGCTGTGTTACATAATGCATTTGCATGTATGATTATTGTGGTTTTAAAAGATCGATTCAAAGAAGTGTGTTTTTCACTCACTGTGGGTGGCTTGGGAGCATGCCCCCGGGATCTGATACGTACAGTTGACCCATGAATAACATAGGGGTTAGGGGCACCGATCCCGGCACTGTTGGAAATCCCAGTAGAACTTTCGACTTCCCACAACTTTACTAATAGCCTCCTGTTGACCAGAAGCCTTAGTGGTAACATAGGTAGTGGATGAACACGTGTTTTGTATATCATGTGTATTATACAGTGTATTCGTACAATAAAGTCAGCTAAGGAAGAGCACCTGTTACTAAGGAAATCATAAGGAAGTGTAAATACATTTATAGTAGCACATTGTATTGGGAAAACTGTGTAAGTGGACCCACACGGTTCAGACCTGTGTTGTTCAAGGGCCAAATGGTATGTTCACTTTTCTCTTGGCTTAGGGATATTTTGGTTGATAGGAGCAGCTACACAATTTGTGGGGTCCAGTGTGCAAAACGAAAACATGGGCCTGCTTATTAAAAGTGTATTGAAAACTTCAAGACCACAACCATAGAGCATGAAACCAGTTAGGGCCCTCCTCAACACGGGGCCTGTGTGACTGCAGGCTGCAAGTCCGTGAAGGTGAACCTTTTGGTTTGCAAAGTTTGGGAAGTATCATTTTCATCCCATAAATCCCCAGATCTCCCACAGTGTCCCCTGCCCTGTCCTGGGGGCTCCCAACTTGCTCTGTGTCGTTGCCCCTCTTGCTGTTGTGTGTGTGCTGCAGCATTTCACAGGTCTGTGACTCTCTCTTCTCTTTGCTCTGCAGTTGCTGATGCAAGGAATTCCCTGGGCCCTCGTCCACTCCACTGCTGACCAGCCCACCCACCTGTGCTGAGCCTTCCTGCAGGCCTTCCCCCTGCCTCTGGGATCCTGTGACGTGGGGGTCCATCCGGTCGGAGAAGAAAACCCTCTCATGCTAGCATTGCAGACCCCAGAGGGTGAGAAAAAGAGGGACCTTTTGCAGGCTTAAGACATATGGGCTCAGCCCCAAGGCACCGGGAATCCCTCCTCCCCAGAGAATCAAGCCTTTTCTCCCCTCGGTTAGTGGTTCCGAATCTTTCTGTTATCACGGCCCCCTTTGGTTGTATGTATGCCCTCTTGCTCTGTGCATTTTTACTGCCAAACTGTACCGACAAAATTATCGCTCACTTTTCCCTTTCCAAATTAATGAAGATATCTATGACTGTACAAATAAAATTAATGTCCCAGTGATTCCTATGATGTTGTCAACAGCCAATCAGAGCTTCTGATCATCATGAGATAATCAGTGTGACCACAACGAGTTGATAAAATTTCAGCAAGCAAAGATAACTGATGTTTCAACATGCTTTGTGCTCTTTTTGTGGGTAAATGTTTGATTTCTTTGGGTGCTGTGACATCTTGAGAACAGCTTTGGGATCACAGTCCAATCTCGGTTGGGCCCCTAGGAGTCTAACAGCCAGGTCAGGAATCACTGGCTATTGAGGCTTGTGCTGGATGTGCTTTGGGTGGGGGTCGTGGAGAATACAAATCTGAAGGAGCTGACCTGCTTCCTGGTATTTAAAGTACATTTCACCTGGGGATTAGGGAGGACTGAATTAGGTATTTCTTCTCAGCCCCGCTGGTTTCTTTAGCAACAGATTGTTTCCTGCCCTGAAGCACAGAATGAGGCAGCCACTTAGATGCCATGTCCCCTCTGGGCTGCACTCTGTTCCAGTTAGATTTTATTGGGTAGGAACAGGAAAGAGGTCCTCCTGTTCTTTTTTGTGGGAATCGCTTCTCAAGGGCAGACCCTGTTCTGTGTTCTGTGCCACTCTGTGCTTTCTAAATATTTGCAGAATGAATAGAGTTCCTATTGGGTCCAGGTACCCTGCTGAGCACTGGAGAGATGAACTGGACCCAGTTCCTAGCCCTGGGAGTTCTGACCGTCTGACGGGTAGACAAACCCAGCTGATAGGACTGAGTGCCACAGTGGAAGTGTTCATGGCCCCACGGAGGGGGGTTGGGTGGAGAGTCCAGGAACGCTTCCTGGAGCATGTGAACATCGTGACAAGCCAGGCGGAGAATTGGGGAGAGTATGTCAGGCAGAAGGAGCAACATTTTGCAGTTGAGGGAACTGGGACTTAGATCCCAGGGCTCCTTTGGTACCACACTGGCCCTCCAGGGACCAGACTGGATTGATTTCTTCATGTCTGCAAGTGGTCAATGGAGCCCTCAGTGGATTGTAATTGGTGGATGAGGGGTGGAGCTGACCTCCATGCCCTGCTGGCCTGACACCCTTCGGTCCTCTGTGTGGCAGGTCCGGTGTGGGTGCTGAGATGGCCAATGAGAATCACGGCAGCCCCCGGGAAGAAGCGTCCCTGCTGAGTCACTCCCCAGGCACCTCCAATCAGAGCCAGCCCTGTTCTCCAAAGCCCATCCGTCTGGTGCAGGACCTCCCAGGTACTGGCGAGGGGCAGGGTAGGGTGGCGGGGTAGGAAGGATGCCTCAGGAGCAGCCCTGACCCTGGCTGGGCTCCATGCTTGTTTGCAGAGGAGCTGGTGCATGCGGGTTGGGAGAAGTGCTGGAGCCGGAGGGAGAACCGTCCCTACTACTTCAACCGATTCACCAACCAGTCCCTGTGGGAGATGCCTGTGCTGGGCCAGCATGACGTGATTGTGAGTGCCAGCCCAGGGCAGGGCTCCCGAGCAGCTTCTAGCATCTGGGCCTTCCCCAAATCTATCTTGAGCAGCTATTATGTGCCTAGCCCCATCTTGGGACCTGGGGATACAATGACACACAGACACACTCCCTGCCCTCATGGAACCTGCACTCATATAGGGGAGATTGACACGTAAAGAGATGATTGTAATGTGTGTGATGCTGAACTTGAACTCCATGTTGGGCACTGTGCCTGTGATGCAGTTATAAGCAAGACGGACCTGGTCCTGCCCTTGCACTTTCAGGGGGCCCACAGTCTACTGAGGAGCCAGTAGAATCGAAGTGTGGCATGTGCATGAAATCACGGGGTGGGGAGGGGACAGGGAATGCTTCTCCTTGAATTAGCACTTAAGGTGACAAAGTTAGTGAAGTGAAAGTTGTCAGGGGAGAAGCACGTTCTAGGAATGGCAGTGTCCATGTGAGGGGGCCGTCTGGCAGGATCGTGTGCTTTTGGATCCCTATCAGGTGGGGCAGACTTTCCTTACTGGGCATAATCAAGCCAGTTGGCAGCCCCATTTTGCAGATGAAAACACTGAGGGTCAGAGATGGGAAATGACTGGCCCAAGACCTCAAGCCAGTAAAGAGGCAGAGCTGGACTCGAACCTGATGTGATTTCAGGGCTACCCTGCCTACCATCACTCATACTCGGGATCACCAAAGGAATTTCATCCATGGGGTCTTGCTCTTTAAGAAAAAAAGCATTTCTTGAGTTTTTCCCTTTATTCCTCTCATTCTCGTGTTTAAGGAGGAGAAATTAACATGTACAGAGGGTTCTTCTCCTGCCACATGTCCTATTAAACTGGTCATATTCATGGACTCATTGAATCATCTTCCCAACAGGAGGTTGGGCCTGTTTAGCATGGCCATTTTGAAGGTGAGGGAATTAGGAAGGGATGTAACTCTCCCAAGGTCACACAGTTTCAAGAGGCAGGCAGGGGTGGAGCCCAGTGTTCTTTCTGCATCTCAGCCCCCTTTGCTCTTCTCGGAGCAGTAGGAGCAGGGGGCAGGAGGCCATCAGGATTCTGTAATACTGGGACTCCTAAGGCACTGGCCCCCGTTGCAACTCTGCTGGTCTCCCTCCACCAGTCGGACCCTTTGGGGCTGAATGCGACCCCACTGCCCCAAGACTCAAGCTTGGTGGAAACCCCCCCGGCTGAGAACAAGCCCCGAAAGCGGCAGCTCTCGGAAGAGCAGCCAAGCGGCAATGGTGTGAAGAAGCCCAAGGTGAGTGTCTGCGGGCTGTGAGGATGTGGGTGGTGAGCGGCCGCCGCAAGCAGGCAGCTGGCAGGTTCCCTACGAGGGCTGGGCAGTGGCAGGTCGGTCAGGAGGGGGCCTGGGGCACAGCTCGCGAGCTGCGCCAGAGCAGTAGCCGCAGGCAGCTCTCCTGACCCTGGTGCCTTCTACTTTTTTGCTCTAGATTGAAATCCCCGTGACACCCACAGGCCCATCAGTGCCTAGCTCCCCCAGTATCCCAGGAACCCCAACGCTGAAGATGTGGGGGACATCCCCCGAAGATAAACAGCAGGCAGCTTTCCTCCGACCCACCGAGTGAGTCCCTGCTGATTGGTTTGGGGGCATCCATCGTCCATGCGTGCCTGGGACCATGGGGTGTGGTGGCAGGGCACCCCTCCTCCCTTGCCTCTACTTTCCTCTTTGCTCCTTTCCGTGCCCCAAGGGTGTACTGGGATCTGGACATCCAGACCAACGCTGTCATCAAGCACCGAGGGCCTTCAGAGGTGCTGCCCCCACACCCCGAGGTGGAGCTGCTTCGCTCCCAGCTTATCCTCAAGCTTCGGCAGCACTACCGGGAGCTGTGCCAGCAGCGAGAGGGTAACTGCCTCCTGGGCCTCAGGACCCTTGCTTCCGCCCACCCTTAGCCAAGAGCCGGGCTTGACCCGCTGGGCTTGGGAACGGCGCAGTGGAGCCTAGCGCTTGAGAGTGCAGGCTGTGGAGGGGACAGGCCTGCTGGAGCCGCAGCTCCGCTAACTGCTTACAGAAAGACTGGCATCAGTAACCGCAGACGCCATCATTAACACTTCCAGAGTGCTTACTGTCTGTCAGGTACGTGCGAAGCCTTTTCGTGGCTCTGTGAGAGGGCATAGAACCAAAAGTACCTGCACCTCATGCATTGCTGCCGGGAGGAGAGGTGGAATGGGAAGTCCTCAGTGAGCTGCGGCTTTTATTCTTTAGTATAAAGAAGCCTGCTTGACTTCGCTGAAATGTAGTGTTTCTCCTTTCCCCTTTTCCCAAGCAATGTTTTGTAACACTCTGCAGAAAACTCGCGATTCTGAGTCTACCTGGGGAGATGTTGCCTGCAGGCGGAGCGCCCCTTACTGCTGCCCCTCCGGTGCCCGCATCCCCTCCCCCCCCATGTGCTGGGCCCGCGTGGAGGCCGCTGACCGAGCCAGGCTTTCACCAGCTCGTCTGTTCCGCAGGCATCGAGCCCCCTCGAGAATCTTTCAATCGCTGGATGCTGGAGCGCAAGGTCGTGGATAAAGGTTCTGACCCCCTGTTGCCAAGCAACTGTGAACCGGTCGTGTCACCTTCCATGTTTCGTGAAATCATGAATGACATTCCCATCAGGTACAGGCCCACAGCTGGGGCCGACTCGGTTGGTTGGGGGGGGCGGGTAGGTGTGTGTGGCCAGTCCTGTATAGAAGGGTTCTCACTCTGCCTGCTCTCGGTCCCAGGTTATCCCGAATCAAGTTCCGGGAGGAAGCCAAGCGTCTGCTCTTTAAATACGCAGAGGCCGCGAGGCGGCTCATTGAATCCAGGTTTGCTCTAGGCATAACCCAGCAGGCTGGGTGTGTGATCAGAGTGGGGAGGTCCTGGGCTCTCTGGCCCATCTCATGGAGCTCGGTCATCGCTCTTGGTGGCAGGAGGGCCGGCTCCCAAAGAATGTCAGTGCAGGTGGGGTGGGAGGAGTAAGCGTGGAGCAGATGCCCGACCCCCGGCTCCATTATGTGCCCTCAACTGGCAGGAGTGCGTCCCCCGACAGCAGGAAGGTGGTCAAATGGAACGTGGAGGACACCTTCAGCTGGCTGCGGAAGGACCACTCAGCCTCCAAGGAGGACTACATGGTGAGTGGCCCCGGGGAAGGAGGCCAGTGGCAAGGCTCTGTGGCTCCTTCCTCCAGCTGCCTGCCTAGGCCGGGCAGGACCCCACAGCAGCCTGTTGTGTGGTTCAGCAGACCTTTGATGCTCATCAGTCCCCAAACTCCTGCATGTAGAGATGTTTGTCCAGGCTCCTGGCTCTGTCCTAAAGATGGTCTCCATTAAGGTTCTTTAATGGAATCCTGTGCTCGGCCACACACCATAAGTAGCTGCTTTTTCAACTTAATGAATGTTGAACATCTCCCTTGAATAGATTTTTGGACACAGGTGGACAAACTGCCTTTTCTTGGGCGTGTGCGTTCGCCACAGTGAAGAACTGGCACCAGATTCAGTGCCTGCTTTACTGTGTCCGCAGCGATTCTGTTTTCTGGCCCAGACCCGCCACTTCTTTAACTCTCCGCCAGCACTAGCAATGGGCTTTCTTTTCAGGATCATTTTTCACAAGAGACAAGGTTTCGCACTTCACGATAGTAACTGTACTTGACACGTAGAGTGACAAAGGTAGGTGTACTCACTAGCCAGAGTGACTCATTTTCACTCATCACTTTCACACGTGTGATTCAGCAAAATTACAAATGCCTAGTTAAATCCTTGCCAGTTGCTAAAAGCTCAGATCTCAAATCTGCAATGACCAAGGACCCCTTTTTGTAATGGTCTCTTCTCCCTAGTAGATGGCAAATGCTTTATAAGCGGGGACTGTGCCTGCTTTGTCTGTTTCCCCAGCAATTCTCATGGAATCTGGCACAGTGTAACCCCCACTAGAGGTGCTGGCATTTATTGGACACTTGCTGTATGCCAGGGGCTTGGTTAAGCCCTCAATGGGAATGATCATATTTAATACTCAAACTGTCTTATCCGGTAAGTATTTTGTGTTCCCTTAACAGTTGAGGAGTAAGATTCAGAGATGCCAAGGGACTTGTCTAAGTGACACAGCTAGTTAAGTAGCCGTGTTTGAAAACAAGGACTGCTGGACGCCTCCAGCCCTCCCCCACCGGCGCCCCAGAGCCCTGATCAGGGGTGTCTCCTCCAGGACCGTCTGGAGCACCTGCGAAGGCAGTGCGGCCCCCATGTGTCCGCCGCGGCCAAGGACTCCGTGGAGGGCATCTGTAGTAAGATCTACCACATTTCCCTGGAGTATGTCAAGCGGATCCGTGAGAAGCACCTTGCCATCCTCAAAGAAAACAACATCCCAGGTAGGAAGCCAACGGCAGGGAGCCAGCCTGTGAGGCCATCAACTCTGTTTCCTGGGCCCTGACGGAGGGGACAAGCGAGGCTGAGCCTCCAGGCTGTAGGCTGCTTTGGGGAAGTTTGTTTCCCCCAGCAGTGTCTGGGGCAGGACCTGCTGTCCTTGGGCTTGGGGGTTCCAGCCCTCCTCTAGGAACTGGAGAAGAGCTGGGAAAGGGAGAGCCAGAAGGTGGTGCAGACAGGCCGGGGGTCAGCAGTCGGGCGGACTTGCGTTGGCACCTGCTCTCTGCAAGCCCCTGTCTCCCCACACCGCGCTCTCGTGCCTGGCCACAGCTCGTATGTGTATTCGGGTAACTCTGAGCCAAGCTTCGCCCAGAGAGCTCCCTAAATAAGGTACCGCAGTCCCTAGGAGAGCTATGCAGCTCTCCTCCTCCTGTCTGACCAGCTGGGGGCCTGTGCCAGTCCCGAGCACGTCGACCCAGGCCACCAGCTCCTGCCCCTGCTGACTTCCTGGCTGTTAACGCCGTTACGAAACCGTCTGAGCTGCATTCTGCTCCTCTGTGGGACGAGACTCACGTTACCCCGGTCGCTGGGCACACGTGAGGCCCCAGCACGCAGTAAGCACTGCGAGTGAGCCGAGCCGAGGCAGGGTGGCCCCTCACTGCTCTCCCTGCCCACAGAGGAGGTGGAGGCCCCAGGAGTGGAGCCCCGCCTGGTGTACTGCTACCCAGTGCGGCTGGCCGTGTCCGCGCCCCCTATGCCCAGCGTGGAGATGCATATGGAGAATAACGTGGTCTGCATCCGGTATAAGGGAGAGATGGTCAAGGTCAGCCGCAACTACTTCAGCAAGCTGGTAAGAGCTGGGGTGAAGGGAGAAGGCAGAAGGAGCCAGTGTCCGCAGCAGGTGGCCAGCGGGGAGGGAGGGAGGGAGCACTGTCGGAGGACCGCTCTCTGCCCCGCAGTGGCTGCTTTACCGCTACAGCTGCATTGACGACGCCGCCTTTGAGAGGTTCCTGCCCCGCGTCTGGTGTCTCCTCCGCCGGTACCAGGTATGGGCCTGGGGCAGCGGCGGGGGGGCGGGGGGGGGCTCCGCTGGAGGGGAGTGGGGGGGTGAGCCCCGGAGGCTGATGGCGGCCACTGTGCAGATGATGTTTGGCGTGGGCCTCTACGAGGGGACAGGCCTGCAGGGATCGCTGCCCGTGCACGTCTTTGAGGCCCTCCACCGGCTCTTCGGCGTCAGCTTTGAGTGCTTCGCCTCGCCGCTCAACTGCTACTTCCGCCAGTACTGCTCCGCCTTCCCGGACACGGACGGCTACTTTGGCTCCCGCGGGTGAGGGCCAGGGGCTGCCAGGCCCTTCTGTGCAGGCCCGACAGGGGCTCCTCTAGAGCAGAGATGCCACCTGGGCTGGCTACTTCCTAATGCTTTAGGGTTTTGGAATCGGGCGGTACTGGGTGTAGTCCCTGCCTTCACCCCTTGCTAGCTGTGTGACTTTGGACTGGTTGCTGTACTTGCGGGAGCCTGTGCTAGCCCCTGCCCCAGCCTGTGGGTTTCTCAGTGAGTTGGTCCAGGCACGGAGAGGCACGGGAGGTGGTAATTCACACTACCACGGGAGGGTGGAGGGCAGTGAGCACGGGTGAGAGGAGACAGGCCTGAGACAACAAGAGGGCTGGCTCAGCACCTGGGGACCTCCTGGCTGGGGCCTGTGCCGCGGTGAGCGCTGAGTCCGAACTGGGTTTGAGCCCCAGCCCTTCCACTAAGTGGCTTGGTGGACCTGGCTGCCAAGCCTGAGCCTCTCCATCCTCAGCCCTTCAATGGAGTCGGCCACATCTTGTCCCAGGATGAAATTAGGGATGTGTGTTGGCCCAGGGCCCGACAAGGGCCCACCCCTTTGACAACGTGGGGTGCTTAGGATGCTCGACAACTTAGGATGTTCACCAACTTAGGATGCTCACCTCTGTCCCCAGGCCCTGTCTGGATTTCTCCCCGCTGAGTGGCTCCTTTGAGGCCAACCCTCCGTTCTGCGAGGAGCTCATGGATGCCATGGTCTCTCACTTTGAGGTGGGTGTGCTGCTGCAGGTGGGGGGTGGGGGTGGCAAGCAGGATTGCCAGCCACCTGGTGGGCAGCCTTTGATGTCCACCCCGTGCCCCCTCCCATAGAAACTGCTCGAGAGCTCACCAGAGCCCCTGTCCTTCATCGTGTTCATCCCCGAGTGGCGAGAACCCCCCACGCCGGCGCTCACCCGCATGGAGCAGAGCCGCTTCAAACGCCACCAGCTGGTCCTGCCTGCCTTCGAGCACGAGTACCGCAGTGGCTCCCAGCACGTCTGCAAGAAGTGGGTGCCCGGGGAGGGTGTGGGGGGGCGGCAATCACGCCAGGCTGAGCCCCACCTTGAGCTGCTCCTTTGTTCACAGGGAAGAAATGCACTACAAGGCTGTCCACAACACGGCCGTGCTCTTCCTACAGAACGACCCTGGTTTTGCCAAGTGGGGGCCGACGCCAGAGCGGCTGCAGGAGCTGAGTACCGCCTACCGGCAGTCAGGGCGCAGCCACGGCTCTGGCTCCTCCGCTTCCTGCTCAGAGAACAAGGACCGGGACTCGGGTCGCGAACAGGGCCCTAGCCGCGAGCCTCACCCCACTTAACACATCCTGCGGGGAGGAGGAGCCCCAGGGCGCTGGTGTGGACTGCTGGGACTCGGGCCTCTTGGGGCTGAGCAGACCCCAGGACCCTCCCCCTGAGGTGGCAGCAGGACTCAGGCTGCCAGTGTCATAGGAAGATGATGCCTCTGCCAGGGCTCCCCCTCCCTGCCCGATCCCCCAACTCCTCACCTCAAACTCACTCCATCTCCCATGTAAATAGGTCCCATCCCTTCCCCGTCCTCCCCCAATCCCTACTATCTTATCACCATCATTTCATTTGTAAAAGGAAATACAGAAACCCCCCTAAGAATGCGTGAGGGTCTTGAGGGCCGAGAAGGCGGAGAACCTGGAGCTAGTCCTGGAACCACACCCTCTACATCCAGGCTCACCTTCTTATGACCCCTGGGCCTTCACACGCCAACCCAGGGCTCCAGTGTCTAACTTCTCGCCCTGCTGGCCCCACAACTGGATCTCTGGTGGTCTCTGTGTCTAGCAAGTCTGGAGTCCACAGCCCTGCATCATCTATCTGCAGGCCCCAGACTCCCACAGCCAGGCCTGCACTCCTACCCTCCAGGGAGCAGAGGACTGGGGGCTGTGCCCAGGCAGAGAGCAAGACTCCTGCTTGACCTAGAGCCGCCACAGTGAGGGGGCAGCCAGCTAGGGTTCACAGCCCAGGGTCAGTAGGAGCAGCAGCTCTGGGCCACCATGGGCTTCAGGGTATAGTCTTCTACCCTGGCAGCTGGCTGTGCTGCCCTCTGAGGACCTCTAGGCCGGGAGCAGATGTTCTTCTGGGGTCCAGGAGAAGGGAAGGAGGTCTGAAGGTGCTCCGGGGGGGGGGGGGGGTTCTTACCAGCTCAGCAATCTCTCCCAGTATCGGGCCTCTGCCCCACGGGCCTGCCCTGCCGTTGGGCCGCCACACTTTACAGAGGCAGGGCGGGCTGCACTGTGGGGCTAGGCAGCTCTCTGAGCTGTATGCTCCTCCTTCCTTCCATTTCCCAAGTCCTTGCGGACAAAAGTAAGATGGTCAGGACTGGACTCTGGTCCCTTTATTGAGACTGAGGGGCCAGTGGGTCCAACCAAAAATAAATTTCTCTCCCCAAAGCCTGCCTGCAGGCTAGGGCACCCAGCATGTCCTGGCTGGGGCCCATGGTTGTCCCCTAAACCCAGCAGCACAGGTCTGGCTCTCTCAGAGTGACAGCATACCGGCTGCTCAGTGCCTGGAGACCCTAGGTGGAACAGGGAGGTGAGTCCCAGCGGGTCCCCCCAACCCCCACCCCGGCTGGCCCCAACATCCACGGTCTGCGTTGGGCCCTCGGGGCTCAGTCATCAGTTAGGGTGATGACGTCGTACTCGATGCCCTGATGCTGCAGCTGTTGGATCTGTTCAGGCACCGCCTCTTCTGCACCAAACAGGCCCTGGGCTTGGGCCATGGCAGCATCAGCCACCGCTGTCAGGGGAGGGGAGAGAACAGTGAGCCATAGGCCCCAGAAGCTCGGCCTGGGTCCCCATGGTCATCAGGCTCCCGTCCCATACCTGTGACAGCTGAGTGTGCAGCGGCCTCCAGTTGGGCCTGTGTGACCAGCTGCTGGCCTGGGGACACAGGCACATACTGGATCTAGAGTGGAGAAGCCAATGAGATCCGGCCTTGGAGGGGCTGTGCCCCGGCTCCCTCTGATCCCCCCAAAGGCCCTACCTGGGACTCCTGAAGGAAAGGGGCCCCTTGTTCATACTGGATGTGTGTGATCTGGCCCTCCTGTACCTGGAGGGAGGAAGGCAACGTGACGACCAAGGAGGCTGTACGCCCCTGCCCTCACTCCCCACTCCCGCTCAGGCCTGGCCTACCTGGATGTGATGGCCCTCTGGAACCACCACGTATTCCTGGGGAAGCAGGTGTTGGACTCCATCCTGGGAGATGATGTACTGTACCTGGAGAAGGGTGGAGGAAAGGCATGTGCTGAGACCTTGAACCGGGAGCTTAGCGAGGAAGACCAAGCAGGGGCCCAGGGACACCCAGCATGAATGATGGCAGCTGCAAGCACGGATCCGGGGAGGGGTGGTTTGGAAAGTACTGTTCCTCCCCAAAGCAGGGCCTGGGGGCAGGCGGAGGCAGGGCAGTGCTGGCCCGGGTGCTCACCTGGTTGTCGGAGGTCACCAGATGCTGTACTGTCTGGCCGTCCGCGGTGGTGATCTCTTGGATGTAGGTGGCTTCTTCCTGCCAGGACCAAGCCAGCTCCAGCCTCGGCTCTGTGTCCCCACCCCGGCCTGTGACCTCCCAGCCCAGGCGCTCACCTGATTGGTCACGGTCTGCTCTTGGGCCATGATGATGTGCTCCTGGCCCAGTGCCTGCTGTAGCCGCTCTGGGCCCAGGACCCCGTGGCTGGATTGGAGAGCAGCTGGGCACAGAGGGGAGGGTGCTCACACAGGGACTCGGGTGGAACCTGACAAGGCCCCGGCCCCCCACCCTGGTCCCCCAGGGGCAGCTCACTGTGCAGCGTGGCCAGCGTCTCCTCGTCACTGTTCAGGATGATGGTCTGGGTGGGGGTCCGGGCTGGGGTCCGGGCAGTCGGGGTCCCCGTCTTTCTCCCGTCAGGACTGTGCAGCCGCTGGATGTGGAACTTGAGGTGCCCGTTCCGGTTGAAACTGAGGGGAGGGGGAAAAGGCTCAGGGGCGGCCCCATCACGCATGCCCAGCAGCCCCCGCACGCCTGTCCTCCGCCTCACCGCTGCCCGCAGAGGTGGCACGCGAAGGGCTTCTCGTTGGTGTGCGTCAGCATGTGCCGCCGCAGGTCCTTCTTGTTCTTGGAGGCAAAGCTGCACTGGGTGCACTGGTGGGGCCGCAGGCTCGAGTGCTGTGCCATGTGCGCCTGGGGGGGGGGGGGGGGGGGGGGGGGGGCGCTGGCTGGGCGGGCACACAGCACCTCACGGACAGGGCTGTCTGGGAATCTGTCCACAGGGGGACGGGAGCTGCGCTGGTACAAACCAGACCGAGATCTGGTGCTGCCGTGCGCGGGGAGAGAACAAGTCCCGGGCCCCCGCCGTTAGGTCACTTAGGAAATCCTGTCCCTGCTCCCAGACTCCATTTACCCCGCATAAACGCGAGATTCAGATTCAGATGAGGGAACCTCTGAAGGGCTCTCCCAGCCCCGACGTCCTAGGGCTCCGGGCCCTGCTCCCGTCACCGAGCTGCTGTGAGGATTCTGAGTCTGCAAACGGTAATCCTTGGGGGAAGGACTCCCGCCCAGAACCTGCCCTCCTCACTTTCTCCACACAGTTTCCACCACCTTCCTCGTACCCTGCGCTCTCCCGCTTCCTGACAACTTGCATTTCCCTAAGCACGCCTCCTGCCACCGCACCTGCGCCTCTGCCCCTCTGGGCCCGGGTCGGCCAGCACCAGCACCCCAAGCCCACACGACCCGTTCCTGTCTGCTCTGCTGTCTGCACTCTTCACACCAGGGACACTGTGGGGCATCAGTCACCGTGTCTGGATGGTTCCCCACCAGACTGAGCGCTGAGACCTCACGGAATCCTTTGTGACCCTAGAAGGGGGAGAGGGCCTGGCTCGGGGTGCTCAGTTAAGGTCTGTTACACAAACAAGTGGCCGAATGAGTGTGAGGGGAGGCACAGGGGGTGGCACCTACCCGGACCTCGGGCCACTGGCGGGCACTGAAGGGGCAGTCGGGGCACTTGAAGGCACTAGGCCCGGCGTGGGCCCGTTTGTGACTCTCCATCTCTGCTCGGCCAGGGAAGGCCTCAGCACAGATCTTGCAGGAAAACTTCTTGGAGGAGGCCGTGGCTGCGGACGGTGGCGACGGCGGCACTCCCAGGCTCAGGGCTTTGCTGGCCACAGGAGGTGGGGAGGCAGAGCCCTGGGGGTCTCCCACCCGGTGGGTCCTGGCTGGAGATGGGGGCTCAGGGCCATCTCTGGGCAGCCCCCCACACTGTAGTAGGGGCCACTTGGCTCCAGAGGCCAGGGAATCCGGACTTGGGAAGGAGATGGAGCCATCTGCAGTCAGCTGTAGAGAAACGGGGGAGCGTGAGGTACTGGGAAGGACTGGGGAAGGATGAGAAATGGGGGAGGGATTGGTACCCCAAGCCTCACCTCGATGTGGTGCAGCTGGGTCCCGTCGGCTGCCATGATGTAGTGGGTGCCAGCTTCTTTCAGGGTGTCGCTCACAACCACAGCCTGGGCTGCCTCCCCTGGGGGCTCCTCGCTGTGAGCACCGAAGAGGGGAGGAGTGAATTCTAGGAGGGGACAGAAGGCCACAGGCGTCCCCTTCCCCAAGAAAGTCATCAACTGAGGGGGTGACTGCCACCACAGGTGGACTCCCTGGTCTGAATTCCAGCTGAACCTCAACTGTCTCTTCCGTAAATAGTGACCACAGGTCCAACGTATCGTCCTGCTCAAAAGTAGTCATCCGGCTCCTTTGAAGGGCAGGGCGGCAGTGAGGCGGAGAGCCCCAGGGGTCCAGCCCAGGTCTGGCCAAGTGCGGCAGCAGGAGGGCCAGTGGGTGGGTGGGGGGGCCGGCCTGGCAAGTACCCAAAGACCAAGAGCAGATGGCAGACGCTGAGACTGGGCTGCCCGCCGGCTGCCCAGGGATCTGGATTCCTATCCCAGCCACACACTGTGGCGCTTCAGTGCTTGGATTAAGGGCTTTCTCAGACCGCCCCGGAGTTCAGGGAGCATACAAATATTTCTGCCCCGAACTTGCTCAGTGCAGAGGAAGCCGAGTGCGGCTGCCAGGCCTCCAGGGCCGGCGACGAGCCTGAGCTTGCCACGAAGCTCAGAATGGACAACCCCTCAAGATCATCCAGAACAAAGAGCACGTGACTTTAGAACCAAGGGGTCGACTCCTCACTTACTGCCTGTCTGACCTCAGGCGAGTCACTCAATGTCCCTGGCCCATTTCCTCACTTGTAAACTGAGAGAAACGTGGATCTCATGGGAATGGTTTAGGTGAGATCCGAACGTCCAGTGCCTGGAACATCTAAGTGGGCAAAAATTAGTAGCTTCCAACCTCCTGAGAAAGATACGACTCCTATGGCTAATTACGTTACACGTATTAGGATTTTTGCCTCCTGCCCCTAGGCTCCGGTGGGCAGGGCCCTTATCTGAGGCCTCCCAGCACGCCGATCAATGACTAAAGGGGGCCTTGCAAGCAGCAGGTCTCACCTGTAAGGCGTGCCAGGAGCTGATGTCCCCTCCTCCATAGGGGGTGCCGTGAGGACGCTGTAGCCAGTCCCACCAAATGGACCAGGTGCCAGGGTGATCTGCTGCAGGTCAGGGGCGCCTAGCTGGCTCTCTGCTGCCACGCTGCCCCCCGGCTCGGCCACGTGGAGGGTTACCACTTGCGGAGTGGCACCTGCTGGGGAGGGCTGCCCACCAGGGGATGCTAACTCTGCTTCCATGTCCTCGGACTTCACCACGGCCACCTGTAATGGACCCAGCGGGCATCAGGAGCAGGGTCTGTGGCAGAGGGGCTAGTGTTCAGGGCCCTTCTCTACCTCAAAGCTTACCCACACCCAGGCGACCCAGTGCTGCCACCACCCATTTGTACAGCCCCAACTGTGTGTTCTTTCTAAAGCACCTCTGACTCTCCAAGCCCCACCCAGCAACTGGAACTAAGTAAACTGAACAAGACCAGGGTAGCACAATACTGCCCTCCAGGGGCAGCTGGGCAATGTCTGCATTCACTGGCCACACTTGGAAGGGGGGTGGTCCCGGCGCCTCGGGGTTACCTGTCAGGGATGCGGCTAACCACCCCGCAACGAATAGCATGGCTCCCACAACAAAGAACTATCTGCCACTGAAGGCCAAGACCGAGAAATCCTAGGGTAAAGGGACAAGTGGCAAACCACTGAAGAAAAAAGGAACTTGACCTCACATCTTACTCCAAAGTCCGCTTCAAATGGATTAAAGACTGAAATGTAATAAATCTTTTTTTTTTAATTTTTATTTTTTATTTGACAGAGAGACACAGCGAGAGCGGGAACACAAGCAGGGGGAGTGGAGGAGGAAGACGCAGGCTTCCCGCAGAGCAGGGAGCCCGATGTGGGGCTCGATCCCAGGACCCCGGGACCATGACCTGAGCCGAAGGCAGATGCTTAAGGACTGAGCCACCCAGGTGCCCCATGAAATGTAATAAAAAACTACAAATATGAAGAGAAAATGTGGATAAGTATTTTTATGCTCTGGGGTGGGAAGATTTTTTCTAATCAGCAAAACAAACCATAAACTGAAATCAGAAAACAAAGAAATGTGGTATTTAACAATTCATACGAGAGAGAAAAGGGGAGTCTCCTTCATATACAAGGAGCCTCTGCAAAGTGATAATAAAAAGACCAATGGGGCACCTGGGCGGCGCAGCTGGTTAAGCATCTCACTCTTGGTTTCGGCTTGGATTGTGATCTTGGGGTCATGGGATCGGACCCTGCGTTGGGCTCTGTGCTCAGTGGGGAGTCTGCTAAGGTTTCTCTTTCCCTCTCCCTCTGCACCACCCACCGTCCCGCTCCATGCATGTGCGCACTCTCTCAAATAAATAAATCTTAAAAAAAAAAAAAAAGACTAATAGGAAAACCGACACAGGACACAAACAGGTAAGTCAGAGAAGAAATAAACGGCCTATGAACATACAGAAAGTAGTTCAATCTCATTTATGGTCACAAAATTATAAATTAAGACCATGAGGGGCACCTGGCTGGCTCAGAGGAGCATGTGACTCTTAATCTTGGGGTTGGGAGTTCAAGCCCTATGCTGATTGGGAGTAGAGATTACTTAAATAAATAAAACCTAAAAAAAAAAGACCATGAAATACACTTCTACTACGTGGATGAGATTTATAAAGATTGGGGACACCCAGCACCCAGTGTTGGCAAAGGTGTAGGGAGACACGCTCTAGCAGTGGTCACATAAACAAGCATCTCTCTCTCTCAGGCTTCATACCTTCAGACCCACCAATTCTACTTCTAGGAGGCTTTTTTTTAACTAAAAAACGTTTAGGAGCACCTGAAATATATGTGCACCGAAGCACTGCCTTTGATTGGTTAGAAATTGGAAACAACCAACCACCAATAAAGGATTGCATGACCTACAACATTGGGACGACGGAAGGACGTGGAGACGTAACGTGGGAACGACAGGGAGAGGAGGTCTGTGTGCACAGGCCAGACCGTACCGCACATGCTGCCCAGTGAAGAAAAGTGGGCTACGGAGGAGCATGAATCATGTGATCCCGTTTTTTTTTTTAAGATTTATTTATTTATTTGAGGGAGAGAGAGCGCATGCACATGCAAGCAGAAGGGGCAGAGGCAGAAGGAGAGAGAATCTCAAGCAGACTCTGCATGGAGCACAGAGCCCAATGGGAGGCTCTATCTCATGACCCTGAGATCATGACTTGAGCTGAAACCATGAGTCGGATGCTTAACCGACTGCACCACCCGGGCGGCCCTGTGATCCCATTTTTTAAGGAACACAATGTCCCTGTGTTACTGTGTACACGGACAGAACTGGAGAAATGCTTATTAGCCCATTAACAGTTGGGATGGGAGGGATGTTAAGGACTTCCACTTTCTGTATAGAACATTTCCTAATGTTCTATATGGTTTTTTTTACAAACATATGTTTTTGTAATCAGAAAAAAAATGCATGATGTACTGGCACGAGAACAGCAGACAGAGCAATAGAACAGATCTTGTCTGTATACGGCGGAATCTAGAACTTGAAAAGTGGGCATTTCCAAAGTGCTGCCTTGTCTTTGCCCCCTGCTCAAAATAAAGCTGTTACCTTTCTAGCCCTGTCCGCCATGGTGCTTAGCAGCCAGGGATGCATGGTCTCAGACATGTTTACCAAGTAAAACACTGACTTGAGGGGCGCCTGGGTGGCTCAGTCATTAAGTGTCTGCCTTCGGCTCAGGTCATGATCCCAGGGTCCTGGGATCGAGCCCCGCATCGGGCTCCCTGCTCAGCGGGGAGTCTACTTCTTCCTCTCCCACTCCCCCTGCTTGTGTTCCCTCTCTCGCTGTGTCTCTGTCTGTCAAATAAATAAATAAAATCTTAAAAAAAAAAAAAAAAAAAGAAAAGTGGGCATTTCCAACCACTGGGGAAGATTATTTCATATACTGCACTGGATAACTTTTGGGAAAAAAAGTAAAGTCCGCTACCTTTCTACATACACCAAAAATAAATTCCAGGTAGAGTAAAGATTTAAGTGTAAAAAACGAAACTCTAAGAAGAAAATACAAATGAATGTTCGTATTATCTTAGGGCAAAGGAGGTCTTTCTAGGGAGGATATCAAAGGCAAAAACCATCAAAGACTGATTTAACTACCTAAAAATGTACAACTTCTGGGGCGCCTGGGTGGCTCAGTCCTTAAGCATCTGCCTTCAGCTCAGGTCATGATCCCAGGGTCCTGGGATCGAGCCCCACATCAGGCTCCCTGCTCTGCGGGGAGTCTGCTTCTCCCTCTCCCACTCCCCCTGCTTGTGTTCCCTCTCTCGCTGTGTCTCTCTCTGTCAAATAAATAAATAAAATCTTAAAAAAAAAAAAACCGTACAACTTCTATATGCCACCAAAGGCACTACTGTAATCCTAGGAAGCTCTCCAGGTCTGACACCAGGCTCCCACCTCCACCGAGTTGTCTGTCCTCTAGCCCCGTGGCTCGCTATTGCTCCAAGTTCTCGGAATTTATCATCTCAAACACAGATTCGACATGTTTTCACGAGGCTCGGAGACAGGAGGGGCTAACAAAGCTCTCTGGCCTCAGAGGAGCGGGGGCGGGCGGCTGGGGGGAGGGAGAAGTCCTGAGGAGCTCGGGGAGGATCTGCAGGCCAAGAGGGGCCAGAGCGGACAGAGGCCTGGGCCTGGCCGCGCCCCCCCCCCCCCCCCCGCCCCCCCCCTCCCCCCGGCTGTGGGAGGCGTCACCGGGTGAGGGCGCCAGGCCAGATGGGAAGCTCTGGGTGGCTGCAGACCTGGGAAGCCTGCGCCCGAACAGGGCCTCAGAAGCCACAGGGGCGGTGCTAACCACTCGGCCTGGCAGAGGTCGCGGGGGACTCGAGCTGAGCGGGAGCTCCTCTGACCTCCCTGGCACATGGGGGCCCCCCTCCTCCGTGTCTGCTCCTGGGGTTTTGGCGGACAGTCTCCTGGCTAAGTGGGGGTGCCCCGAGGGTAGGGCGCATCTGCCTCTTCACCCTCCTCCCCTCCCAGTGTCCAGTGCGGAGCAGGCACCGAAGGTGGCTGCACAGGGGAGGCGAGGCAAGGCGGCGGCCTGGGCGGCTCACCTGCAGGGCTGTGCCCCCCAGCTCCCGCTGGGCGCTCATGTTCAGCAGCAGATCCAAGGCCGTCTGCGTGGCCATTGCCGTGGACTCCTCAGCGCCTGGGTTGGGTGAGACCTGAGCCTGAGAACGGCCCACCGCCCCCTCTCCCTCCGCGGGGCCCCAGCAGGAGGCCTGCCCCTGCCCCCAGCTGCCCAGGCTCCCACCTTCCCTCAGAGCTCACCCTGCTGGTAGATGATGGTGGCGCCACCAAGCGTGTCGGAACAGAGCAGTGGGGGGGTCTCGGGTGCCTGGAAAGGTGCCGCCTCAGGGGGAATCTGCGGGGTGGGGATGTGGCCAAGCCTGAGAGGGGGCAGCTCGGATGCAAGCACTGACTGCCAAGCACCTCCTTCGGGTCAGGCGCTTTACATCCGTTGGCTTGTTTCATCGTCACACAACTATGTCTCAAGGTATTTCTCAGCTCAGTGCTACTGACAAACTAACCGAGGCTCAGACAAGCGGAGCAAAGGCTACGACTCCACAGCTAGTAAGTACAACTGGGATCTGAACACAAGACTGACGCGGGAGCCTGTGTTCTACCAGGACATAGTCGTGGTCCACCTCTTGTGGAACGGGAGGGGGAGGCAATGTCCTCAACTATGAGACTATCCTTCTCGGCCTGCCTCGCAGCTAGGTCAAGTGTGGCCTTGTGGCTAAGCAGGAGCTTCTGGTTAAGTTCAGAGGGAAGACAGATGGAGAAATGGCAGGCTTCCTTTTTGCCTTTCTCCCATCCCTTCCTCCTGCTTCTTGCCTGGGATGTGGCTAGAAGGCTGGAGCTCCTGCAGCTACACTGGACCATGAGGCAACCACAAAGATGTAAGTCGTATGCCTAGGATGGCTGGGAAAAAATATCGAGAGAGCTTGGTCCCTGATGACTGGCCATGGAGCTGCCACACTAGCCCTGGGCTGCTGACCTCTGGACTCATTTTTGAGAGAATAATAAACTATGACCACAGTTAAGCTACTGAGATCTCATTCTCTGTTCCTGCCACTGGAAAGCCACTCCCACTCCGAGCTTAGGGTGGACAGGCCTGTGACCTCATCTGCCCTTTACCAGAGCCGGAGAGACAGGGACCATTTTCTTGTCCCCAGCATGCCAATGAGGATGCTGGGGACAGGGAAGCTGACAGGACACGGTCATCCTGGCCCATGCCCCCCAGCCCCTTCTGCCTGCTTGGCTGAGCTCACCTCAGGAGGTCCCGGGGAGAGGGGGGGTGGTCCGGGGGCCGCACTGTGCTGCTGCTTCAGCTCCTCAATCTGCTGCAGAGAGAAGAAGGGGCGACGGCGCGAAGGCGGCTCCTCGGGGTGGCGCCGCCCCCACTCCTCAAAGCTGCTCGCGTGCCGGCATCGCACGTGCAGGCGCAGGTTCTTCTTGTGGCGCGTGCTGAAGTGGCAGTACTCGCAGGCAAAGGGCTTGGCCCCTGTGGGCACAGGCGGACGGACGCTTGGGCTCCCCCCCCGGCCACCCCAGGAAGCCCTCCACGGGCCCCGCGACCTCTCCAACCGTCTCCCGGCCGGGAGCTGGGCGAGCACGTGCTGTAGCTTGTTCCGGCGAGCCAGGCCGGATGGGGACCGGGCCCACCTCCCGCACTCACAGCCTTCCTCCGAGTGTCTCCTTTTCACGTCACAGGACCACCCGCTTCTCTTACCAATCATCTCCCCCAAGTAGACGGGAATCGGCCCCACAGCGTGTCTGATCTCCCCCAACATGCCCATCAGAGGCATGGGCACCAAGGAGGAGAGAGAATCAACCATTTTGTGCGCCTTCTGCATGCGCGAGGGTGGGGCCTCCGTCCAGCACCCAGCAAGACAGGGCTTGCAGAACACAGCTCACTTTTATAACCACCACATGGTAGGTACTCCTGACGCCCCTTTCACAGCCAAGGAAGGCTCAGACAGGGCAAGGTGGCCCATGACCACGCAGAGCTGAGGAGAGAGGGTGACACCTCCAGGGCAGAGTCCCTTACAACTAAGCAGCCAGGGCTGGGGCTGCGGAGGGGGAGGAAGAGGACAGCGCTGAGCCTGCGAATGGGGGCAGGGAGAGCTAAGGGCTCCCCACGGTGGGGCAGGGCGGGCTTGACCTGTGTGCTTGACAGCCACATGGGAGAGCAGGAAGTCCTCCCGGAAGGTGCGGTAGGGGCAAAAGCTGCACTTGAATGGCTTGTCACTGACATGGGACAGCTGGTGGTTCAGTAGTGCCTTCTTGTCCTCACAAACAAATTCACAGAACTCGCACTTGAACCTGGAGATGGTGAGAGGGAGGGAAGCTCAGCAATAGGGTGGGGTGGGGTGCTCCAGCCCCGGGGGCTCCTTGGGGATATACCTGCGGTTGGCGACAGCCTGGATGTGCGTGAGCAGGTGCATCTTAAAAGTGTAGCGCTTCTTAAAGGACTTTCCACACTGTGAGGGGTAGGGTGAGTTAGATGGGGAACTGCCTAGGGAGACCCCTTCACCCTGCCCCCGGCCCTTGGCGCCAGCCACCTTGTCACACATGTGGGGCTTCTCCGTGCTGTGTGTCTTCATGTGCTGTGTGAGTCTCTTCTGCATCGGGTACACACGGCCACACACAGGGCAAGGGAAGGAGCTCAGCTTCGGGGCCTGGGAAGGGACAAGAAGGAACCAGATGAGGAGAGAGAGAGAGACCTCACCTCCTGCCCCCACCCTCACAAGCGGCCCTCAAGCAGGCTCCCTCCCTGGGCCAGGGCCCCAGACTCACCGGATCTGGTCTCTTCTTCCTGGGAGGCAGAAAGGCATAGGAGTCAGACCGTTGCTTCCCCAAGCCCACCTCAAACCTTCTCACACTAACCGGACCCAGTCTCAGCTGTGAGTGTCCCTACTGCCCAGCCAAGCCCTTCTCTCAGAACAGGCTTTCCCCAAGTGGAGTTCACTAGAAAATGCTAAGAGGCACGCTGTAAATAAATTCTAGAATGGTGCCTTCTTCCTTTGTCACAAAATGTGCATTTTAAAGGCCCTGAGAAGTCCTGCAGAAAAAAGAGTTGGTGAACCAGGTGTTCGAACTGGTGTCCATAATCTTACCTCCTTCCCCCCGCCCCCGTCTGCCCCGCCTTTTTTAAAGAAAACCCATAAGCATTGTAGAGAGCAGGCTTTCCCACAAGCACAGTTTGAAAGTCACTGCCCTCAAGGATTCCTGTAACCAACCTCTGCTCACACTGCACCCCAAGAGGAGTAAACTCCTTCCTCAAGCTGCAGGTCTAATGACAACTCTGAGCAATCACAGGGCCTCTAAGGATTTGCTCCTCTGCCCATCTGTCCTGTGTGTGCTCTGTCCGTGCTCTGGGAGTTGGAAGTCTGTAAGGCCTTTAGGTGATTTCCTGAGCTCCCTTATAGGTAGATAATTCCCTTTAATCCCCTCAACAATGACTGTCCCCATCTTACAAAGCTCACGGCAGGGAACAGACAGAACAAGAGCCCTCCAGGCCCTGCTATTGCTCTGAGCCAAGTGAGCTGGGATGAATAGCAGTCTGTGACGTGCTGCCAATGGGGTGGCCCGGGGCAGGTGCTCAGTAAGGGGGAAACACGGCTGTGGTGGGCCTCCACTTCCCGCCCCGGCCCGTCCCCGCTCCTCACCCCCATGCACTGACCGGTCTCGACTGTGCACGGCTGCGTGCCGGACCACGTCCTTCCGGTAGACGCTGGTATAGCTGCATTCGTCACATTTGTAGGGCTTACTGCCCACGTGGTTGAACATGTGCTCCTAGGACAGAGGTGAATGGATGGTGGGCTGGGCTGGCCTCCCCTGCACCCCCCAACCTGTGCCCACAGCCTTAGAGCTGCCGTGGGAGCGGGCTCCCAGAACAAGGGCGAGCTGCAAGGGCCGGAGCCTATGAGGGTTGGGGACTCTCCCCAACAAGGGCACCTACTCTGCACCAGGCCCTGGGCTGGCTCACCATCTGAAAGACGCAGAAACTGAGGCTCAGAGGGAAGTGACCTCGGCACCGAGTGACTCTGTGAATGGCAGAGCTTGGAGCCAAACCCAAGCAACATGGCTCTAGAGCCTCCACCCTCCCCACCCCACTCGGGGACAACCCTCCCCCAGCAGAGTTCCTGAGAACACCTTCCAGGTCACGGGCCTGGCTGAGGGAGGAAGAACTGTGTGCAGAAAGCACAGGGGCTCTGGCCTGTGGTTCAGGTAGCCCCTACTGCCCATGACGGCCAGCTCTCTGCCTTACTTGGGCCAAGCCAAGCCACAGTTTCCTGGGTCAGTAAAATGGGCCTATTGATACCTACAACCTCTTCGGGCTGCGTGAGTGTGAAACTCGAGCATGCCTACCAGGCCCGGGTGCTGGATAAAAAACGGCTTAGGGTTGCAGCAAGCCCACTGGCACTTTTGGGTAAATGGTGTAAAAAGGAACTCCTTCCTTGAGACACAGTACTGCCATCTACTGGGAAACTTTCTAACACACTGAACGAGACAGAACCACAGGACCGGTTTTACTGCCATCTGCCAAAGTGTGTGGTGATCACGCAAAGCTCCGCTGTGTGCACCGTGCACAGCACCTCTGAGGACAAGACACCACCACGCAGTGTGCAGCCTGCACAAGTGTCCATGGCGCCCACACCTGAACTCCTTCAGTACACGGTGGCATGCCACTTAACGGGCCCCGCGAAGGAGCAGGAGGGTGCTGGCCAGTGGCCCGTGAGTGCCACTCCCTCTTGGCACTGCCCGCCAGCCCTCGCCTCTGTCCCAGCCCCCCCCCCCCCCCCCCCCGCTCCACACCTTGAGTGAGGACCAGCGGCGGGAGCGGTAGCTACACTGCAGGCACCTGAAGAGCTGGGGGTCCCCGGCCTCGTGGGAGTTGACGTGGAAGCGCAGGTCCTCGTGGGACAGGAAGCGGGAGCCGCAGATGCGGCACAGGAAGGGCCTCAGGAGTGGTTTGGGAGACTTGTAATAATACCTGCCAGGAGGGCATTGGGGAGAGGTCTGGCTGGGCCGCGCCGCCGGCCGTCTCCCCCAGCCCGTCCCTGCTCTACATACTTGCGGTATTTCTTGCCTAGGAAGCGCCTGGAGGGTCTGCCCCGGCGGCGGGGCGGAGCGGCGGGCTCATCCTGGCAGGAGGGGGCCGCGTTCTCCGCATCTGACTGGCTCACGCTGGGGTCCACGGGGGCCCTGTCGGCCTTGCCCAGGGCAACCAGGCATCCTGGGCCCGAGGAGCTGGGTGCCTCGGGCTCCGGGGGCTCTGGAGGGCTCTGTCCGCTCTGGGAACTCACTAGAGGCTCTCCTTCCACACCTGCCACGGACATGATCCCAGATCAGCCACGGATACACCAGGACGGATGTGGACAGGTGTGCCAGGGGCCAGCCAAAACATCTCCTTCAAACACGGTCACAGGCCGCCGATGGGCACGTCAGGTGATGGACAGGCGCAGGCGGCATGGATGCAGGCCCGCCCTGCAGCTGGCCCCCTGCCTGCACAGCTCCCGCCCGACGGCCCGCAGCAGCCTTTCGAGAGGCCCGCACACCAGCTGAGCCCGGACATGGGACGTCCGTGCATCCTCGGGCAAAGCCTCCGGCCCGAGTCTCATTTTCCCATCTGTCAAGTGGAGAGGATAACTACTGTGCTAGTGACCTCACGGGAACATTCTAGAGTCTGGCAGTGACAGCAGGTACTTTAACACTGGTCTTCCCTAGGGAGACTGGGAGGCTGGAGGGCAGACGGGAAGAAGGGAGGAGACACCACATCACCGTACACGCTCACAACCTCTAGAAGTCTGAACAATCTGAATGTGTTACCTATTCAAAAACATCAACAGTACTCCAATGTAATGTTTTAAAAATGGAACGTGGGGCGCCTGGGGGGCTCAGTTGTTTAAGCGACTGCCTTCGGCTCAGGTCATGATCCCGGGGTCCTGGGATGGAGCCCCGCATCGGGCTCCCTGCTCCGCGGGGAGTCTGCTTCTCCCTCTGCCTCTCTGCCCCACCCCTCCCCTGGCTTGTGCTCACTCACTCACTCTCTCTCAAATCAGTAAATAAAATCTTTAAAAAAAAAATGAGAAGTGATCTAGACCATGCTGGTACCATCTTCTCGACGGGGCTGCTGGCTGTGCAGGTGCATCCCCCTTGTCAGAGCTCCCTAAGCTCGGCGCTTTGGGTATGTGCGCTTTCCCGTATAGATCTTAGTACGAAGCTATTTTAAAAAAGGATGCTAAAAAAATGTAATGATCTCCCCCAGACCACATATACAAAGATAGCTACCATGTATTTTTGTATTTACACCTTAAAGCAATCCTGAAAGGCAGGTGCTGTCACCTCCATTCACAGAAAGGGGACAGGGGATTCAAGAGGCAAAGTCCCACGCTCTGGGTCACAGAGCTAGTAGGTGGCAGAGCCATCATGCCCGTGGGCCTTTCTAGTCCCCAGCCGGTAACGCTCCAAGCCAGTGCTCCCTGGACAGTTTCAGGCCTCAGACTCGTTCTCATTTCAGGAATCATACTTAAAACTGATCTTCTTGGTTTAGTTATAAAGGTTCACACTTCTGCTGTGCTGTAAGACACCTTACCACCGAGGATACAAAGCTGATGTATCGCTTCTTAAGTCAGGGCTTCTCAAGCTCGGTCCGAGAGGGCTGGCCCTTTATGAGGAGGCCTGCGGGTCCCCCCTGCCTGGCACACTCACTCCCCAAGGCTCTACAGAAGGAAGCAGGGAATGAGGCCACCCCTCAGCCCTACTCGCACGGCCCCACCTACGACCGACTCTCACCGTCTGGGAGGTCTGAGGTCTCCAGGCGAGGCAGCTTCCGAGGCCGGCCAGGTCTCCTTCGGGGTCTTGGCGTACTGGGAGTAGGGCGCTGAGGACGTAGCTGCCGGCCCCGGGGCTCATCCTCGGCCGGATTGTAGTCACTGTCCTCTGTGGGGACCGCAAGAGAAGGTGGGCATCAGTCCTGGACCCGCCCTTTCAGCCCTGACCCCTGGCCTGGTTTCCCTGGGAAGAGGCCCCCTTCCCATCCCTGCCTACTTCTCCTCCAAGCCCACCTACCAGTGATGCCTCCTCCTGAAGCCCTCCTGACCTCCCCCTGGCTGACTCTGAGCGCCTCTCTCCAAGCCCTTGCAACCCTTTCTCTACACCTTTCCTGACTCCTAACGCTAACTCAGACAGCACCACTATGTGAACTAGAAAAAGATGCCCCCTCCTTTAGACACTTTATAGCCACTGTTAGAAAACAGTTGGAAGAAGCACTCAAATCTACAAACTCTGATGACGGTGCTCCCCAGGGCAGGAGCCGCTAGCCGTATATGACCACTGAGCACTTACGCCTGCTCTACACTGAGCTACTGGATTTTAAAACACTAGAATAAAAAGAGAAAATAAAATAACCCACCGGTAATCATGATTAAATTTATCTCTTAACCTTTTTAAATACAGCTACGACAAAAAGTACATGTGGCTGGTCTTCTGCTTCTGCTGGACAAGTGTGAATGCGGCCCTCTTAGATGTGGTGCTCTTTTTCAGTGCACAGCCTGCACAACCGCACACAGAGGTCCTAACCCCAGAGCCCCGACTCCTGTCTTACACTGGAGGCACCTGCGGGGCTGAATCTGTGCCAAGTCCTCTTTCCCAGCCCTCCACGCGGGCCAGAGGCAGCTCAGTATCTGGAGATGGGTACGGTGGTGGCACGCCCGGGAGCGACAGTGGCCTACCCTCTAGGTCGTCGATGGCGCCGGCGTCGACGATGTCGTCGTCATCTTCCTCCTCTGGCCCCTCCTCCTCCTGGCTCTTGGCTGAGGTGCCCCACTTCCGCAGGCGCCCCTTCTTCCCAGCTGCAGCTGCTGCAGCGAAGATCAGAGAAACTCGCCACGTCTGGCTCTCGGCCACCCCCCCCACTCCGCCCACCGCGCGCAGCCCAGCGGCCAGGCTGCGGTCAGCGCACCTGGTCTGAAGTGCCGCTCCCGCATGTGGCGCAACAGCGTGGCCTTGGTGCTGCTCCGGTACTGACACAGCTTGCACTTGAACTGCTGGACCACCACCACCTCCATCATGGCCTCCAGGCTCTGCAGGTCTGGCTCCTCGGCGCCAGAGCCCGGGGGCGGCTGCGTCGGGGAGCTGGGCCTACCCCGTGCCTCCTCCGGTGGCTCTAGGCACGTGGATGTGGGGCCATCAGCCAGGGCCTCGATGGCTGCCAGGCTGTGGGCCAAGGTGGAACTGGACATCGGCGAGGCCATGGGGGCACCTGGGGGTGGGTGAGGGCATCAGAGTGGAGGGGAAGTGGAGGGCAACATGGGCCACGAGCGACGGCCGCCCCTCCCAGGCAGGCCCAGAGATCCTAGAACCCAACTCCCCACCAGAGTGACGGCGGGGAAAGTGGGGCCCAGAGCAGCGGACGAGCTGCCAAGACCACACACTGAGTTTGTGGCAGAGCCTCCCTCTCCGACTCCCTCACCCACTGCAGGGCTTCCTGGGTCTGCTGCCTGGGGTCTTACCATCGTCTGGGCCCTGCAGGATCAGGTACCGTGCCGTCTCGGCCCCGCCATCCTCAGCACTGGTTACGGTGATACAGCCTGGGCAGAGATGTAGGGAGGGGAGTCCTAGCTGACGATGACAACTGTCACTGTCCACATTCACTCTGGCTCACCTGCACCAACTATGATCCAGCTGCCCTGCCCCCCCCACCACCACCCCGAGCCTCACTTGCACCCTGTACCTGCTGCCCGTGCACCTCCGCCCAGAGCTGGGCTGTTGGGAGGTCTGGTGTGACAGGCTGGCCCAGGAGCTGGCCTACAGTCACAGAGATGCCATGGCTACCCCAGCTGCCCCACCTCTGACCACTAAAACCTGGAGAGTCCCCCTCCCCGTCTCCAAACTCCCCCAAGGTCAAGGCCTAGCCCCTGCACCACTTTCTCAGGGTTGGCTTCCCACACCACCTGAGGGCTTTTCCAAGTCTATGGCCTTTACACACACCATTGGTAATAGAGGGTACAGTGTGGTAACTCATGAATACGGACTCTGGAGTCAGACCATCTGAGCCTATGGCCCAACCTTGCTGGTCTCAGTGGGTCCTCTGTACCTCAGATTTCTCATCTAGACTGTGAGGATTAATGAGATACTATATGTAAAGTGCTTAGAGCAAACCCCACTACAAAGTTAGATATTATTGTTTCTATGTTTATTCAGTGTTTATCACGTGCCAAGCACTATACTACACTGTTTCGTTAAATCTTCACCTCATTTACAAGACAGGGGCTACTGTTCCCACGTGACACATTTAGAGTGGTAGGGTTATTTGCTTAAGTTTGTGCAGCTGATTCTGCTGGACCCCGCAGGAAATCCCTCTGGGCCGACTCCCACTGCCCTCTGCCGGACTCACTCGGGATTAGGTCCGGCCCGATGGTGGACTCGATGATCTTGTCGATGGCCGAGCCCAGGTCCGAGGAAGAAGCCGTGCAGTCAGACACCAGCATGTTGGGGTCTGGGAGTGCGCTGGAGTGCACCAGGGCTGGGGGGCCACCTGTCACCCCTGCCACTGGCCCATGGGACACAGAAGATGAATCAGGCAGGTAGCCATGAGGCAAGGGATCTGTGCTCGAGCTACTCTCAGACACTTCCTCCTGGGTGACAGGAAACAAGGAGAGAGGCATTTTAGGAGCCATGATGGGGCAGGGCAGGTTGCCTGCCACCCACTAGATCGAGCTCCCTGGCCCAAAAACATGGTGAGTGGAGCCATCCACACCATCAGGCCCACTGATGACCAGTAGATGCCTTCTAGTCACAGAGCCACCAAAGAACAATTTCCAGGGTCTCCAGCTCTGGTCAGGTAAGAGGCCGCATAATCCCCACACCCATACACAGCCTCAAAGAGCTGTTTTCACTGGGCCTTTTTCAATTAGCTCTTCCCTCTGCCTGAAATGCTTCCCAGCTAATTCCTACCCAGCCTTCTCACCACCTTTAGCTGGTACCTCAGAACTAGAAAGCCAACCCTGACCCCCCGGCCAAACCAAGACCTCTCTGTCCTTGGTGCTACAGTCGCCTGTGTCTCCTCATCATGGTTCACTCTGTAGCATAACGTCTCCTAGGTCAGACTGTACTTTCCATAAGGGCCAGGCCCACATCTGTCTTGTCCCCTGCTGTATCCCCAGAGTTCAGCACAAGCTGGGCAGGCCCATCTTTGCTGAATTAAGGAAACCCTTGGACCCCAAAAGGGGGTCCATCATTGGGCAGCTCTATACCATGATGCCTCGGAAGTCATTATCTTGCAGGTAATGACAACAGTAATGACTAATACTTACTGAATGCATAGTATGTGCTGAGCACGGTTTTGCTTTGCATGTATTAATTCATTTAATCCTCACAAAAACCCTATTGAGGCAGATATATTTATCATTCCCTCTTTACAGATGAGAAAACTGAGAGCTAGAAGTAGGGTAGCTTGTCCAAGATCAGAGAGCCAGGAGGAAATGATAGTTTTACAGAACGTGTCCAAGAGTATTTCCTCCGAGGCAGGTATTCCTGCTCCATTTTACAGACAGAAGAATGAGGCTCAAAGAGGTCTCCCGGTGAATCAGAGGTAGAGCCAAGACTTGAACCAAAGAGTGAGGACAGTGGGTAGTGGAGTGGGTAAGACCACAGCGTAGGTTTGAATCCTGGCTCTGTCGGCTCTCTGTGCCTCGGTTTCCTTTCCTGCAGTGCAAAAGAGTGATATATGCCTTGCGAGGTATGAGGCTTAAATGAAAAATCCATGTTAGGGGCTTGGCGCCGTGCCTGACACACAGTAAACCAAAAACAAGGATTAGTTACAAGCCAGCCTTTCTGGCTGCTTCCCTTGGCGGCCAGGCACGCTGCCTGCGGTCCTTGCCTCCACCCACGCCGGCCAGCCCGGTCCATACCAGACAGCTGCTGCCGCGGTCGGAGCTTTGCCCCACGCCAGAGTCGTCGGCCTCCGCCGGCCCCGGAGCCGCCGCGGCGTCGCTGCTGTCGGCCGACACCGCTTCAGAGGTGCCCACGCCCAAGCCGCTTTCAGAGGGCTCCTCGGGCCGGCCAGGCCCCGGGGCCGCGTCGCTACTGCTCTCCACCTCGTTCTCCTCCATCGGCTCGGGAAGCCGCCTGACAGGGAGGCGCAGGGTCTGGATCCTTCACTCTGCGAGAGGAGGTGACGCGGGCTGGAACAGGTGGGCCTCCTCCCCGGCCCGGGCAACCACGGCCCACCCAGCTGCACCCGTGTGCCCATTTCGCAGGTGCAAAGACTGAGTCTCCGACGGGGAGAGGCTTTCTCGCGTACAGAGACAGGAGCCTCCGGAAAACAGGACCAAGAAGCCTGGCCTCCCAGTCTAGACCCCTTCCCACCCCGGGGAGGGTGGTCAATGGCCGGTAATCTTGACCCTTCTCGTCTCTCCTCCATGACTCCCCCAGCGTGGTTCGCTCTAAGAGCCTGCTCCGGGCTCAGTGGTTCAGCCCTTAGGCCCCCCGAGTCCCCCCGGGTGCAGGGTCGGTGGTACAGCCCGCAGGCCCCCCTGGGTCAGTGGCTCGCTCCCCCCTCCCCTGGTTCCCATGCGGAGGGGGCTGACAGCGACGGTCCGGGGCCTGGCGAATCGGGGCTGTCCCCGGCGCTGCCTGCGCTCCAGGCCCGACGCCATCTTGTGGCGGCGCCGGGTTTCCGCTCAGGCAAGTGCGAGAGCGACTAAAGGGCCTGGGACCCCGGGGCCCTGTTCGGACAGCCCCGCCGGCCCGGGAGCTCGCCGCCGGCTATCCCCGCAGTCTGGCCCCACTTCGCGGCAGGGTGCAGTGGGGCGACCTGACTCTACTCGATGCTCACCTAACGCTTTCGTAGCCGCGCTCCTCTCCGACTCCGGCATCGACGAGGTCGCCATCCTCTTTCCCCCGCTGCGGAGGGACCTGTCGGCCCACCGTAGGCCGGGACTACTTCCTACGTCGACCCAGAGAAAGACAGCTTTCCGCTGTGTCAGAAGGTTTCCCTGAGGCCTCAGAACCATGGTCCAGTCCGGAGAGGGTCTAGTATTTTATACGTCGCCAAGTATGGGTGACACAGTCCGCTATGGGTTGGGGACTACTTTTTCTCTTGGCGGAGGGCTACACTGGGCGTGGTTATGTGACGTCACTGCTGGGCCCCCTTCCCTGGGCCGCAGGGTTGGGCGCGGCGAAGGCTGCCCCACGGTCTGGGGGCGTGGCCCTCAGTGGCCTGACCACGCCCTTCCCGGAACAGCTCCAATGGATGTGCGGCGCCCGGGAGGTTTTGACTTGGCCGGAGAGGAATAAACATTAGTCGTTTCGCCTGGCTCCTGACCGATAACTTAACGCTCTTATCGAGGCTAATCGAATCCTTCCTAATTAGGTTTGATGTGTCCTGGGAGGAGGGGAACATATAATCCTTGTACAGATAGGGAAAATGAGGCCCGGAGATGGGAAGTGGCTGGTCCTAAGGTCACATAAGGGCACTCCGGAGGCAGGTGGGATGGCTGGATTCGGGGAAATGGAGAGGAGTCAATGCCCGGCCCTTAGTGAACTTTATTCATACGTATTTGTTGCATTAGTAGAGCTGGAGGTCGAGACATCTTCCACAGCCCGCCTTTGCTCCGTGTAGACCAATGTAGATGTATTTAAAGGTCAGCAGCCCTTCAGGTATGCCCCTCTTCCTGATGCTGCAAATGCCATCTTTGGCGGTAGTTTCTGTTTAAGCCTATTTATCATTTTGTGAGGGAGCCTGGTGCCGTGGTCTGTCCCTAAATCTGTGTTGCACGAGTTATTTTCCTCAACTGAAAAATACAAATGGGTTGAGGGGAGGAAGACTCTTCAAAAAACTCCTGTTAAAAAAAATCAACCCTATTTAAAAAGGCAAAGGGTGCTTCCAGCTGTTATAATTTGTGTGTACTTGAGTATGAGGGGGTTTCCCTGGTCCTTTACTAGGAGCAGGTTTTGGTAGGGGGGGATAGAGCATGAGGCCTCTGGATGGGCTAGGTTCCTTCATCACCCCCTACCTCCCATCCAGCAGGACCGGGCCCCCAGAGCAGGCTTGGAAAGCTGGGTCAACAATGGCATAATGGCAGGTTGATTTTGCATTCCATGCACAGGTTTCCAATGAGGACCTGATTTCTCAGCTATCCAGAGCCACCCCCAACCCTCACCACTTGCCAGTAGGATATATCCTGGTGACCATGTCACCTCTCCCAAGGATGTTGGGGTACTCAGCAGTAGTCCCGCAGCACCCATTCCCTTCCCCAGCCCGACTAAGGCTCAATCCTAACCTTGGCCTTTGCCACCGAATCACGAGATTGCAGAATGTCACGATGTAAAAGGTAACAACCTCATCGTGGAACAGAAGAGGAGCCCAAGACCCAGAGAGGGAACGCTTTTGGCCCAAGGTCATGGCTCCTTGGAAACAGCATATCAGAATCCTTCCATTACAAAGACAAGCAAGGCAACCCTGGTTTTCTGACTGCCGATCCAGGGTTCTTCCCACCAAAACATGCCGTTTGTCATTGCTGCCTCAGCTCGAGGGGGAGACTTCTTAGAAGCAGCGAAGAGGCTCTGGGTCAGAAGGACAAAGTGGACCATTGAGAAGAATGCTGAGGAGAGGAGCCAAGAGGGGAAAAGGAGGGAAGCACTTTCAGTGAGCACCTGCCACATGCCCGGCACTGCACACACGCTTTGCTGCATCATGGTGCCCTAAGGAAGCAGGTTATTCTCATCTTCCATTGTAGAGAAGAGGAAGCTGAGGTTCAGGGAGGGGAAGTGACTTGTCCAAGGTCACACCACCAGGAGGGTGTACGGACGCAGGTCTGTCGGATTCGAAAGCCCCAAGCAATCTGGGTGCCGTGTGTTGTATGCTTAGTAATCACAAACTTAAAATGCTCTGTGCCAGTCATCGTTCTAAGCACTTTACCTACGTTAGTTTTTGTAATCCTCGTGACCACCCTGTGAGGTACTTGCTGTCATTAACTCCACTTTATGTATGAGGAAACAGGAACAGAGCAGGAAAGGAATCTAAGTAGGGGGTAGAGCTGGGATTGAAAACCAGGCAATGTGGCTCCAGATGTCACACTTTTAGATTGCTGTACCATTGCTCAGGCAGTAATAATGGTAACAGGTGACACTTCAACTGTTCTTTCCTGAGCCAGGCAGGGCTAGTTTCCCATTTTACAGATGAGGAAGCTAAAGCCCAGAGAAAGAAAGTGACTTGCTCAAGATCATGCAGCGAGTTTCTTGGTCTAGTGGAGAGGGTTATGACTCCAGGCCAGAGCTCCTGCAGCAGATAACAGTTGCACTAGTGAGTGTTTACTGAGCGCTTACCAAGTACTCTACGTACATGAGGTGCTTTACATGCATTTTTAAACGGGAATCATCCCAACAACCAGAGATCCTAGGTACTCTCAATATTCCCATGTGACCGATGAGCAAATAGGCTCAGGAGCTGTGAAGTGACTTGTCCAAGGTCATGTACTTGGTCAGCAGAGCTGGCCTTCAAACCCTGGTTTCCTGACTCCCAGTCCACTGCCCTTTCCTCTGTACCAGATACCTCAGGAGGGCAACAGAGCTAAGAGTAGGCAGTCAGCGGGTGGGTGCTCCGGGCTCATCTCTACCTCCTGTCTCCATGCCCACGGCCATCTATGGGTTTAGCTAAACCTGTTCTTAAAAACCTATTTATAGTTTAAAGCTGTACCACCACTTGAGATAATGAATCCCTTAAGTTGACTTCCCATGGTGTAAATTAAGGCTTCCTTTCATTTGTCCTAAATTTTTGTCTTTGAGGATTGGGGGGAGGAAAGGTGGGGCAAAGCCTTAGGACCAGGACACTTGGATTCAGAAAACAGGCTCTGGTCCGAACAGCGTTTGCCTGTGATGGCAATTCCTGAAACCCAGGCAGCAGGGGACATTCATGCAAGCATCTCTTCGGATCATCACAGAGACATGAAGGATGGGCAGCATGTGGATTTTCATGTCTTTTAATGGACCTTGTTTCCTGTGATATTCCCAACATGTAGCACAGTTTTGCAGTCATGAGGAGGCCACTAGATTCCCATCTGTTGAATGAATCAATGAGCCCTCATTTTATAGGCTAGGAAACAGAGCCACAGAGTGTCAGGGGTCTACTCAGGAAAATAAGACCCATACCAGATGATTCTAAAGAGGGAATCTAATATGATGGAGAGTTTGTTATAAAGTTTTGTGCTGGGCAGAAAGAGCAACCAGGGGAAGCTGAGGCAAACCAGAGGTTAGCAACAACTCAGGAAGCCATGACCCCCCCCCCCCCCCCCCGTGCCCCAGGGCTGGAGCTCTACAGGGAGGAGATGGCATTACCAAGATCGGTACCCGGGGCCACCCAGAGAGGAGCGGGGACCACAATGGGCTTCTCTAGCAGAACCCGCAACTATGGAGAAGACCTCCTAGCTGCCACAGCCACTCCCCGCCTCCAAGGCTGAGAGAGGTGGGGAGAAATACCCTAGCTTCTCCTTTCATCTTACTCTGCTCTCTCCAGGGCTTCCCATTGGCCAAACCTAGCCAGAAGCCACTTGGCAAAGGAGCTCAGGAAGCATGGGTTGCAGGGACCAGCCTCTGCCATAAGGAGTGGCGCAGGAGAAGGGCAGTGAAGGGATTTGAGATAAACAGAAAAATTAAGTGGCCCAAATAGTCCCACACCTAGGAAGGAGCCACATATCATGTGTATGCTGTCAGGCAGTTCTCCCCCCCGCCCCCCGCCCCATTCCATTTGATCCTTCTAAGGCTCTTTATCTTTCCACATTCACCTTAAGCATTACCTCCTCCAGGGAGCCTTCCGGGACCCCTTCCCAGCAGAGTTGCTATCTCCTTAGTGTATGTTTCCCTAGCAGGTTCTACATGCCTCTGCCGTGACATACACCATAGTGCAATGCTGCTGATTATCCCCCAGCCTCCTCAACAGAATTAGCCTCCCAAGGCGAGACCCAGGTCTGATTTTTTTTTTTTTTTTCTCTGCTGGGAAGAAAATAGCTATTGAATGAGTCAGGGGCAACCTGGGGTCTGGAGTCAGGCCACACCTAGGGTCCAAATATTCCAGCACCTATATTTATATGCTGTGTGACCTTGGCCAGCCCTCATTCCCTTTGAGTCTTAGTTTCCTCATCTGTAAAATGGGAATAACAATACAAACCTTGAAGAGTAAAAGGGAGAACGTGTGGCCATGCAGTTAAGCTCAGGTCCTGGAATCAGACTGCCTACAGTCAGCCCCTGCCTCCTCTCCAAGTTACTTCACTCCTCTCCCTCACCTATGAATTGAGGATGATATGAATACTTCCTATGGTATCTGGGAGCATTAAATGAAACAACGTATGGAAGACAGTGCAGGCTGGCAGTGAATGGGCCTAGTGTCAGCATGGACGGGGCCCCGCTCAGCAGCTGAACACTGAATAGGTACGTTCTCAGTGACTTATAGCAAATAGGGATCTTGATTCTCTTGCTTACCACCGTAGCCCCATTACCCAGAACAGTTACTGGCACATAGTAGGTGCTCAATCAGTCTTTGTGAGGTCATTGAACAGTACTGAGTTATATGTGGGGATGTTATTTTGCCTATGACCCAGTGCTTGTGCGACCCCCCCCCCCCCCCCCCCCTGCCCAGCACCTCCACAGAGGATGCCTGTCCTATACCAGCCCAACCCAGGCCTGGAGACGCCTTATCCAAGAAGGGAAGGTGGATACCGCTGGGCCTATTGGGAGGAGCAATGAAGGGCTGGAGACAAGGGTCTGCAGCAAAGGACTAGCAAAGGGATCTAACGTTTATTGAGCCCCTACTATGTAGCAGAGGCTGTACATACCGGATTGCATTTCATCCTTGCAGGAGCCTGCAAAGTGCCGATGCTTACCCCATTTTCATCCCCATTTACAGGGGATGAAATGGCAGTTCAGGGAGAGGAGAAAACTCACCCAAGGTTGTGCAGAAATGAAGGGGCCCAGCTAGATTTGAACCCTCGACTGTTTGGTTCCGAACGCCCGCTCCTTCCATGGTACCAGCTGCCTCCCAGAGGGTGGGGGAATGGAATCTGAGCTTCAAGCCATACAGGAAGCCCCAGCAACCAATGCGGAGGCCAGGCTCAGGCTGAGTGACAGCTTGAGAGCACGATTTTGACAGCTGTGCCCAGGCTGGGCTGGAAGCAAGTGGTGCTCAGCTCGGGCGCCTGGGACCTGGAGCTGTAATCACACAGGCAAGGGATAGTCAGGGCAGCAGCAGGGCACCGTGGAGGTGCTAGGCCCCAGATAGAATGTCCGCGGGCCCCGCCCCCAACAGAGAAAGCACCCTACTAACTGGTTCTGTGACCTTGAACAAGTCCCTCAATCATCTCCGTTCAGGGTCCTCACTTGTCACACAGGGTCACCTTGCCTTCTGGGTTGTCATGGAGTTACATGAGACAATGCAGAGAGACAACTGGGGCGAGTCCAGGCCAGGGCTCCAGCACTAATTAGTTATGTGATTTGAGGCAAGTCACTTCACCTCTCTGAGCCTCAGTGTCCCCAGCTGTATAATGGGCATAGTATGTGCCTCACCAGATTGCCATGAGGATGTAGTGATTAAAAGAATGGGCTCTCGGGGCGCCTGAGTGGCTCAGTCCATTGAGCATCCGATTCTTGGTTTTGGCTCAGGTCATGATCTTGGGGTCCTGAGATCGAGCCCTGCATCGGGCTCTGTGCTCAGCAGGGAGTCTGCTTGAGAATTCTCTCTCTCCCTCTCCCTCTGCCCCTCATCCCACTCACGCTCTCTCTCTAAAATAAATAAATCTTAAAAGAAAAAACTTTAAAGTATGGGCTCTGGAGTACAGTTGCCTGGGTTCAAATCATGCTTCACCCCTGACCTACTGTGAGCCTCTGCCAAGTAGCTTGATTCTCTGTGCCTCACTTTCCTCCTCTGTAAGCTGGAGAAGAATAGAAGCCTACTCACTTCATGGAGTTGTGGTGGTTAAATGATATAATCAACAGAAAGAACATAGAACAGCGGCTGACACCCGTAAGCTCTCTGTCACTGTGAGTAATCATTAGCCCTGGGTCTGGCATCTAATAGTGACTGGTCCTTGCCACATGCCAGGCACCACTTTCAACTCTAATCCTCAAAGCAGTCTTGTGAGATCAGTGACATTGCAGCCCCATATTTCATTCATGAGGAACTGAGTTATTCAGGGGTTCAATGACTTGCTGTAGGTCACACAGTGATCAGAGGACTGACCAGGACCTGAGCCCACAAATCCTCCACCAGGGCACTCCTTCATTCCTAATAAAGGCTCCATAAAAGGAAGCTCTCAGGATGTCTGTGTTCCCCGTGAACGTCTTACGAAGGCAGAGCAGATGGCAATTATTTGTGTCCACGTGGGGTACCCTAAATGCACAGGGGAAAGCCTGGGTGAGCGTGGCGGAGTGGAGGCGTGGAAGGACCCATCTGCTCAGCTCGCGATTGTCTCCAGCAGGGGGCGCCCGCTGCCTCCGCTAGTCCCTAAGACAGGAACCAGGCCGCTGGGCTGGTGGCCTCGGGTGGCCGGCCCAGGTCGACCTTGAGGACCCCGTGGAGGGGCAGCGGAAAGTGACAATATTAGCTTGTACAAAACCAGGGACATGCCAAGAGGGGCTTATGTCCCATGGTTCCCAAACGGGGTTGCCCAGCTGCATCGCACAGAGCTTCCAAAAGTCGCAGAAGCCATCTGGCCACTCCCCCACGTCAGAATCTTCTGGGTGACGGGCCAGGGATCTGAAACTTTTAAAACGTTAAAGAAATACTATATAGGCATGAAAATCAATCATGCCCGAAAGCGTGATGTTGAGTGGAAAAGCGAGTTGTTAAATGCACAGAATTTAATGTGTGTGTATGCGGGGCAGGGGAGGAGAGCCCAAGGCAAGAATACAGAGGCCCACCCCCTATCTGGATCTCATCTCATCCCCCCCAGCCCACTCCATTTGTGTGCTCCGCCCCCAAGCGCCACTCCATTTACTCCCCATCCGGCCCCTCCGAAAACTGTGCCCCTTGGCCACCCCACTGATCATAAAGGTGCACATTCAGGCAGCTGGCCCGTCTTCAGGAGGATGGACCGTGGAGAAAGACCTGCATAGGTGCTGCATAATACCGGAGGCTATCTGAACTGGGAGTCCCGCGGGCTTGCTTACCCTGACTGTGGTCTCTAAGGAGCTCACAGGCGCTGCACGGGCACATTCCCTTGGACTCCTTGCCCCGTGGAGAGGGGCACAGACAGAGAAGGGCCAGAGGGAGACCCCTCTAAAGCTCTGGATCCAAGGCCTCACTTGCCTGGGTCTAAGAGCTCTACTGTAAAAATTAACACTTTCTATAAAGGATAAAACATGCAAAATAATGTTTTTTATTGATAGATATAGAAATTTTATTTATTTATTTAAGTTTATTTTTTATTTATTTGACAGAGAGAGACATAGCGAGAAAGGGAACTCAAGCAGGGGGAGTGCGAGAGGGAGAAGCAGGCCTCCTGCGGAGCAGGGAGCCCGATGCAGGGCTCGATCCAAGGACCCTGGGATCATGACCTGAGCCGAAGGCAGATGCTTAATGACTGAGCCACACAGGCGCCCCGATAGATATAGAAATTTTAAAAAGAATTTTAAGGCATAGGAATGAAAACATGCCTATCGGGGCACCTTGGTGGCTCAGTCAGTGGGCGTCTGCCTTCCGGTCAGGTCATGATCCCAGGGTTCTGGGACTGAGCCCTGAACCTGCTTCTCCCTCTGCCTGCCACTCCCACTGCTTGTGTTTTCTCTCTCTGATAAATAAATAAATAAATAAATAGTAAATAAATAAAATCTTTTTAAAAAAGATAAAAATTCAAGAAGTACAAAAAGATATAAAGTTAAGGTAAAAATCTCTCTCCCTGTCCCTCAATGTTAAGGGGGACTTCCTAGAGGTGACCCCTGTTATCAAATCCTTGTGTACTATCCAGAAATGTTTTAAAAGTCTACACAGACTGGGGGTGCCTGGGTGGCTCAGTCGGTTGGTGTCTGACTCTTGATTTCAGCTCAGTTCATGATCTCGGGGTCCTGGGATCGAGCCCTGTGTCAGACTCTGAGCTCAGCATGGAATCTGCTTGTCTCCCTCTCCCTCTGCTCCCTCCCCCCAACTCTCTCTCTCTCAAATAAATAAACCTTAAAAAAAAAAAGAATCTGCACACACTGGATATATAATACTAAGTGCTGCTGACAATGCTTCCTCCCCAACCCAACACACACTTAATAGTTCTTGAATAATTTTCCACAAGCACATGTAGATACATCTCATTCTTTTTAATGACTGGATAGGATCCAATGTCCAGGGGATGTATCATATTTAATCAGTTCTCTACTGATGGACACTTACATTTATTTGTTTGCCATTATAAACAGTGCAGCAAAAAACAACTTTGAACCTGTATGTCTTCTTGAGTTGCAAGAATAACACCATGAACTCTTGTGTAAGTGTATTTGTAAGTAGAAAAATCTCAGCAGTGAAATTGCTGGGTCAAAAGTTATGTCCAGGGGCGCCTGGGTGGCTCAGTTGGTTAAGCGACTGCCTTTGGCTCAGGTCATGATCCTGGAGTCCTGGGATGGAGTCCCACATCAGGCTCCCTGCTCAGCGGGGAGTCTGCTTCTCCCTCTGACTCTCCTCCCTCTCATGCTCTCTGTCTCTCATTCTCTCTCAAATAAATAAATAAAATAAAATCTTAAAAAAAAAAAGTTATGTCCATTTAAATTACAGGATTTCAAAATTACATTCCCAAAAGTTCATACCAATTTACATTCTTACTGATGATATATGAGGTTGTCTGTTACTCCAGGCCCTCACCAACACTGGATTGTTTGTCTTATTGATTTTTAAGAACTCTTTGTATATTAGGGAAATGAATTTTTTGTCTCCCCTTTGTGTTACCAAGTTTTTCCCCAGCGAGGCATTTGGAGTCCCCGCCACACACACACACCATTTGGAGTTTTTAAAGTTGACTTTAAAAATTGCATTCCTGGGCGCCTGGGTGGCTCAGATGGTTAAGCGTCTGCCTTCGGCTCAGGTCATGATCCCAGGGTCCTGGAATCGAGTCCCGCATCGGGCTCCCTGCTCCTTGGGAGCCTGCTTCTCCCTCTGCCTCTCTCTCTCTCTGTCTCTCACGAATAAATAAATAAAATCTTTAAAAAAAAATAAAATAAATAAAATAAAAATTGCATTCCTGGGGTGCCTGGGTGGCTCAGTCTGGCTTTGGCTCAGGTCATGATCCCGGGGTCCTGGGATTGGAGCCTCACATTGGGCTCCCTGCTAGGCGAGAAGCCTGCTTCTCCCTCTCCCACCTCCCCTGCTTGTGTTCCCTCTCTTGCTGTGTCTCTCTGTGTCAGATAAATAAAATCTTTAAAAAAAACCCCAAAACTTGCATTCCTTTTTTTTTTTTAAAGATTTTATTTATTTATTCATGAGAGACAGAGAGAGAGAGGCAGAGGGAGAAGCAGGCTCCCAAGGAGCAGGGAGCCCGATGTGGGACTCGATCCCAGGACCCTGGGATCATGACCTGAGCCGAAGGCAGACGCTTAACCATCTGAGCCACCCAGGTGCCCGCATTCCTATTTTTTTAATTGAAGTGAAATTCACATAACATAAAATTAATCATTTTAAAGTTTACAAGTCAGTACTATTTAGTACTCTCATAATGTTATGCAACCACCACCTCTATCTAGTTCCAACATATTTTTATCACCCCCCCCAAAAAACCTCATACCCATTAAGCAATCTATCTTCATTCCCCTGTCCATCAGGACCATTTGTTTTTGTTATTTTTTGCTTTTTTTGGCCATTTGTTTTTATGTAGTAAAATTTATTAATCTTTTTTCATAACAACTTTGTGATTTTTGTATTGTGCATAGAAATGCTTTCCTCACTCTCAGATTATTAAAAAGCAAAGAATTTAAAACATTATTATTAATGGTTAGTGAAATCTTACAACCTGGGAACCAGTGTTTTAGATCACCCTCGGTAGTATGAGTTCCTGGAGGGCAATCACCTTTGTTCCATTTCTAGCACCAAGCACAAAGTTAGAGAATAAGTATTCAGTAAGTGTTGGTTAAAGGCAATTCCTACCTCTAGATTATAAAAGGAAAACATCTCACATTTTCTTGTAGTCCTTTTAGGGTGGTGTTTTTTTTTCCCCCTTAATTAACATTTTCATCCATCTGGAATTTATTTTGGTAAATTGGAATGAGGTAGAGATACAGCTTTATTTTTTTCCAAGTGGCTAGCCAGTTGAACCAACACCATATTGAATAATCTGTCTTCCCCCACTAATTTGAAATGCCACCTTTAGCATATACTAAATTCCCACATGTATTCAAGTCTATTTCTGGACTCCTTATCCTTTCTCCGTGACCTCTCTGTCTGGGATTCTGGATTTTTTAAAGCTCTCCTAGTGATTCTGATGCAGTCCATCTGTAGTTGGTGCTTATCTATGATGACATATGTTTGCGGATTCTTAGCAAAATGAAGGGAAATAGTGTCATAATGTTAGATTTCATTTTAAGGGCCCATCTTTTATTTTGAGATAATGTCCTTACTAAACTTTTTCTTTTAAGATTTTTTAAAAACTGAACGCTGATAGTAGATCATCATTTCTTATTTATTTTTAAGTATATTTTTTTAAAATTTTTATTTATTTATTTTAGAGAGAGTGAGAGAGGGTTGAGGGACAGAGGAAGAAGCAGACTCCCTGCTGAGCAAGAAGTCCAATGCGGGGCTCGATCCCCAGACCCCGAGATCATGACCTGAGCTGAAGGCAGACACTTAACCAACTGAACCACCCAGGCACCCCTTAAGTACATTTTTGAAGGAGTGTAACACACATAGAGACAGGCACACAAATCTTAAGTGTACAGTTTGATGAATTTTCCTTAAGTGAACACACCCATGTTAGCGTGTCCTGGGGTTACCAAGACAAATGACCACAAACCTGGTGGCTTAAAGGGACAGAAATTTACTTCTTAGTTTTGGAGGCCGGAAATGTGAAATCTAGGTGTCAGCTGGGCCATCCTCCCTCTGAAGGCTCGGGGGCGGCGGGGGGGGGGGGGGGAGGGGGGCGGGAGGAGGAGAATACTTCCTTTCCAGCCCCTGATGGTTCCAGTTCCTTGGCTTGTGGCCACCTCTTCACATGGCTTCCTCTCTGTGTCTCTGAACAAATCTCTACCTTTCTCTTCTTAGAAGGACACTAGTCCTTGGATTGTGGGTGCACCCTAATCCAGAATGACCTCATCTCAAAATCCTGAACAACATCTGCAAAAACCCTTTTCCCACATACAGTCACATTCACAGATTCCAGGTGGATATTGCTTTTTTGGGGTGAGGCAGAGGTACAAGGTAACCCACTACACACCACGTAACTGACATCCCACATCAAGACCCTGGGCATCACCCCAGGCGGCAAGACAACTTGCGCTCCGCCCGGCAGCAGAGGAAACTTGACTTCTGATTTTCCCCCCAACTTTGTACTTCAAAAAATTCTCAAACTTTCAGGAACGTTGCAGGAAGGGTACAGTGAGCCCTCCTATAATCTCTACCTGGAGTCACCAGTTCTTTGTTTTTCCCTTTGTCTTATTATTTATTTTTTTGTTTTTGTTAGATTCACCAGTTGATACATTGACACATTTGCTTCTTTTCTTTTTCTCTCTCTCTATTTATGTCCATTTATGTTTATATTTATATTTCTATAAAGATATATAATATTTTTTCCTGAACCACAAAGAAATGAGTTAGTTGCAGACATCCTCATATTTCACCCTAAAGCTTCCACCCCAATTTCTGAAGAATGTAGGATATCGTCTACATAACCACAGTACAATTATCCAATATAAAATCCTTTTTAAAAACATATTTTTAAAGATTTTATTTATTTATTTGAGAGAGAGAGAGAGAACCCTAGCATGAGCCAGGGGAGCGGCAGAGGGAGAGGGAGAGGCAGACTCCCTGCTGAGCAGGGAGCCTGGTGCGGGACTCGATCCCAGGACCCTGGGATCATGACCTGAGCCGAAGGCAGCCGCTTAACCGACTGAGCCACCCAGGCATCCCTATAAAATCTTTTTTAAAATTAAAAAAAAAAAACTTATTTATCTTAGGGAAAGCAGAGGGAGGGGCAGAGGGAGAGGGAGAGGGAATCCAAAGCAGACTCCCTGCTGAGCGCACAGCCAGACTCAAGGTCAATCCCAGGACCCTGAGATCATGACCTCAGCCGAAATCAAGAGTCAGCCACTTAACTGACTGAGCTACCCAGGCGCCCCTCCAATATACAATCTAAATTCAAATTTCTCTAATTATTCCATGAAATATATCTTAATGCGGGCTGTTTAAGCCCAGGATCCAGTGCAGATTTCATATTACTTCTAGTATCCATGTTCTTTTTTTTTTTAAATCATTATTACTGCATTTAAATTTTTCTGGCAAAATGAAGAGTTAGAATTTTTTTTTTTTTTAAGTAATCTCTACACTCAACATAGGGCTGGAGCTCACAACCCCGAGATCAAGACTTGCATGCTCTACCAACTGAGCCAGCTAGGCACCCCAAAGAGTTGGCAAACTTTTGTCCTTGCCCAAATACTTTTGAACATGTACTAGTCCCAGAAATTCATAATCTGCGAGTCGCTTCTCTAGACTAGCAGCACAGTCCCGAAGAACTTTCTGTGGTGATGCCAATGTTCTTTAACCTGTATTGTTGGGTGTGATCACGACTGACCAGATGTGGCTTTTGAGCACTGGAAATGTGGCTCGTGAGACTGGGGAACGAGTTTTACGTCATATTTCATTTTAATTAAATTGAAACAGGCACATGGGCCCGGTGGCCATAGTGTCAGACAGTCTGGGTCTAGACCAACCAGCACACAAAGCTGGGAGCTAATGGCAGAGTCTGGGTCTGAGTTTTCTTGTCCTTAGCCTGTCATCATCACCATCACATCACAACATGCAAGTGCTGAGTGGTGGGAGGTCAGAGAGGGAGAGGGAGGGTATCTGAAGTCTAACTTGGCCCTCCCCTCCTGTCACCCCACAATCCCCACATCACTTTTTCCTCTGTGCTCCACACATATTTATTGAGCGCCTACTTTGTACTAGGCCCTGAGAATAAGGGATGGATGGTCTTTGCTGTGGCTTTGTCAGAGGGGATTGTCAATGTGTGTGAATTACACACACCTGTTTGTCTTGCACACACCACTCTGTCACCCACTGAGGTCAGGGGTCCAACTCAGTGCCTGACACTTAGAAGGAGCCTGGTAAAGGTCTGCTGACTGACTGAAGGGTAGGAATGAAGGTAGAGGGGAGTGCTCTAATCGCCAGGACAGAGAGGACAGGGGAGATGGTGCTGCTTGAGAAGAGTGCTAGTCTGACTCAGGATGAGTAAGGAAAGGGTTAAGGTATAGGCAGGGAGAGGTAGGAGGCCCCTGACTGCCCTGCCTAGGCTCAGGCTACTAACCAGGCTCACAGAAGTCCCAGATGCCAGAAATGTTATAGATGAGATATTTTTTTTTTAAGATTTTATTTATTTATTTGATATATAGAGAGAGACAGTGAGAGAGAGAACACAAGCAGGGGGAGTGGGAGAGGGAGAAGCAGGCTTCCCGCGGAGCAGGGAGCCCGATGTGGGGCTTGATCCCAGGACCCTGGGATCATGACCTGAGCTGAAGGCAGATGCTTAACCGACTGAGCCACCCAGGCACCCCTATAGATGAGATATTAACCAGAGAGAAGGGAACAAAACAAATCCATCTTGTTTGTTCTAAATATAGATGGGATGTTTTAATGATATTTACAAATCCACCTTGTTTAATCCTAAATGTTATAAACAGGATATTTACCAAGTTCCCTAGTCAGTTTTCTATAAAAGACTGACCATACTTGCACTCAGTGGCAACCCATTGGGGCCCCTCACCCTCTACAGGTTTATTTTCTTTCCTTTCAATTCTCATCTTCACTTAATAAATTTTCACTTCACCTTTTTGTGTCCATGAGATTCATTCTACTACTCTGTGAGACAAGAACCTGCAACAAGGAAGCTCAAGTTCCTGTCTAGGTGCTAGCCCTGACTTGTCCTGTGTTCTTGGAAAATCTCTTCCTTTCTCCAGCTTCAGTTTTCCCAATAGTAAAAAGAAGTAGCTGGGCTAGATTAGACCTCAGGGCCCCTCCCATGGACAGGGTCAATGGAAGTGGGGAGCCAAAGAACACCTCTTAATCTGTCTTATGTGTTAGGGTTTTCTTGAGATCCAGTTTCCTAAAAGTATTCTGGGGCTTAAAAAGTCAGGAGACTCCTGAGCCAGAGGAGACTCCCAGAGTTTGTAAGGTCAGGATGAGGACAGCCTGCGTGAGGTTTTGGGGAAACTCCTCGATTCTTCTCACAGGCTCCAGGTCTGTGCTGGGCCTGCACCCGCCTGAAGGTGTGCCTGCCAGGACCTTCCTTCTGAGGTGGTGAGCCCAATCCCTGCAAGGACTGGGGGCACAGTTCAGGAGTGAGCCTTGAATCTTGCGGCAAGAGGGGAGGGGAGGGTACTTCTCACCCACACAGAAAGTGAAGGACCAGAGCCCTAGGGCATGTGTAACCTGCCTCGCCCCACTCATGCATGACTCAGGCTGAAACTGGACGCTAAGACAGTCACTCTGAGCCTCATAGGCCAATATCTGGAGTGCTGTCCATTGCCTTCCATTTGCCCTTCAGGAAAATGGCTGTTGCATTGACAAATAAGAGGTTGTCAAGTCTGCAAAAGCCACCCCACCCCCCACCCCCGCTCCTTTTCTAACATGGCAAACTCCTATTCATTCTTCAAAACCAGGCTCAGGTGTTGTTCCTGAAGGCTTCCCTGACTTCTGATTTCTCCTCCATAGAATTAATCACCCCCTCTTCCAATAATATGCAGACTCTGGCGCCAGCCTGCCTGAGTTTGAATCTCTACTCTGCCACTTAATCTCTGTGTTTCCTTGGGTGAGTTACTTAATTTCTCTGTGTCTCTATTCATCTGTGAAATGGGAAACATAACAGCACCCACTCACGGGAGTAGTTGTGAGGATTAAATGAGTTAATACATATAAATAATTAGGACAGTGCCTGGCACATATTATGAATTTAAGAAAAAAGCAGATAACATTACTATTATTTTTCTATGCTTAAGAAATACTTGCAAGTATAGTGAACACGGCAGATGAGGGTCCTCTCTTCATAACCATCTCAGTCTGTGAGGAGAGAGAGATGAATAAACAGGAAATTCACTCCAAATTATGCAAAATGCCACAGTAAGGGAAGTGGTGGGTTGAGGGGAATCACGAGAGCACAGAAGAGCCCCACTTCCCAAGTTGGGGTGGTCAGCAGTGTTTTCCTGGAAGAAGTGATATCTCAGCTGAAATCTAAAAGATGAGGAAGATTTAGCCAGGCACAGGGGGAGGGCAGAAAGGGGAGGTGTGGGCAGGGTTTGACGCAGGGTGGAGGGGGGTGGAGAGTGCACTCCAGGGGTAGAGTGCGATGTCTTCTGAAAACTGAAGTAGGAGGAGTGGAGGAGAAGGGTGGGTGGGTACCCCCCATGAATGCATGTCTTTGTGATCTTTCTCCCTTCCTGGTTTGTGAGCTCCTACAGGACAAACCTCATGTCTCCTTTCATTCCATACACCTGCCTGATGCCCAGCACTCAGCCTGGCACACAGCAGAGCCTCGATAAATGCTAAATAGGAATGAGAGATGAGAACCTTGCCTTTTCCATCAGGGGGCCACCCCAGCAGCCTTTTCATGTGTCCATACTTGTGAGTTAGGCATTCTTATAGCCCTGGGAAGTCAAGTTCATTTGTTTGTTCAGATTCATCATCTGCTATGCGTTCCAGACTCCTGTGAATTGGATGGTTCTGTCAGGACAAAGTCACATTTCTGACCCAACAAGGTGACCCCAGGCCTCACTCCTGTGGTGCCCGTAAACTTTCCAGCCTCGGCGTGCTTACGGATCGCCTGGGGTCTGTGCAGGTGATCCAGATTCTGATTCAGCAGGTCTGGGGCCCGGCCCAAGATTCTGCATTTCTTTTCTTTTTTTTTTTTTTTAAAGATTTTATTTATTTATTTGACAGAGAGAATGAGACAGAGAGCACATGAGATGGGGGAGGGTCAGAGGGAGAAGCAGACTCCCCGCCGAGCAGGGAGCCCGATGCGGGACTCGATCCAGGGACTCCAGGATCATGACCTGAGCCGAAGGCAGTCGCTCAACCAACTGAGCCACCCAGGCGCCCAGATTCTGCATTTCTAACAAGCTCCCAGGTAATGCTGAAGCTGTATCTCCAGGAATTACACTTTGTTGTTTCGTTTTTTATTTTTTATTATTTTTTTAATTTTTTAAAGATTTTATTTATTTATTTGACAGAGAGAGACACAGCGAGAGAGAGAGAGAACACAAGCAGGGGGAGTGGGAAAGGGAGAAGCAGGCTTTCCGCGGAGCAGGGAGCCCGATGTGGGGCTTGATCCCAGGAACCTGGGATCATGACCTGAGCTGAAGGCAGACATTTAACGACTGAGCCACCCAGGCGCCCCTGTTTTATTTTTTAAAATCATGAATGACACCAGCAAGGCGGTAGACAGTGTGGCCCTTTTTCCCGGCCCTGATCAGTGTGATGATTGTTAAAGGAGGTTACAGCCAGGTTCTGAAGGGCCTTGGGTGCCAGGCTAAGGAGTTCAGTCTTTTTTCTGGGGACACTAAGGGGCATGGAAGCTTTCTGAGGCATGGTCAGGGAGAGCTGGCCAAGGAGAGGAATCTGGAGTGTGGATGCTGGGGGGCTAGCAGAGCGAGCCAGTGCACTAGCAGGTGAGAAAGGGTAGGGCTGAAGCTCAAGCAGTAGCAGTGAGAACGCAGAGGACAGAGGAGAATGCAGAGGCTGAATTGTGTCCCCGACCCCCATTCATATGTTGAAGTCCTAACTCCTAAGACTTCAGAATGTGGCTATACTTGGAGAAAGGGTCTTTAAAGTGGTAATTAAATTAAAACAAGGTCATTAGAGTGGATCCTAATCCAGTATGACTGATGTCGTGTAAGAAGAAGAAATTAGGACACACAGCTGCACAGAGAGGAGCTCATGTGGGGACCCAGGGAGAAGACAGCCATCTAAAGGCCAAAGAGAGAGGCCTTAGGAGTCACCAACCCTGTCGACACCTTGATCTTAAACTTCTAGCTTCCAAAGTTGTGAGAAAATAAATGTCTGTTGTGTAAGCCCCCCAGTCTGTGGTACCTTGTTATGGCAGCCCGAGTAGACAGGTACAGAGGGGATGAGTTTAAGAGGATTATACAGGTTATCAACTGTCCGGATGACATGGCAGCGGCAGGGGCGGGGGCGCTGCACTATAGGATTCTATACAGATGGTGGGGAAATTGGGAAGACCAGGGAGGAGAATGTGCTATGAATAGAACAGAAGCAGGCAGGCGAGCGAGGAGGGAGAAGCAGGGCTGGAGAGAAGTGCATCGGGACCTGGAGGCAGAGGAGGTACCACCCAGAGCTGCAGGAGGGGCATCCAGGGGACTTTAGGAAACCCGGCTGGTGGTGCTTGCAATCAAAGCCAGACCCTCAGGAGGTTGAGGGGAAGGAACAGAATGGTCCTTGTGTCAATCGGGGCCCTTGGCTGCAAGCAGTCAAAACTGGTCCGGGCTAACTTAAGCATAAAGAAAGGTATCCAAAAGGATTCCGGAGGCTCCCAGCAGTGAGGTGAAGGCTCAAGACCAGACTAGGAAAGTAAGCGAGAGGCAAAGGAGGCTGGTCAGCTGTGAGCATAGCCGGAACCGTGCTGCGGGGACAGCCCTCAAGGGCTGGTGGGGCTGCTGGGCTCCCAGCACCACCTTACGGTTGTACCCATTAGATTCCTTCCCCGCCTCTCAAGGGGCCCGGGAAAGCTATTCCATTACTGAGTAACCGAATAAAGCCGTGGCTCCCATCACTGTAATCAGCTTATTAGTCCCATTATAAAGATGAGGAAACTGTGTGGTTCAGGGAGGGGAAGTCATTTATCCAAAGGCATAGAGTTCAAATCCAGGCCTGTGGGACTCCAGCACCAGTTCCTTCCCCTGCACCAGCTGGTGCCTGGCTGCTTCTTCGAGGAGCCCATGGTCGGAGCTGGGACAACCTTATCAGTGGTCTCCAAGCCAGGCCCCTTCTGAAGCTGGGAAGGAATCTCACCTACCCCCCTCCCCCATCTACTGCTGCTCCTATCTTGCCCCACTGGAGAAATCCCGCATTGCCTCTCATTGGGAGCTGGGCTGGAACTGCTGGTTCTAGACCTCGGGAGGCCTGTTGCGGCATCCACACTGAGCCTGTGAGCTGTCTTCCCTTCAGCCTGGCAACCCAGCTTCAGGTGTAGCAAAGTCCCAGCGCTGCGTGAGGTTCAAACACATCTCAGCAGGCTTCCTGAACACATTAGTTTTATGCCCCCCCCCCACCCCCGCAACATGCCACAGGGTTGGGAGGTGGAGGAGGAGGGGGCCCTGGAACTCAATATGCAAATGTATGCAGATCACATCTAAATAAGGGTGTCCCAGGATTAATGGGAAAGAAAGGCAATCAGAGCAGGCCTGGGGCTCCGCCGCTGAGCAGTACAGCCAGGAAACGGCTCTCCCCCTCCCCCGGGAGGGTGTCTTAGGCTCTGTTTCAGAGCGTGTTCTTTAAAGCAATGTCTCTGCCGCACAGGGGAAGGAAGAGCTGTGGAAATTGGTTCTGGATACTTCCTGGCAAAATGTTCTTGGTTGCTTCAGCTATGTTGGGGGTGGGCTGGGAGTGAGGGGGTAGAATCTCTGAGGCTCTCTCAGTCGCCACGGCCTGCAGGGACTATCTCTGTCATTGATTTCTAAATCAGGGGAGCTTGCTAACACCCAGTTCCGGGCCCCGCTGATTTCTGAATCCGAATCTCTTGAGAATCTGTATTTTTTTTAAGTCCGAGGCCTTGGGAAATACTGATGCATACCAGGGGTTCTTTTTTTTTTTGAAGATTTTATTTATTTATTTGAGAGAGAGAGAATGAGAGAGAGCAAGCACATGAGAGGGGGGAGGGTCAGAGGGAGAAGCAGACTCCCTGCCGAGCAGGGAGCCCAATGCGGGACTTGATCCAGGGACTCCAGGATCATGACCTGAGCCGAAGGCAGTCGCTTAACCAACTGAGCCACCCAGGCGCCCCATACCAAGGGTTCTTAATCTAGAATGTCTCCCAGACTTCAGGGAAACTGTATAGGATTGTTCTCTTTAAAAAAACAAAACCAGGGGCGCCTTGGTGGCTCAGTTGTTAAGCGTCTGCCTTCGGCTCAGGTCATGATCCCAGGGTCCTGGAGTCCCAGAGCCGCACATGTGGGGGGGGGGGGCTTCTCTGCTCAGCGGGAAGCTTGCTTTTCCCTCTCCCACTCCCCCTGCTTGTGTTCCCTCTCTTGCTGTGTCTCTCCCTGTCAAATAAATAAATAAAATCTTTAAAAAAATAAATAAATAAAAATAAAAAACAAAACCAAAAAAACTAACCCAATGCTCAGGCTGCAACCCAGACCAATTAAGTCAGAATCTCAGGATGAAACCCCGGCATTGCTATTCCAAGGAAAATCCCAGGAGACTCCAATGCACAGCCCGATTTGAGAAGCACTGTCGAACAGGTATTGTCATAAGACCTTTGTTATACTTGTGCTCTCTTTTGGGCTGTGTTTAGCTCCAGGCCCTCCACCCGGTGTGGAAGTTTCAGGAGCCTTCCCTGGGAAGCACACTATACTCAGGGCTGGTGTTCAGCTGGTAAGCACCAGTTGTTAAAATACTCAAATCTTTCCTCACCTTTCCTCACCTTACTCGGTAACAGGTGCTACTTTGAACCTTCTAAATGCCCCAGAGCCCTAGCCCCTGTCCCCAGACTCCTAGGACCAGGGAACCAGGCAAGAAAGGGTTAATAATCATTAACACCCCCCCCCCCCCCCGCCCAAAGAGGGGCCTCCTGAATGAAGCTCCTTGGATGGAATCAGTCCAATTGGTGGGAATCCTGGTTGTTAAATATTTGAAGTCATCCCTCATTACAATTCTGTGGTGAGGAGCATCAACTTTACAGTCAGAAAGACCTCGATTCTTACCTAATTTTATTTATTTATGATTTTATTTATTTATTTTAGAAAGAGAGAGACAGAGTGTGAGTAGGGGGAGGGGCAGAGGGAGAGACTCCCCAAGCGGACTCCCTGCTAAGCACGGAGCCCCAGGAGGGGCTGACCTCACAACTCTGAGATCATTCATGACCTGAGCCAAAATCAAGAATCGGATGTTTAACCCACTGAGCCACCCAGGTGCCCCTTTGAGTGTGCATTTTAAAACAAAGAGTGCTGGGTCCCACCCAGAGGTGCTGATTCAGTAATTCTGGGGTTGGAGCAGTCGAGGATCCGCATTTCTAACAAATTCCAGGTGGTGCTGATGTTGCTGGTCCTGGGACTACCCTTGGAGAACTGCCTAAGTCGAAGATGCATGAGATAGTGTGCCTGGCCAAGAGTAGGGGCTTAGCCCGGGTTTGGAAAAGGGGCAAAGAAGTCGCCAGTTATCCTGTGTGCAGTGTGGACTTCTCCCTCCCACTCCGGTCCCCAAGGTTCTCGATTCAGGCCAGCACCAACTGAATGTTTAACCTAGGATTAATGTTTGACCACTAACTGTTTAACCTGCGATTTCCAAGGATTAGGGCTTTCCCCAGCCCCCTCCCCATTGTGAACAGGACCAGATATAGACATTTAGGGGCTGCTATCCCTAAGAATATGGTGCCCTGCCCCATATGTCATTCAGAGTAAAACAGCACTAAACCCTGAAATGACTATATAAGGAAGTCCACCAAAGATCCAACTTTTCCCATGGTGGCTACTTTAAGGATTTTTTTCAAGTATCGAAATCAGTCTTTGTGGTGGGGAGGGATGAATAAGCAGAGTACAGAGGATTTTTAGGGCAGTGAAATTACTCAGTATGATAGCATAATGATGGATGAATGTCATTATGTGTCTGTCCAAATCCATGCAATGTATATCACCACCAGGGAGCCCCTAATGTGAACTCAGGACTCTGGGCGATAGCAATGTGTCCAGGCAGGTTCACAGATTGTAACGAATGGACCACTCTGGTGGGGGGTGTTGATAATGGGGAGGCTGGTCATGTGTGGGGGCAGAGGGTATATGGGAATTCTCTGTGCTTTCTTCTCAATTTTGCTGTGAACACACTAAAGCAGCTCTAAAAAAAATAGAGTCTTGATCTAAACAAACAAACACACAAACTTTTAAATTTGGTGGCTGCACCTGCTTTGCTGGAATCCATACCTAGCTTGTGGGCAATGCGCTGTCAAGGCTGCTGGTCCCAGGCTCATCCTCCTTCCCTCTCAGTTGGCATGACTCTCCCTCCACAGCTCCATCCCCTTTTGTAGACGCAAACCTCTCTAAACTCCCTTAGACTATTCTCTGCCCTGTCCAGCTACCTTCATCTTTTTATCCCCTTTTGATCCCAATTTTTTTCCCCCTACAGAACCCAGTCAAATACTCCATACCTGCTCCATCTGTTGGTCTCTCCAGCTTGATTTCTGGGCACCCCACCCCACCCTCTGGCTGCTTCCCCCACTGACTTCCCTCTTGCCGGATTCAGTAACCTGATCTTAGCACGGGATTTGGAGTCAGAGGCTTGCGCAGGAGCGCTGTCACTCACCCGCTGTGTGACAGTGAACAGCTTGAAGCACTTCTCTGGGCCTTGGGTCTGTCGCCTTGAGAATGGGCTACAGTCTCTGCCTCCCTTGAAAGCTCAGCTTCAAATAAAATGTTAAGAAGTTCTGCCATTCGGTGCGGATCAGACGTGATAAGGTACGCGACTGCACTGGATAAAGTGTTAAGTGGGTTGTGTGTTCACTATGGGGGTGACTGGCCACCAGCATGTCTAGCCATACATGCCGAATGTGGTAGAAAGAACAGGGCGCTGGTGTCTAGCTAGGTGGAATCTGGGCTAGCTAGGTCTGCCCCTGGCTAGCTGTGTGGACTCTGGCAACTCCTTGAGCCTCACAGACACAGTGAGAGAGGGAACACAAGCAGGGGGCAGTGGGAGAGGGAGAAGCAGGCTTCCCGCAGAGCAGGGAGTCCGATGCGGGGCTCGATCCCAGGACCCCGGGATCATGACCTGAGCCGAAGGCAGATGCTTAACCACTAAGCCACCCAGGCGCCCCGAGGATCGTGAATCCTAATTCGTAAAGGAGAGAGCAGTAGAGTAATGGGATCAGGACAGCCAACATTTTTTTTTTGGTATGTGTACCTACTGTGTGCTAAAAACTTGCAGTGTATAATATCATTTAATCTTCACCACAACCCTTTGAGTGAGGACTGTTCTCCCCCATTTTACAGACGAGGCCATGGAGGCACAGAGAGGCAAAGTGACTTGCCTAAGTTCACACGGACAGATGTAGTCGGAACTGGAATTTGAACCCAGGAGGTCTGATTCCAAAGTCTCTACTATCTGGCTTCCTTCTGAAGGAGCTCAACAGAGATAAGTGGGAGGCAAGACATTATTACTAAGGCCTATAAGAGTCCACTGGTGATTGCCACGACCCTGGGGCCAGGGATGGTAGGTGTGTTTGTGGGTGGGGGCGGGGACCTGGGTGATGCTCTTCCCCGGGGCAGTGTCTTGCTGTATACACACCTTTCTGCTTCATCACAGACACAAGTGTCTTTCCCATTTCCTGCCAGGGCATCTCAGGCCTGGCTGCCCCTCCCGTCTCTGGCAGGTTCAGGAGGAACAGGCTTGGAATTCCCCATTCTACATAGGGGGGAGAGGTTCCTCACCTCGTGAGGCTGACCCTGGTTGGTCCGGGGGCCTGGTGTTACTAACAGCAGCCTGCAGGGCTGTGTCATCGGCTGATGACTCAGGGCTCCAGGACCAGCCCCCTCCCCATCTTATGGGACCTCCACCTGGGGGAGGGATTTAGAGTCCCAGCTGTGACTCGGTCAGGGTCAAGGGGTACCCACCTGGAGGAATATCCTGCTCTCCACCTCCTCTCCAAATGCCTTGGCTAAACTTGCGGTGTTGGAAGGAGGGATTGAGGGAAGTGGGGAAGGGGATGTGGTAACCAGAACCACTTCCTGCCATTGCTGTGTTGAAAGGGTGCTCTCCCAAGTTCCTCTTGATGCGGGGGTTGCGGAGCCCGGGGTGGGGGGGTGGTGGGTAAAGGAGGAAGTTGGGAGGGGATGAGGAAAAGAGGGTTCTTGTTTGGATTGACTCCAGGAATGAAGCCAGGGGTTCCTGGCTGGGTGTCCTCTTTCTGCCCCCGAGTTGGTAAAAGCAGCCAGCTGGCCTGACCCTGATGGCCATCATAATTAAAATATCAGCAAGCACTTACTACCGTATGCCAGGCACTTTATATCTGTTAATTTGACCCTCACAACCCCATGAGGTAAGTAAGCACTATTATTACCCCCGTTTTTTACAGATGGGGAAACTGAGGCACGGTTTGTCAGTTGCCCAGATCACACAGCAAGGTGGTGCCGGCACTGAGGTCGGAACTTCAGTTGGCCCCACAGTGTGGGTTTAGAGCTACGGCTCCTTACTGTCCAACCCATGCTGTCACTGGCTTGCTCTGTGACCGGAGAGAGGTAAATTCTCTACTCTGTGCCTCAGTTTCCTCATCTGCATGGTGGGGGGTAATTGGAGTAGATTAGTACACTGCTCCCTTGTGATGTCTGTCTCTCTAGTAATTACTTATTCATTCAATTTCTCCCCTACTGGGCTCAGTTCCATTAGTACAATGACAAATGACAATCTTGGTGACTACTGCATTCCCAAATTCTTAGCACAATGTCTGGCCCATAAAAACGCCACACATACTTGAGTATTTGAGGATCATCATCAACGGTTTGAGTATATGATAAATGTTTTGGACCCTTTATATACAAAAAAATCAACAAACATCAGGGGTTCTCAACTGGCGGTGATTCTGCCCCTCCCACCCACCCAGAGGACGTTTGGCAACGTTTGCCATTTCTGGTTGTCACAACTGGCATGGGGGAGGTGCTCCTGGCACCTAGTGGGGAGAGGCTGGGGAGGCTACTAAACATCCTACGATGCACAGGACAGATCCTCAAAACAAAGAATTAATCTGGCGCCAAATGTCAATAGTGTTAAATTCAAGAAACATGACTGACATACATACATAGACACGACATATTTTGTACCTTTGATGGCAAGTTGGGGGTGGTTCGTGGAGTCTCCTAAAGCTTGAGTCGGCCACCAGAGGGAGACCCCCTGGATGGGAGGGTCTCTTTATTTCCATCTCTAAAATGATATTGCTTGGGGCGCCTGGTGGCTCAGTTGGTTAAGTGTCTGCCTTCAGCTCAGGTCTTGATCATCCCCCCCCCACCCTTGGGCTCCCTGCTCAGCGGGGAGCCTGCTTCTCTTTCTCTCCCTCTGCCCCTTCACCCCCCATCCCTGCTCATGCTCTCTCTCTCAAATAAATAAATAAAATCTTAAAAAAAAAATAAAGGGGCACCTGGGTGGCTCAGATGGTTGGGCGTCTGCCTTCGGCTCAGGTCGTGGTCCCGGGGTCCTGGGATTGGGCCCCGCGTCGGGGTCCTGGGATTGGGCCCCGCGTCGGGCTCCTGGCTCGGCAGGGAGCCTGCTTCTCCCTCTCCCTCTGCCTCTCCCCCCGCTCATGCTCTCTCTCTCTCTCTGTATCTCTGTGTCTCGAATAAATAAAAATTTTTTTTTTTTTTTTAAAGATTTTATTTATTTGACAGAGAGAGACACAGCGAGAGAGGGAACACAAGCAGGGGGAGTGGGAGAGGGAGAGGGAGAAGCAGGCTTCCCGCCGAGCAGGGAGCCCGATGCGGGACTCGATCCCAGGACCCTGGGATCATGACCTGAGCCGAAGGCAGACGCTTAACCGACTGAGCCACCCAGGCGCCCTAAATAAAAATATTTTTAAAAAAATAAAATAAAATGATAATTGCTCAATGACCTCACATTCTCAAATCTGGAATATAGTCCCCCTGGTCCCGTTCTAGCCTCTGATTCCCCCAAAGGCCCGAGCCTGCTCTCTGTTCTTGGGTGGGCATAGGGGATCAGGGGAGAAGGTGCTGGGTTTTAAGTCTCTTCTCCCTGAGTTCCTTCCCCCACCCCTCTGGTCATCTGACTTCCCTGTAAATGGTGATAAAGATGAAAGACTTCAGAGCCAGGCAGCCCTGGGCTTGAATCCTGGTTCTGTGAATTAACCTGCTGTATGGTCATAGGCAAGTTCCTTAACTGCTCTGAGCCTCAGGGTCCTCCTCTAAAAATAGGAGGGGTACTCATTAAATCTACCTCACAGGTGGTGGTGGGGCTGAAATGAGATGCTTATAGGGAAGTTCTCACAGTACTCCACGTGTAGTGAACCTCAAGAAATGCAGGATTATTATGGCTCCGAGGTGAAGTGACTTGCCCAAGGCGACACAGCTGGGCAGTGGCAAAGCTGGGACTGAACACCAGAGCTGCATGACTCCAAAGCTGATGCTCATTGATTAGCGAACTCTAGAGCTTCAACTTTCCTATAAGGGAAGTGAAAGGTCTTCATCTCAGAGATTCATCTATTAGATAAGCTGTCCCTCTCCCCCTTCCCCTGCTCATGCTCTTTCTCAGATAAATAAAGAAAATCTTAAAACAAAAAGAAAGAAAAAGAAAGTGCCTGGCACATAGTGAGCCCTTTAAATCCAACTTGTTGGGTTGTTATGTTGCCCTCCCCACGTGATGCCTCAGGGAAGGCAAACACAGACCCTTCCCCATGGGGCTGGTGGGGAAGAGGAGAGGGAGGGAGGCATACTGGTGAAAACTGGGGCTAGAGCTTGTGCTCGGTGGGGAAGGGGCTGGAAGACTGAAAGGGCCCCGAGGTCACCTCCCTCCCCCATTTTGCAGTTGAAGAGTCCCAAACCAAACTGAGAGAGATCGGAAGGCATTTATTGTAGGTCACGCGGCAGATTAGAGCCCAAGACCCCAATCTCCTGATTCAAGTTGGAATCACAGTCTTGGGCCAGGTAATTAAAAGAGACCAAGGCCATTATTGAGGACTTGCAACATACGCTGTAGTAAGCATTTTCTGTGTTTGATCTCATTTTATCCTCGCATCAGTTTAGGGACAAAAGGTCCTTTTTCACAGCTGAGGAAGCAGATTCAGAGCAGTAGGACATTTGCCTGAGGCCCTGAAGGAAGAGAGCGAAGCCCATCGGCTGGCTTCCAGATGCCATAAACTTCCTCCTTTAGTATCCTGAAAGATTCAGACTGTGGAAGACAGGGGTTACGATGGTGGAATTCCCCAATTCCTGCCTAGCAGAGCCCACTCCTTCCGCCCCGAGGTGGGGCAGGGAGAGGAAGCTGCCAGGAAAGGCTTCCAGGGAGGAGAAAAGAGGACAGAGTCTAGCAGTGTAGGAAGGGGCCCATGGATGGGGTCTGACCAGGAAGGGGGATCACTGGGTTCAGGAAGACACCTTGGGGAATCTTCCATCCCCCTCCCTTGGGCTGACCACTCGGGGGGCCTTCAGTGGTGGTGGTGGTGGTGGTGGTGGTGATGAGCTCAGGGAGTCCAGCCTCCGCTCCCTCCCTTGCTTTCATTCAGTTCCCACAAGCTCTGCAATTTGCAAAACCCAACCCTTCCCCTATGGGCCTGTGGTTTCCTGTGGGTCTGGGGTCTTGCCTGACTCGGCATTGGGAACTGTGGGCAGCGGTGAGAGGTGGAGGTGGTGTAAGCCCTTTCTTTGCCTTCTCATGCTGGGCTGCCCCCTCCATCCCAACGCACCCCACCCCCTGAGTCAGCCCCCGCCTGCCAGGGATGGGCGGGGCTACTGATTCAGTTACTAGAGCCTTCTTAAGGCCCCCACAAGGACGGCTGTAGCTAGAAACCACCACCCTCACCATGAGCCCCAGGCAGCCCCTGGTCCTGGTGCTCCTGGTGCTGGGCTACTGCTCTGCAGCTCCCAGACCACACAAGCCCACCCTCGTGGTCTTCCCCGGAGACTTGAGAGCTGATCTCACTGATAAGCAGCTGGCTGAGGTAGGCTAATACCCCAGGCTGGAATTGGGGAAGGCTGGCCAGGAGTTGCAGGGAGGGCATGAGGCCTCAGAGGAGATACCTTGCGGCAAGTTGGGGGTGATGGGCATGTCTGGAGAATAGAGGTGTCCAGGATCAGGCCCTGGAGGACCCTCAGAGGCTCGGGACAGTGATGGCCAAGAATGGCTAATAAGGGTTTCCGAGGTGGGCAATGGGACATGATGGGGGTGGTGATGCATCAGAGGGTTCTGGAGTGGGCAGGGGCTTGGGGTGGACAGGGGTAAATGCTAGGGGGCCCTGAGGGAGGCACGGGCCAGGGGCACCCCGGGGTGGGAAGGAGCCGAGGATGTCTACAGGGAAGGGAGTTAATGGGTGGGCATTAGCCCTGGTATCCTGGGTACCAAGTCCTGGGTAGTTGCTAGTCCCTGAGTGCCTGGGCAGAGGGAACCCGGGCAGGGTAGGGCAGGGAAAGAGTCAGGGCTCTGGAATATCTCTGCCCCTCCATCCACAGGAGTATCTGTTTCGCTATGGCTACACTCATGTGGCCGAGATAAACGACGACAAGCAGTCCCTAGGTCGGGCGCTGCGGCTTCTCCAGAAGCGCCTGTCTCTGCCTGAGACTGGAGAGCTGGACAAAACCACCCTGGAGGCCATGCGGGCCCCGCGCTGCGGCGTCCCAGACCTGGGCAGATTCCAGACCTTTGAGGGCGACCTCAAGTGGCACCACCACGACATCACTTACTGGTGCGCGGCCGGGCCCCGCGGAGGCGGAGGGGTGGGGTGGGAGGGCCAGACCCCGCGCCGGCGGCGATCTCATCCTTAGACCGATCCCTGGATTCAAATATGCAGCTTGGGGCAAGTGGCTCCACCTCTGAGCTCCTGTTTCTTCTTCAGGAAAATGGGTCTTGCACGCAATCTTGAGTCTTCCCTCTCGGGCCATCGTGAGAGTCCCAAGAGAAAAATGCGTCTGCAAGTGCTTTGTAGATGAAAGCGTGGAACGCAGGGAGGCTTGTGCTTGCTGAGGTCGCTGAGACACCGGGTGTCGCTACTGCCCCTGCTCTGGCCTCACTTCTGACCTCTCTCCTCCCGCTTTTCCCCTCCAGGATCCAAAACTACTCGGAAGACTTGCCGCGCGACGTGATCGACGACGCCTTTGCCCGCGCCTTCGCGCTCTGGAGCGCGGTGACGCCGCTCACCTTCACTCGCGTGTACGGCCCCGAAGCCGACATCGTCATTCAGTTTGGTGTTAGGGGTGAGAACGCCATAAGGGGAAAGCCAGGAGGGTCTTGGACGGGGACAGCGGTGGGAGGACCATGGAGAGAAGAGAGCGGGCACTGGACCCGGCTTTGTCTCGCTTGTCCCCGTAGCTCTGGCCGCCGGTGGCCCTTATGCGCCCCCTCCTGCCCGACGCGGCACAGCGCGGGGACGCAAGGCTTGGACAGCTGCTCGTAGGCGGCATCTCAGCCCACACTCAATGCAGCGCCCTTGAGCAGCGCGCCATCTGCATAATTGCATTCGGCTAACTCCCTTCTTCTCCACCTGCTTCTTCAGAGCACGGCGATGGGTATCCCTTCGATGGGAAGGACGGGCTCCTGGCACACGCCTTTCCTCCGGGCCAGGGCATTCAGGGAGACGCCCACTTCGACGACGAAGAGTTGTGGTCTCTGGGCAAGGGCGTCGGTGAGATCCTGAGCCTCCCCGGCCCCCATTCCCTTCTCTTGTCACACTCATCGCCAGACGCCCTGACCCTGTCCCCCTCCTCCTGCAGTGGTTCCGACCTACTTCGGAAACTCAGACGGCGCCCCCTGCCATTTCCCCTTCACCTTCGAGGGCCGCTCCTACTCCGCCTGCACCACGGACGGCCGCTCCGACGACGTGGCCTGGTGCAGCACCACGGCCGACTATGACATCGACCGCCGGTTCGGCTTCTGCCCCAGCGAGAGTGAGTGCGGGGTCGCGCCGCGGGCCACAACCCTAGATTTTAATCACGGCTCTGCCACTAGTGCTGTGCGGCCTGCAAGTCTCTCTCGTGCTCTCTGGGCCCAGTTTCTCATCTGCGAAATGGGGAGAGGAGGGAGGGAGTGCACAGATGGTGTGGGGGTCAATAAACTCACGGCGCCTTCGGGCCGTCGTGTGGGCCTCCCCAGGACTCTACACCCAGGACGGCAATGGGGACGGCAAGCCCTGCGTGTTTCCATTCACCTTCGAGGGCAAATCTTACTCCACCTGCACCACCGACGGTCGCTCGGACGGCTACCGCTGGTGCGCCACCACGGCCAACTACGACCAGGACAAACTCTTTGGCTTCTGCCCGACACGAGGTACCTCTGCCCCGCCTACCAGATTCAGCCCCGCCCCCTAGTTCCGCATTGGTCCCCGAAACGTGGCTCCTCCACCCATCGGTTTGTCTCTCCACGCTTCGTTGGGCCTCAGGATCGCCCTCTCCCTATCCATGATCACAGCCCCTCCCCCTGAGGTCCACGTGCCGCCCCCCGCCTCCCTGGGTCTTGGCCTTTTAGCCCAGCCTGCTGCCTCTCCCTTAGTCTCCGGTCCCCAGGCCCCGCCCACCACCCTAGCCGGGTCGCAGCTGTGGCCCCACCCTCCCCTAGGCTTTTAAGATTTTTTTTATTTATTTATTTGAGAGAGAGAGAATGAGAGACAGAGAACACGAGAGGGAAGAGGGCAGAGGGAGAAGCAGACCCCCTGCTGAGCAGGGAGCCCGATGCGGGACTCGATCACGGGACTCCAGGATCATGACCTGAGCCGAAGGCAGTCGCTTAACCAACTGAGCCACCCAGGCGCCCTCCCCTAGGCTTTTAAAATAGGACACCAGGATTATCTAGCTCCCTGTTTGGCCCGAGCCTGGTCCCTTATTGGACCCACCCACCTGGCTCACCCAAGGCTCTATCTCTTCAGTCGACTCCACGGCGACCGGGGGCAACTCCGCAGGGGAGCCATGTGTCTTCCCCTTCATCTTCCTGGGCAAGGAGTACTCGTCATGCACCAGGGAGGGCCGCGGAGATGGGAACCTCTGGTGCGCCACCACCTCGAACTTTGACAGAGACAAGAAGTGGGGCTTCTGCCCGGACCAAGGTGAGCAGGGATCCAAGGTTGGGGGCAGCGGTGTTGGGGGAGGGATGGCCAGGGCTGGGAGGTCGGCCCAGGACTCACATCTCAGCGTCTTCTTTCCTCCAGGTTACAGCCTGTTCCTTGTGGCCGCCCATGAGTTCGGCCACGCGCTGGGTTTAGATCACTCATCGGTGCCGGAAGCACTCATGTACCCCATGTACAGCTTCACCGAGGGGCCCCCCCTGCATAAGGATGATGTGAAGGGCATCCAGTATCTGTACGGTGAGGTTTGGGGCAGGGATGGAGGGAAGAGATGGAGGGAAGGGCTGGGCTTTGTCGCTGTACCGAGAATGGGGAAATGGAGGGGGGGAGTGGGGACCTCAGCATTTATCTGTGGGAAAGCCTGGGGCCAGTGGGTCCAATTGCTGCCTGGTCAGTGCTTGGAGATGGGGATAAAGAGCCCAGACTCTAGACTGAGACAGACGTGGGTTCAAAAGCCAGTCCAGCCACTCCCTGGCTAGGTGACCATCTAAGTTACTTCACGCCTCAATTTTCTCACCTGTGAAATGGGGCTAATAGTGGTACCTGCCTCAGAGTTGTTAGGAGGTTTAAATGAATTAGAATAATGCCTGACATATAGTAGGTACCATATAAGTATTTAATATTTTATTGTTATTACTTATGATCATTAGTATTATTTTTTTTTAAAATGGAGATATTAAAGAATCTACTTTTTTTTTTTAAGTCAAATGAGCTAATGTGAGTTTATAAAGCTCTTAGCACTAACTGCGTGCCCAAAACACACTTCTTTCCCACTAGCCTGGGGGGGCGGGCGGAGGGAGAGCCCCTGCATGTCTTGTGTTCATAGGGCCCAATCAGGGCCTGACAGCCCAGGGACTGGACAGACATAACTGGAATGAAAGGTGAATGTATGGGAAAAAATCAGCCTGTCAGTGACTGGGGGAAGGCAGGTCCAACACCTAAAGTGAGAAGAGGGAGTGCCAGGGGCCTCATTTATGGGGTTTTGGGGGGCATATTAGTCCACCAGCGCAGATGTGTGCAGGAATAGAGAATATCTCATCCGCTATCTCTTTTTAGGTCCTCGCCCTGACCCTGAACCACGGCCTCCAACCGCCCAGCCCACCGCTCCACCACCCGGCTGCCCTACGGGGCCTCCCACTACCCGCCCCTCAGAGCGCCCCACTGCTGGCCCCACAGGCCCCCCTGCAGCTGGCCCCACGGGTCCCCCCACTGCTGGCCCTTCTGAGGTCACTACAGTGTCTTTTAACCCAGCAGAAGATATATGCAAAGTGAAATTCTTCGACGCCATCGCGGAGATCGGGAACCGTCTGCATCTCTTCAAGGATGGGTAAAGGGGCAGGGATGTGTAGCTGGGGGAGGGGATTTGGAGGAGGGACCTGCCTGCCCCTCTCCGCCCACTGACCTTCGGTTCAAAGTTCAGTGCCCCGCGGTCCCTTTTCTCATTCCCAGGAAGTATTGGCGATTCTCTGAGGACAAGGGGCGCCGGATGCAGGGTCCCTTCTTTATCACTGACTCGTGGCCGGCGCTGCCCCACAAGCTGGACTCCGCCTTTGAGGACCCGCTCACCAAGAAGATTTTCTTCTTCTCTGGTTAGTTTCCTCCTTTTTCCTCCCCCCGCCCCCGCCATCCACATCCTCGCCAATCTAGGAAGACCGAGAGACCGAGTGTAATACGTGATACATTTTCCGCGGATTAGGAAAAGGCGCCCCCTTCTGGCGGGTGCAATTTAGCTGATCTTCACCGTCCCCTTGCATGTCCTACGGAGCGGTTCTACTCCGTGGGCACCGAGACTGCGGGCACGTCGGGCGCAGAAAGGCCTCGCTTCGTTCTTCCTCTTGACATTCAAAGACAATGTGTCCACTCCCTGCCCCCAGACCGATGCGGCTTTTCTTCCCTGCAGGGCGCCAAGTGTGGGTGTACACAGGCGCGTCGGTGCTAGGCCCGAGGCGTCTGGACAAGCTGGGCCTGGGACCGGAGGTGGCCCAAGTCACTGGGGCCCTCCCGCAAGGCGGGGGTAAGGTGCTGCTGTTCAGCTGGCAGCGTTTCTGGAGGTGAGAGTCACGGCGACGGCCGGCAGGGGGACCCCGGGCGCCATCCGCCGGCCCTCCGGCCCAGCACCTGTCTCTTCACCACTTCCTGCAGGTTCGACGTGAAGACGCAGACCGTTGATCCTAAGACCCCCAGATCCGTGGAGCAGCTGTTCCCCGGCGTGCCCCTGAACTCGCACAACGTCTTCCAGTACCAAGGTGAGGGCTGCAGACCCCGGTGCCACTGTTCCCACCTAATCGGCCTCAGATGATTGGTCAAATTCTGAGGGAGAAAAAGCAAATCCCCTCTAGATTGAGGCAAATGCCCCAGCCCAGATTAAGTTCCTTGTAGAAGCAGGGACCTATTCCAGATCATAAAGGGACACAAGAGAACAACCAGAACTAGAACCCAGATTTCCTGCTTCCCCGGCTGGAAGCTCTTTGCTCCCACAGTACGGGACACATGTTTTGCATGGAGGCTCATTCCTTTATTAGACAATATTTATCAAGTGCCTGTAACATGCCAGGCACTGTGCTGACACGGGAGATACAGTGATAAAAAAAAAAGACAATCCATAACTGTCTTGAGCAAGTCATTGCTGCTCACGGAGCCTCAGTTTCCCCATCTGTAAAATAGGGATGATAGCTGGAGTTATACTTAACTTTCTCTTCCTCCCCACTCACATGCAATCACCTGACAAGTTCTGTTGACTCTACTATCAAAATATTCACTTTTCACCATCTCCTTTGCAAATACCCTGGTCCAAGCCATACTGGTTGTTCAATACCATGAAGATACTCTCTACAAGTACCGAGCGGTTAGGAATGGAGGGCCATGGTCTTGCAGGCGACTCCAGACCCGTTCCAAGGTCAAAGAAACCACTGGGAGCCCTGGGTGGTGTTAAGCGTCTGCCTTCGGCTCAGGTCATGATCCCAGGGTCCTGGGATTGAGTCCCGCATCGGGCTCCTTGCTCAGCGGGGAGCCTGCCTCTCCCTCTGCCCGCCGCTCCCCCTGCTTGTGCGTGCTCTCTCTCTCTGATAGATAGATAGATAAATAAATAAATAAATAAAATCCTAAAAGAAAAGAACTTCCGGGGTCTGATCTGCTCTCTTACCCTCCCAGCACTCGTCAATCTCTCTGCTCCACATCACGCATCACCCGTATCACCCGCATGGCCTCTGGCTGCTCTTTGAACACATCAAGGTCACTCCTAGCTTTGGGCCTCCACGCCAGTTGTTCTCTCCGCCTGGAAGCTTCCCCAGACTGTGTGGGGGCTGCCTCCCTTTTACCCTTCGGCTCTCAGCGCTTAGGCTGCCTTTTCAAAGAGACCTTCTCTGGCCCTCATGCGTTATTCACCTACTTGCTTTTATTTCCTTCATTGTCACAGTCTCGTTTATTTACGTGTTTGCTTGTTAATCGTCTCTCTTATCCCACGGGAGTGTGAGCAGCCGCAGAACTGAGACCGTGCCTGCATTTTTTTTTTTTTTTTTTTTTTTAATTTTTTTTTTTTTTTTTGAGGGAGAGAGAATGAGAGGGAGCACATGAGAGCGGGGAGGGTCAGAGGGAGAAGCAGACTCCCTGCCGAGCAGGGAGCCCGATGCGGGACTCGATCCAGGGACTCCAGGATCATGACCTGAGCCAAAGGCAGTCGCTTAACCAACTGAGCCACCCAGGCGCCCCGTCCGTGCCTGCATTTTTGTCTCTGCTGTATCCCCCCGGTGCCTCTGAGCACTATAAATATTTGATGAAATGAATGACTGAATGAATGAATGTCAAATGATTTGTTCTGAGCACCTACTGTGTGCCAGGCTCGGTGCCAGGGCTTCGGACATTGAGGTTTCCTGCCCTCCGACATCTCTGGGGGAGTATGGGAGATGGAGGTGTCCTTTGAAAAGCTTGGAAAGATCTAGAACGGCCAAGAGGGACCATGGCAAAGATCTTGCTCCTGTTTCTGTATGTGTCTGTGGGAGGGTTGGAATCACCTCTCTCGTACTTGCCTTCCCCCTGCAGGGAAAGCCTACTTCTGCCAGGACTGTTTCTACTGGCGTGTGAATTCTCGGAATGAGGTGAACCAGGTGGATGAAGTGGGCTACGTGACCTTTGACTTCCTGCACTGCCCCAAGGATTAGGGCTTCCCATCCCGCTTCTGCACTGCAGAGTGGATCCTAGGGGGACCATCCCAATGGAGAAGGAGCCAGTTTGCCGGATACAAACTGGTGGGTTTGTTCTGGAGGACAAGGAAGAGTTGAGGTGGGCCGGGCCCCTCTCTTTCCACCTTCCTTTTTTGCTGGAATGTTTTTAATAAACTTGAATTCTTTAACCTTGAGGAGCAGATTTGTGTATATATGTATGCATGCACGCCTGTAGGACCAGGTAGTGTCCTAAGCACTTCATGAATATTAACATTCATTCTTCCTATTAGGAAGATATAATGTGATTACTTCTATTTCACAGCTGGGGAAATGGCCAACATATTATTCATTCATCAAACATTTATTGAGCTCCTGCGTGGAGCCAGGCCTTGTGCTGGGTGCTGGGTGCTGGAGGAGAGATGAATCAGATTATGTTTCTGTCCTCAAGGACCTCTCGGGGTGCTCCAACTTTAGGTACACGAGTGCCCTCAGAACTTGCTTAAAATGCAGACTCCAGGCTCAGTCCCCAAAGAGTCCTGCTCAGTTACCAGGGTGATTCTTTGCCTGGTGGGGGTGGGAATCACACTTGGAGAGTGTGCAGCGTGTGGCCCCTTTATTCTAGAATAACGGTGTGTATATGTGATTCTGTATGTTGTGGCTGAAGTCAGGGAACATTTCTCAGCCAAGATGACATCTGAACTTGAACTGAATCTGGAAAGATGAGCAAGAGTTTCTTCCTGTGCAAGCAGAACGGTCTTCTTAGAGGGTAATTTACTAGAAACCGTTAAACCTAAAAATTTGTCTATGCCATCTCTCACACACATGCGCACAAAACAACAGATAGAGGGACACTGCAGTATGGCTTGTGGAGTGAGAAATGGCAACATCCTAAGTGTACAGACGTCAGGCAGCGGATAAATAGAATATGGTGTACATGATGATAATAGCTACCCTTAGTCCAACACGGACTCTGTGCCAGGCGCTGTGCCATGCGCTTTATGCGTGTTAACACCGCTAATCCTTAAAACAAACCCACGAGGCAGGTACTGCTCTTACCTTATGGGTATTACTGCCATCACCCCCTCCCCCTGTTTTACAGATGAGGTAACTGAGGCACAGAGATTAAACAGCTCAGCAGAAGTCCCATAGCTGGTGACTGGTGGCGGTGGGATTTGACTGCGGGCTCTTGGGGCAAAGCCTGGGAGAAGAGAAAAAGCAGGGGGGGCTTTTGGGGGAATGAGAAATGGCTCCGAACTCTAGTGTGTGGTTTTAGGAGGCAGATGGCAGTGGAGCAGAGAGGATTCTGGAATGGTTGAGGGGAATGGTGGTCTGGACTAGATGAGACAAGGTCTGAATGCCAGGCTGAGGAGCATGGACGTGACCCCACAGGAAAGCAGAGGGACTTGACTGGAGGGTTGGGACAGGTGAGCGGAGCTGATGGGCATGTTCAGATTTGATTGCCTTTTGGACTCAGGCCCAAGTGGGAGTTTGAGGGACTCAGAGAACTTCCTCCCGAGCTTCCTTTAGGTGGATTCAAACCCACCTCATCCATTTCTTACTGAGGAATGACGCACTCCCAGGGGCATGCCCCCATTCCTTAATAGGGCGTATTTAAAGCCCCTCTGAACCTCTGTCTCTCTCTAGATACTGTTCCATCTCTCTACCTCTCACTCCACCCACAGTAAAACTTCTCCAAAGGATAGTCTCCACTCACTGTCTCCACTTCTTCAATTTCCATTCTCTCTGCTACCACTTTCAGCCTGACTCCCACCCCACCACACCGCCGAAATCATTCTTTTCCGAGCCACCGATGAACTTCCTGTAGCCAGATGTGACGGGCCCTCTGGGCTCATCCTACAGGTCTCTCAGCTTGGTCAACACAGTTGGTAATGCCGTTCTGCGCTCAGTTTCTGGGTCACCCCTTCCTGGTTCTCCCCACCTCACTGGCTGGATCTTCCTCTTTCTAACCTCTAGATGATAGCATGCCCTTGCACTCAATCCTTGGACTTCTCCGTGTACACTCATTCCATGGGATTTCGTCCAGGCTTACAGCTTTAGATCTCTCTACTAAAGACTCCCAAAGTCTATATCCTCAGCCTTAACCTCTCCCCTGAGCTCCAGACTTGTATGTTCAAGGGCCGACTTGCATGATCCTTAGGGGCCTGATAGGCTTCTCAGCCTAACAGGTCCAACTGAACTCTTGGGATCCACCTTCTGAACGTGCTTCAGTCATTACTACCTTGATGACATCATCTGCTCTCAATCAGTCTTAGAACCTGATGAGTACTAAAACCTAGGTATCGGTTGAACTCCTTATTCTAGTACAGTTTCTCAACCTGGGCACTATTGACATTTCGGGCTAAATAATTTCTTTAGTGGTGGGGAATGTTGTAGGAATGTTTGGTGTGTTCCTCCAGGGGGTAGTGGGATCATGGACAGATGGCAGACCCACTCAGGGTCAGTCCTCCTCTCCCTACATTGGATCCCAATGTGGGGGTGGAGTGCAGGGAAGTGATGGGGAACCTGTGGCTCACGCCAGGCCGACCTGGTGCTAGCCTGGACGGCACAAGCCGCATCTCCCCGTTCGATGTCAGTAACGCTGCCCTCCAGTTGTGACAATCAACAATGTCTCCGAACATTGCCAGGTGTTTCCTGGTGGGCAACACTAACCCCAGTTGAGAACTATTGCTCTAATAGAATAAACATACAGACAAGTCCACATGCCATAAGTGTACATTTCAATAAATTTCCACATACTGAATGCAACTGTGTAACCCACATCCAGATCAAGAAACAAAACATTATGGCCCCTCTCCTGCTCCCTTGCAATCGCTACCCCTCCACCCCAAGAGTTACCACCATTACTTCTAACAGCTTAGACAGATTTTGACTAGTTTTTACTTTAAATAGTATTTTACAGTACGTACTCTTGCATCTGGCTTCTTCTGCTCAAGGCTTTATTTGTGATATTCATAGATATTGTTTGTGAATTATAGATTATTCATTCACACTATAGTTTTCCGCTGTATGAATGTCCCACTATTTATTTATCCATTTATTTTTTTATTTACCCATTTTATGGTTAATGGGCATTTGGGTAGTTCCCAGTTTGAGGCTATTATGAATAATGCTGCAATAAACATTCTTGTAAATGTCTTTTGGTGAACATGGGCAGCCATTTCTTTGGGGCATACACCTAGTATACCTAGTACAGCAAATAACGATGCAATTAGAAATGTGTTGAGAAATTGTAGAAGCAAAAGTAGGATATTGTATATTCAAATGTATTAAATCTTACTTATTCATACAAGTGCTTTGGCAGGGTACATACCTCAGAGAGGAAATGCTGGGAAGACAGGTATAGGCATGCTCGGCTTGAGCAGATATGATCGAACAATTTTCCAAAGTGGTTCTGACCATCTATGCTCTCACCAGCAATGTGCGACCGTTTCCAGGAGTCCTTTTTGACACCTCTTTCCATCCCACACAACGTTCAATTCAGCAACAGGTTCTGTATGTTCTACTTCCAAAACATACCTTGAATTGGATGAATGCCACCACTCTAGTCTGGCTTTTACCACCTCTCGCATGAGGCTCTGCAGGAGCCTCCTACCCAGACTCCCAGTTTCCACTCCTGCTCTCTTTTAGTGGAGTCTTCATGCAATAGCCAGAGTGATCCCGTTAACATATAAGGCAGATCACATCATTCCTCTGCTCAAAAACTTCCAGTGGCTCCTCTCTGAAACCTTCAAGAGGCCACATGATCTGCCGTTTCCCCCTCCCTCATCTCTTTTCACTCTCACCTCTTGTTCACTCTGTTCCAGACACACTGGCCTTCTTGCTGCTCCCTGAACAGTCCAGGCCCCTTTTCAGCCCAAGGCCTTTCCACTTGCTATGTTCTCTGCTGGAGAGCTCTTCCCCCAGATCTTTGCATGGCTGGCTCCTTCTCACCAGGGAGGTTTCAGCTCACATATCACATCTTCTGAGGAATCTTCTTAGGTCACCCTCTAAAGTAGTCCTTCCCCCTAGTCATTATCCCTGGATCCTAGTTTTTCTCCTTAACATATTCCAGAACCTCAAATTATCTTGCCTATGCGTTTGCTCACTTACAATCTTTCTCCCCTCGCTCCTCATTAGAATTTAAGCCACACCAGGGCAGGCAGCCGGTCGATCTCAGGCAGTGCTGTATCCGCAGTGCCTTGTACCTTTGCCTGAAACCCAGGAGCGCTATCAAGATGCGATGAATGAATGAATGAGTGAGTAAAACCCAGGTGTTTAGGAGACCCCAGCAGAGGTGGGCCTGGGCTCCAGGAGCCACACACTGGGGCCCCCGGTGTAGGGACGGCTCTCAGCTGCAGGTGGGATCCTCAGGCGTTTCCTAGAATTGAGAGCCCAGGGACTTGGAGCGAAATGGCCACGTTCTGAGGCTCAGCACAGCGGGCACTAGGACCCTGCGCGGCGCCGCGCCCGGTGGGGGGCGGCGGACGGGGGGGAGTCCGCTCTTTCTGTCTGCTAGAGCCGGGCTGCAGCCACTTGTGCGATCTGGGCCCGTACCGCCGCCGCCGGGCCCCTTTCCGCACTATGAGCCGCAGGTTCACTGTCACCTCACTGCCTCCCGCGGCGCCCGCCGGGACCTCTGACTTAGAGTCCCACCCGCATTCGGCAGCCTGTCTCCGCCACCTCTCAGGGGAAGACGCCAAAGGTAGAGGCCGCAGGGGGCGGGGCCTGCCGGAGTGGGGCGGGGCGAGAGAAGAGGAGGGGCCATGGTGGGCGGGTCTTCTCTTGGAAGGGGCAGGGCCAGGGCTGGAGGTGGGGTGGCCTCAGCCAAGGGCTAGAGAAGGGAGAAGAGCTGGGACCTAGCCGGGAGGGAAGGAGGCTGGATGGGCAATGGTGAAGGGAGGGGCCAGATTCGAGGTGGGCGGGGCACAGGGAAAAGGGTGGGTGGGGCTATAGGCGAAGGGGCGGATCTTGTGATGGAGGGGCTAGAGTCAAAAGAGGGCTGAACTGGAGGGCACTAAAGGGGCGGGGTCATTTCGGGTAAGGGGCGGGACCAGAGGGAAGAAGGTGAAACCAGGGAAGGGAAGGGCAGTATGATTAAGGGGTGGGTCCAAAGACAATGGGAGGAGGCAGGACTATCTCTGCTTGGGGGCAGAAAAGGGCGGGACCAGAGAGGAAGGGGTTGTGCCGGGAGGATAGGGGTGGGGTCGACGGCGGGAGGTAAAATGAGTCCGGGACGCTGGGGCTAGTGCTGGCTCAGCAGGTGATTGGGGCCTGGAGGATCTTCTAATTCTCGGCCTCCCTGGAGACGTCGCGGACAGCGCCTGGGGATCCCGGGGAGGAGATGGGAGAAAGATAAGTTACTTTTGGGCAGCTAGATCTTGGGAGGATTCTGTGGGGTGTCCAGTCCCGACCCTTGGGGACCCACTTAAGTCCCTCTGCTGCAACTCCAGAAGAGGGTTGGGTGGAGCAAGCTCAGGCTAGATTGGGGGCGTCCTCCTCGAGGACCCATTGCTGTTGTCTAATAATGGAAGTTACAGGCAGGGTACAGAAGAGGGGAGGTGAAGGATCCATCTAGCTTTCGGTGAAGAATTAGTATCCTGGATGCACTCACAGTCTTCTCCGCAGGGGGCACTTGTCAGGGGTCCTCTTCCTGACCCTGCGCCCCTCAGGTCTGGAAGAAACGCTGCGAATCTGCTCAGAGTGGCCCCAGCACGGGGAGGAGGAAGAGCCTCCCCGAGCCGCCAGGGGTCGCTGCTGAGCCGCAGGTGAGCTCACTCTGCAGCAAAGCTAAGCACCAACAGCCCTGGAGGGGGCCTTTTCGGGGGTTTCTTTGGCGAACTCCCTCTTGTGTAGATGACCAAACTGAGGCCTAGATTTCCGCAGGCCTCCAGCCCCTAAACCAGCTGCCTCCTGGACGTGGCCATTTGGATTTCTTGGGCTCCTTCCATTCTTCATATTTCCCCATAAACTTGTCTCCTTTCTCATTTTTTCTCATTTTCATGAATGTCCTTTCCATCCTTAGAGTTTCAAAAGTCAGAACTCCAAGAGCTATTCTCAGCGCTTCCTTTTCTTTTCCCACCGGATCTAGTTGGTCCTCACATGTTGGCCAACCCACCCCCAAAACTAATCCTGAGTCTGTCTTCTCTCTCTTCTGGTCACCATCACTCTGTACAAACCTCCATCATTTCTCACATGGCCATGGCCATAGCCACAGCCTCCTCACTGGTCTGCCTGCCTCTGATCCTGTCCTAACCGCCCTCCACACAAGCTCCCCATCGATTTTAGGATAAAGGCCAACGCAGCACCGTAGTCTGTCGCTCAAACTCTTTCCTCATCTGCTCCGAGGCATACCTGTCCATGTTCCTCTCCCCACCTCCATTAGCCAGGGAAACTCCTACTCACTCTGTAGGTTATGGTTCATTTCACCTCTCCTGAAAGCCTTTCTCACTTTCCCTTGCTTCCAGGCAGAGGCTATCATCCCTCCTCTGCCCACCCACTGCACCATTAGAGCACGTCCCAGTGGATGGGAGTTATTTACTTGCAGGGCTCCTACAACTCAAAGGTGGGGACCATATCCTTTTGTCTTAGTGTTCCAAGTTCCAAGCCCGCAGCCTGGCACTTGGTAGGTGCTTAATGTTCGTCAGACAAGAGAGGGAGTGGCTGGAAGCTCCTGCTTCTTCTACTCTTGCCTTCTCTCTTCCCATTCCCCATCCCCTGGCCTGAGAATAAGATGGTCCTCTCTCTCATTTCTGGGGGATCGATAGGTCTTCCCATTTCCAAGATCCTGCATGTTGAAGTAAAATATGGCTCCCAGTTTGGGGGTGTGCAGGTGTGTGTGCAAACTGGGTGTGAATCTAGAATGCTGAGTGCTTGTGGCAGAGGCAGGGTGCGTGTGTGTGTCTTTGTGTGTCTTGAAGGAGGAGCATCCCACATAAGCTCTGATGACCTGTGGGGCAGTCAGTGAGTCAGTGCTTATATGTGCCACTGTATTCCAGTGTGTTGATGGGCATGTGTGTATTCCTGGGCCTGTGTCTGGGGTGGGTACCTGTGTGCATGAGTTTATCAGAAGTTTCATCTTGAGAATGATTTGGGTGACTTGTAACCTCTTTGGTCCTGAGAGGTGCCCTCCAGCCCCTCCGCCTTGGTAGGTCACTGCATGGGGAGGTAGACAGGGGCTCCCTAGGGGAACCGAAATCTGGTGATATCTTTCCCACAGCTCTTCTTGTGTCAGCCTTCGGGCCCCAAGGAGATGTGTTCCTCACCTCCTGTCCTCACCCAGGCCCATGGGGAGAAATGGCAGCATGTGGAAGGTGGGGAAGGGTTGGGAGAGGTTTGGCAGGTCACTTGTGTATGAGCATTGTCTTTAATTCTGGACTCAGGGGGTGGAGTTTGCCTCTGGAAGTGCCTCCTGCTGCCAGGGGATCAGCTGTAGTGGGGACATAACTGATGGGGCTGAAAGAAGCAAGTCAGAGGCTGATCCTTGAATCCACCACGAATCCTGGGTTGCAGCCACCACACCTCAGTTGCCTCGTCTGTACTATGGGGAGGTTGATGATGACTTGGCTGGACAAAAGTGGACCTGGGGCCAGTTGTTACCACTCTGAGCAATTCTCACATCCCTTTATACCACTTCCCACTGTGCCTCAGTTTCTGGTGGAGCAAGACGGGGCACTGGAAAGAACCCTGGGCCTTGGTTAAGACTAACAGGAGTTGAGATGTGTTCCCAGGAGTGAGAAGGAGCTGACTTACGCTGGGGGGATGGGGCAAGACCACAATATAGCCCATCCACGCTCTAGCTCAGGCTCTGTGGTGTCCCCTTGGGCACGTTGCTTCCCCTGTCTGAGCCTCAATTTCCTCATCTGTAGTATAAAGGAGTTGAACAGGAAGCTATCTGAGGGTCATGCTAGCCATAAAAATGCTAGGATTCTTTGATTATCTAGAAGGGTGAAGTTCTCTGCCTCCTCCATACCCAAACCTCATGTTTCAGTGTCTCTATCTGTAAATTGGGAAGAATGACACTGAGTTATTGGTATAAATATCTGATTTGGAGATCGCCAGCCTGTTCAGGGTGTTCTCCGGTCACCCCCTCCTCAAGCCGGGACTCAGAACCTCACTGCCCAGTACTTCAGCCCAAGGTGAGCCCTGGGAATCTCCATGGTAACAAACTGGTTATGAACGGGGCTGCAGTTGCCATGGTGACGGGCTGCTCTCCCTCCCTCCCTCTCTCTCTCTCTCTCATCCCCCTCATCTCCCCCCTCTTCTCAATGAACCAGAGCGATCTGCGGGCACCAGCTCTCCAGGTGGGGTGGGGGTGGGGGGGTGGCTGCCGTGCAAAGGGGGTCCAGATTGAGAAAGAGGAAAGATGGGCTGAATCTATAGGGAATGGGGGGCTGTTGGGGTGCCATTGCCATGGTGACAGGGCTGCAGCCTGTTAATTAAGCCCCTGGTTGCCACGGAGACAATGGTGGTTGACGTGCTCTGCGGCGAGCCCTGTGTGTGTGGGGTGTGCTGTGCGCTGGACTCATCAATTCACTGCAAGGGTTTTGGGTCTGGAGGACGGGCATGTAGTTTGGGCAGAGGAGTGAAGGAGGGAGTTCAGGGCCTTGGCTCCAGGAAGACAGAGCTGGGGTGGGTGTGTTAGGTCACGGGGGTAATGATATGCAGATAAGGATGGATAGGGACTGAGCCATAAGGAGGAGCACTGTGCCTGCCTCCTGTGGAAAGAAGACCCAGCCAGGTGGCTCCAGCTTCCTCCAAACGGCCTCATACCTGGTTCAGTGGATGGAGTCCTGGGCTGGAGGTCAGGGAGCTGGATTCTAGTCCCCAGTCTGCCGCAAATTCACCCCATGATGAAAATTGGTACCTTTTCATTTCTACACTTTAATTTCCCCCTAAATGAGGGATGGCAAAAAATAATTTATCAAGTCTCTTCCAGTTCCCACATCCTGACACTTAGGCAGCTTCCCTGAAATTTTTTTCTCTCTGAGACGCAAAAGGTGAGGGCTGGTGGTGAACTTTAGACATTCAGAATTCAGGAACAGGCCCCTTCCCAGCTCTGCATCTTGTGTGGCTTGAATGAGTTTCCCTTGCCCTAGATCTTCCTAGGGCTCTGGGTGGAGTTGGGATGCTAAGCTGGCAGCCATGTTCCTGGGGCTCAGAGCTGAGGGTCACCTTACTGGTGACCTTACTGGCCAAGGCCAGGCTAACAGTGCAGGAGGGTCTGCAATGATGTTTTCTCAAAACCGCACTGCAGATGGTTGGCCTGAAGCCAGAATAGGGACGAGGCTCCTTGAGAGGTAAGGGGTGTGAATCGAAGGGGTAGGGTCTCCCTTAGGGGCCATCTCTTTACTCAGTCTGGGCTTAGTCTGAGATAAATGGAGAGAGCACTAAGAGCTTTCAGAGTGGGAAGACATCCCTTGGATTTATGTGACCTAATCCTTTCATTTTGCAGATGGAGATACTGAAGCCCAGAAGGAGAACTTAATTTTTCCCAGGAATACAGAGTTTGGGGGCAGAGGACAGGGTAACTTCACTGTGTCTTGAATTCCACATGCCTTGTGAGATAGGAACTCCAGTGAGGGTAGGCAGATGGGGCACCCGGGGAAGAGAAATCACCCCTACCTTCACCTGTGCCCCCCTGGGATCTAGGTTCCTCCTGTGGGTGGGCTCAGTCCCTGAGTGGCCAGGGCTCTGGACCATAAATGAATGGAAATACCTCTGGGGGAACATCCCAGATCTGAGATTGCTGAAAAAAATCTCGGCATTTAATTTATTTCACAGCATTTCGCATATGAAAGTGCCACACATTTTGCTGTGTTACCTGTCTCTACAGAGTAGTGGAAAACCATAATGCTGCTGGGAGTGGTGGTGACGGTGGGGTGTGTAGGTAGTGGAGTGCTTAGAAATTCCTGAGCATGGGTCTTTCCATCTGCTATCCTTTTAGCCCCTGTCACCAATTCAAACTCCTCTCACTCTTTCTTTCTTTCTTTCTTTCTTTCTTTCTTTCTTTCTTTCTTTCTTTCTTTCTTTCTTTCTTTCTTTCTTTCTTTCTCTTTCTTCCTTTAATTTTTCTCCCTGGGAAAGCTAAGAAGACCAATTCTTACACCTTGTCTGAATAGCTAGCTCTCCATCCTAACAAGTCCTTCTAGCGTCCACGAAACCCAGTGGCAGTGATACCTTATTGGTGGATCCCTCCAGAGCCCCTTTCTGTCAGCTGCCAAAGACTATGATTGACCTCATCTGAAGCCACTGATAATTGTGAGCAAGGACTCTGAGCTGCGGGTCCAGTCAATGGCTCTGAAAAGTCATGTCCTAGAATGGGGTCTCTAGTGTTGGCGGCTTTTTAGAACCCTTGAGGATCTTTTGGGCCTACCTCCAGTTGCAAGCTGAGGGGCCACTTCAGTCCTGCATCTCTGAAGCCTGACCACAAGAAAAGGGAAAGAGCTCATCTCAGACCCTTCCCTGTTCCCTTTTTAGTAGCCAAGAAACAGAGATAGCTGAGCAGTTTGGTTTGACTCTATCCTTGTCCCTTCTGTTGAAGGCAGGACAAATTTTTAAAAGAATTTATGTTGAGGAAGAGTCCTAAACTAGAATAAAGCAAACTGGATTCTAGACCAAATCCTGCCATTCATTGGCATTGTGTGTCCATAGGCTGTCATATCTCCTCTTTGGACTTTAGCTTTTTCATCTGTAAGATGAAAGTTGTCCATTAGATAAGATGATTGATGTGATCCCCTTCAGCCCCAGAACTCTCCTGAAACTTAGAGGGCCAGTGCTGGGGGCCAGGGTGTTCTGAAAATGATTTCCCCTTCTCTCACCCTTGGATGTTTAGATCTTCCAGAGACACAAAGTGTCCAAACCTCTGTTGCTGCTTCCTGAGATGTCTCCACTGCAGGCTCAAGTCTGGATTCTAGGGGTTGTCCCAGAGAGGTCCTAGGACAATCAAGCTTCTGGAGGACTGGTGTCAGGGGAGGGGGAGGGACACAGAGAGCATGCTGGCTCTGGAATCCTCAGAAAGCAATCCTGGATTAGGGGATTAGACACTCCCACCCCAGGAGAAAATCTGGTCCCAAACCAACTGGCGGCCTCATTCTTCCCTCCCCCACTGTTACTGGCCAGCCTCCTACCAGCCTGCCCTCCCTCCAGGCTGCACCATCCTCAGTGAGGAGTCAGCCATCCCTGGAATCTCATTGCCGCCTTCTCTCCTCCTCACCACATCTCCTTCCCAGGGTCATTCTACAGTCAGAGGGTCCCTGTCTGTGGACTACTGGGATTTGTCTTGGGGGTGAGATGCTAGGACTCAGTCTAAGCACAATGAGAGGGTTTACTGCAACTCCTCAGGTTCCACTCTTCCCATTTTAAGACAGGATGAGCCAGACAGTTCAGCACAGTGACCCTGAACCCCCTGGGGGCAGCACAGTGCTTCAGTTAAGGGCTCTGGCCTCAACACACCCCCGGTTCCAACCTCTTGAACAGCGATTTGGGAAAGGATCTGGTTCTCCGCTCCTCTTCAGGGCTGGCCTCCCCAGCTTTGCAGACAGGCTCCCCAGGGACCCATATTCCATGGCGCCCCACCCCCGCCGCCTCAGTACTCCTCGCCTTCCCCCTAGGGGTCACCCCAGACCCCCAGCCAGCCAGCCGCTGCGGGGCCGCCTCCCCGCGGCCGCGACCTAGTTCCCTGCCGTTATTTTTAGGGCGCGGGATGGCACCTGCCCACGTGCCGGCCCCGCCTGTGCCGGAGAGTGGGGGGCGGGCGGAGCTGCGTCTGCTCGTGGGAGGCGAGGCCCCCGTCCCCCGCAGCACCCCCTCCATCCCACCCGTGCAAGCCCCCGGTTTTCGTGCGAGGGGGCCTCCAGCCGCGCTCTGCCAGCCCCTCGTCTCCTCTTCTTCCTCCCTCTCGCGCTCCCCCCCAAAACCCCGCCAGTGGCTCACGCCTCCTGCATACGGGATGAGGTGAGCAGCGCCGCCGCTGAGAGGGGGCGCGCGCGGGTGTGAGCGTGTGTCCGTGTGCGAGTGTGTGTGCGCCGGGCGGGCGGGCACTGCAGCTTCTTCCTCCGTGGAGCGGAGAGCGAGAGAGAGCTAGAGCGAGCGAGAGAGCGGCGAAGGCGGGCAGAGGGGCGCGGGCGAGGCGGAGCAGCCATCCCCGGGCCCGGCGCCGCGCCGCCACCATGCTAAACAACCTGACGGACTGCGAGGACGGCGATGGGGGAGCCAACCCCGGTAAGCAGCGGCCCGGGGGCGGCGAGGGAGGGGGCGGCGAGGAGAGGAGGCAGCTCTAGGGTTAGAGGCAGAGCGGGGGCCGCCTCCTTCAGAGAAGCGGCTGGGACTGACCGGGGCGGTGGGCGCCGAGGGCGGCCTGGAGCCCTGCTCCATTGGAATGCGCCAGGCGCTGTCCGAGGTGCTGGAATGCGCCGCGCCCCGGGCAGGGCTGGGGGCCGAGGGCTTGCCGTTGCCCACAGCCCGGGACAGACATGGGTTAGCTAAGCGGGGGAGGCGGTGGGAAGGGGATGGAAGAGCTAGAATGGGCTGACGTGGACCTCGACGGGCGGGAGGAGGGTTCCTTTCCCCAAGGAGGGACCCCGGCGTCCTGGCGCAGAGCGTTGACCGGCGGCGCGGGGAGGGGGTGGGGGGGTGCAATCTGCTGCAGTCCCTCGCTCTGAGACTTCCAGCTGAAAGGTGGGGGGAAGGTGTCCGGGGGGGTTGGAGCCCTATGACAGCCCCCGTCCAGGCTGCGGTGTCTCCTTAAGGGGACACTTGGTGCAATCCGGGCCCCCTCCCCCAAAGCTGCCCGAGGTCCGACCTCAGACTGAAGCGTACCTCCTCCGGAGATTTTCAGCTCTACTTTGCGGAATCTCCCTCTCCCTCTCGCGTACCCATGGGTTCCTATTCAGGACGGGAAGCAAGATCAGCCTCCTTTCTTCCCTCTTTCCCCTTCCTCTCGGTACCCTGGGATGACAGTGAGGTTGCCAGGGCGGGGCAAGGGGGAGCCTTTCTAGTCAGCTCTGCTAGCTTCCCCAGTGAGGCCTCAGGAATGGGGTCCCAGCCGCTGAATCCCCGGCGCCGCGGCGCGGACACTGCGGACGCGCTGCGGTGGGTGCGGAGACTCGCTAGGAGCCCAGGGGCTTGAAGCAAGTCCTTTCGCTGCTCTTGCTTTCCGCCGCCCTCCTCCACGGCTTCCCTGCTCCGAGGTCTTCGGGTCCAGCCACCCCCTCGGGCTCCCAGGCCCCCCACCGCCCCCCAGCGGTCTCAGCCATCCATCACGGCTGTCAGCCGCCCCCACCCCCCACCCTCCAGCGGCGCTGCGTCCCTTGCGCACTAGCGCGCCTCCCGCTCCGGCTGTCCGCGCTCCGCGCCTTCAAACGCTCCCCTGGGCATTGCTTGACCCTCTGAGCTGAGACTCTTGCAGACCTCCGCGGGGGATGGCTAAAGAGCCCCAAGGACTGAAAGAGCGGGGCTTCCAGGGACTGGGAGCCTAGACTTGAAGTCTTCCGGATCCTGGATCCAAGTCAGAGCCAAGTGGCCGCTTGGGAAGGCTGTGGACACCAGGGTCCCTAATTCTTTGTCTAAGACCCCCTTTTTCTCCCTGAGGTTGAGTGGTATACAGGGGTCTGGACCACTGGCTGGCCAGCTAGCTCATCCATCTCCCCAGTAACCCTGGGGTTGCCTCATCCAGCAGCTGCCCCCTCCCCAGCAGGCTTAGGCTACGGGGGAAGAGGGTTTGGCAAAGTCGAGTCTGCGGCAGATTCAGGCATCGCGACGCGGTGCCCAGAGAATGAGTTGTGTGTGTGTGTGTGGGGGGGGTCATTGCCATCTGGGATCCCCTTCAGATGCCTCCACTCTGAGGACAAGGGCTCAGGCTGAGAGATAATCTCTGCTCCCCCCAGGCACAGGGTATGGTCCGATCCCCTAGCCCCTGCTTTCTCTACCCTGAGGTTTGTGCCTTTCTGGGCCTTGGGGTTTCCATGGGGTCTCAGGAGGCCTAGAAAAGAGGCATCTGTGTGTGGAACAGGATCGAACTAGGAACTCCCTTCGGTTCTACCCACTCCCCATTAGTTAGTTTCTAGACTCTGAGTGTAGAAGGCCCATCTGGAGACCTTCTCTCTCTGTGTAGGGTCCGGAACCTGGAACTAGAGTGGCCAGGACTTGGGTTAGATGTTTGGGGTCCCAGAGGGAGACTGACTCCTAGCGATGCCCCAGGATGGTCATAAGGGGCCCTAAGGACCTGCTGGGCTTGAGGGAAGAGGGACTATCAGACCAAGAGCCTCTGCCATCTCTGATCTTATGTTCTTGGGGATGTAGGTGAGGACCTGGGTACTGACCTCAGGGAGGTGGTAATAGCCTGAAGAGTAAGAGGGCTCCTCTGGACTAAAGAAGAAGCCTCTGGACTAAAGAAGACCCCTATCCCCTTGAGGTCTGACGCCCTCCCCCACTCCCCCAATCTGGCTTGGGGATTCCCCTAGGCCTGGCCCCAGGCCCCCGGGGGAGGCTCCTTAGCCCGCGCCGCTCGCCTGTTTCCTCCGCGGGAGCTCTGGCCGCCGCAGCTTAATTGAAAGCCGATTCGGGCTGAGAGCTCCCAGGGGGCGGGGGCGGGGGCGGGGGCCAGGCAGAGAGGGCTCACCCTCAGTCTGGCCCTGCCTCTAGCGCGCGCGCCACTCGCCGCTACCCATCAGCCTGCGTCCTGGCTCTGGGGATTCAGGGCGAGTTCCCCCTGCTTCTCTGAGAACTCCTGAAGCTCGCCCTTCTCCCCGCAACCAGTGCGCCCGCCGTTCCAAGGAGGGGACGAAATCAGCCTGTGGCAGACGAGGCCGGGAGCCTAGCGTCCCGTCCAGATGGCGGGTGGAAGGGCGGGACCCAGGACGAGCCTATTGAGCCGCCCTCTCCCCGGCCTTCAGCTCCTCCTGGGATCCGGCCCGGAGCCTGGCTCCGCGCTGCGCGTCGCGTTACATAAGCGGCTGCGGGCGCGTGGCCGCCTCGGCTAGGCGCTGCGCTCTCGCCCCGCGCGGTCGCCATGGAGACCGGCGCAGGGCTGCCTAGTAGCGGGATCTCGGGCCGGGACGCCCCCCTTGCCAGACCGCACGCGCCCCGGGACCCCAGGAAGGAGGAGGGGCTTGGGAGGGGGCGTGAAAGGCAGAGGGAAGGGGCTCTCGTGTCCGGTTGTTCTGGCCCCCAGCGGACGCCGCCGGGAGAGAGACCCAGATCCACAGGGCCCAGGGCCCCTAAATCTGGGAGCTTGGGGAGGGCTATGGGATGGGGAGCCCGGGCTGGGTGGGGCACCATGTACATGAATAATAATCGTACTTGTAATAGCAGCAATAGTTCCGCTTATGTGCCAGGCGCACCCAACAGGCATTATTTCCCTTAATCCTCAGGACAGCCCTGTGAGCTAAGCACAGTTATTATCCCTTTGCAAAGAAGGAAACTGAGGCTTAGAGAGTTTAAGCGACTTGCCCAACATGTCGACACAGCCAATGAAGCTGGAACTGGAGCCTAAATCTTGACCCCAGCCGCTTGCCTTAACCATCAAGAAATTTGTTCTCATCCCCCTCCAACCCTCTTGTTCCCACCATAGTGTGGTGAGAATATGAAGCATCTTGTCAGCATTTTAAAAGGAGGAGGGACCCACTTCTTTTTTTATTTCTCCTGTTCTCTGACCCCAGACAGCTCTTCGGAGACCCTGGGGGTCAGGAAGGGAGCCTGGGGGAATTTACCTCCAAAGACTTTTTTTTTTTTTTTTTTTCCTGAGCATCCATTATGTGCTAGGTTCTCACTGGGGGGACAGGTCTGTCATTTCCAGGAACTCATATGTGAGAAAGAAGAGGTAATGGTGCCCCCCCCCCCCCAGTTTGGGGATCAGGAGTTGCTGGCTTGATGGATGAGGTGGAGGTCATGGCAGGAGAAGGTGGTGGGTGTCCCTTGAGCCAGTGAGGCATCCCTTCCCCCTTCCACGACTTTGAGTCAGGGATGAGATTGGATTTGTAATAGGTTGTGCTCTAGGGATGGACCCAGGCTGGGTGACTAAGGAAGGTTTCCAGGAGGTAAGGAGGAGAAGGATGGAGGAGGATTTGGTAAGATGGAGGTGGAGAGAGACATGACAGGAGATGAGGGGACAGGAAATTCAGAATACATAGGGCCTCAACTTCATTTGGGATTTGTTAATTGGGGAGTCTCCCCAGGGTCCAGAGAGATGTCTACTACTGGGATTCAGCCTTGGAACTGAGAAAGGGTGCTGGCTGAAGCCAAGGTAAAGTGCCTGTGGGGGTCCCCTATATCTCTTTGAAAGGACCTTTCCTAGATGCCCAAGAGCCTTTCTCCTTGGGTGATCTCATCCAGATGCACGGTTTCACACACTTCCTCCACCTATTCTCATGGGTTACCCTCATCTTTTCTGTGCCCAGCCTCTTTCCTGGGCCCCACTCTGTATATCCAAGTGGTTTCTGGACATACTTGCTTGAGTGTCCTATTCTACCTTACCGTCGATCAAATTCAGCATCTTCCCACCCCCAATCTCTTCTCTTCCCCCATTTATTAGATAGCACCATCACTCACCCATTAACCTATGCTAGAAACCCCAGGCATTACCCTAGATTCCCCCTTCCCACGTCCCCAAACATCTGGCATAGAAATATGTGCCAGTAATTCTTGAGTCTGCCCATTGCCCTGCATTGCTCTGGTCTGGGTCATCATCAGCCCCTGCCTGGATTGCTTAAATTCTCAAACTAGCGTCTGTATTCTTCATCTAAAGGCCAGAGTGATTGCTCTAAAACAGGACACCATTCACGGCACTTCTTTGCCTCAAACTCTTCGATGACTTCCCATTGTCCTCTGGATGAAGGCCAAAACCTTTAATATGGTCTGCTAATCATTTAAGAACCCAGCCCACACCTTCCGAGGCTCATCTTTTCCTAAGTCAGTCTCCACCTTTCAGCCCCTCTCTCCATGCCCCTTCCTCAGACTCAAGCCAGATGAAACTTCTTTCAGCATTTCTGACCCACTCTGTTCACTCTCCCCTCTGGGACAGCGAACATGCTGTTCTCTCTGCCTGGAACATCCTCCCGCCTCCCCTCCCAGTCTAGCTCTTACTCATCCTTCAGTTTTCAGCCTACTCGTCACTTCCTCTGGGAAGGCTTCCGTGACCTCCCAGGCTGGGCTGAATGCCTCTCCTATATTCCCACAGTCCCTTGTTCATCTTCTATCACAGAATTTACCACTCTGGGTTGGAAATTCCTGGATACTAGTTTATCTCTCCTGCCTGTGGGTTCCCTGAGGGCAGGGACAGTGTCTTGGTCTGTGTTTACTTTCCGCTCCCTCCCCATGCTTGTACTGGCACATGGGAGAGATCCAGTGAATATGTGTTGATGGAAGATGCATGAGGAGCATAGAAGATGCCAAATGGGTCACTTCTCCAAGAGATGGAGTATCCTTTGGGCCTCTGGCTGTAGTATTCTCTATCGCTGCCTCTGGGAAAGAGCATGCTTCCACCACAGAACACCAGCATGGTCCCAGGTATGGTCAAGGAGGGGAACCCGGCGAGTCTTGGGTGCCCTGGTGAATGAAGAAGGACCCCCAAGAGCAAGGAAGCACTCACATGTTCATTAAAAACGTAGTATGTGCCAGGGAGTGCACTGGGCTCTTTATACGTGCTGCCAACGAAAACACTGCAGTGGGCTACTGTTAGCTCCAGCTTTTTCTGATGTGGAAACGGAGGTTCAGAGAGTTCCAGTGGCCACACAGCTGGATGCACAAGCAAAGGGATGACAACCAGCTGGTGCTAGACCCCTAACTCCTCTGCCTTCTCAGGTGATGGCAACCCCAAGGAGAGCAGCCCCTTCATCAACAGCACTGACACAGAGAAGGGAAGGGAGTACGATGGCAAGAACATGGCCCTGTTTGAGGTGGGTTGCTGGGGTGCGCCCCCCTCTCCAGTTCATTTCCCCATTCATCTGCCATCCCTCCCTCCCTCAGGAGGTGTCCTTCTTTCCACATCCTCCTCAGGTCCACCTTCTCCTTCCCGTCACCCCTGCTACTCCCTCTCCTTACCCCGCCATCCTCTTTCCCTGTTTTCCATGCCTATTCCTCCTCCTTCCCCATGGCATCCCAGCCCCAGTGGTTTGCCATCCTTGCCCCCATCTCTCCTGGCCTCCTACGAAGGAGCTCGCCTGTCCCTCCCCTAGGCCCTTGTGTCTTACCACTGCCACCCTCCCTCCACAGGAGGAGATGGACACCAGCCCCATGGTGTCCTCCCTGCTCAGTGGCCTGGCCAACTATACCAACCTGCCCCAGGGAAGTAGGGAGCATGAAGAGGCAGAAAACAATGAGGGTGGAAAAAAGAAGCCAGTGCAGGTGAGGACTTTGGGGGAAAAAGAATGAGGGAGGAAGGAGGGGTGGAGGGGACAAAGGATGGCGATACAAAAGAGTGTCCGTTGAAGGGATGGATGATGGAGGCAGAGGGCTAGGAGTAAGGGGCTGAGAGTGAGGAAGGGTTGGGAGATGAGGGATAGAGATGGAAGGAGGAGGGGAGAGGGAAGGGGGGTGAGCACCAGAGGGAAGAGGGATGAAGGGATGGGGGTGGAGTAAGGAGGACAGTGGGGGATGGAGAACCGGGAGGAGTGGGTCTGGGGCATCTGCAGTGATTAGGGGCTGCATGAACTGACGCTGGCCTCCTCGGCAGGCCCCACGCATGGGCACCTTCATGGGCGTGTACCTCCCGTGCCTGCAGAACATCTTCGGTGTCATCCTCTTCCTGCGACTCACGTGGGTGGTGGGCATTGCAGGCATCATGGAGGCCTTCTGCATGGTCTTCATCTGCTGCTCCTGTGTGAGTGACACCTTCCCCCTCCCCACCCCCCTGACCGCTGGGGCAGAGCAGAGACCTGGGGTGGGGGCAGGGAGGAGGGGAAGCATGAGACCTGAGCTTTTTATAGGAACCGCTGCGTATGATCTTTGAGAGTAAATTAGGTCTGGCCGGTCCTTCCTGCCTCTCACAGGCTGGTCCCTGATGGCCACTAACCAGGTTTCACCTGGATCTGTGTTTGTGTGTGTGTGTGAGTGAGTGAGTGTGTGTATAATTACACAAGTAATGCAGATTAATTGATGAAAAAGATAGGCGTACCGAAGGAAACCAAATGCACCTGGAAAACCGCAGTCGTTAACATTTTGGTTGGCCCAGGCTCACAAAAAATGGGAGTATGTGTCACAAACAGCTTTGTAACAGAATCCTTTCCATCCTCCCTAAAAAATCAAATATTTACGAAACACCAACCTCTCGTCACGTTTCCATTTGCTCGCACGTGACCCTAGAGCCACCTCTGCATGTATGGTAGCCAGGACTGATGCTAGTACGCTTATTTTATTTCTTTTTAACTTTTATTTTGACATAATTTCAGACATACAGAAAATTTGCAGAAGTAGAACAAACGTTAACATATTATTGTATTTATTCCATCCTCTCTGTAAATACCCTTCCCCCCGCCGAATTGGAGAGCAAGTTGCAGACGTGATGCCTCTTTATCCTAAATCCTTCAGCGTGTGTTTACTAAAAATGAGGACATTCCCTTACATAACCGCAGTACAATGATCAAAACCAGGAAACTAACATTGAGACATTAATGATGTCTTAATAGTGACACCCTAATCATGTTTTAGCTGTAGGCCTTATTCAGATTTTACCAATTGTCCCAATCATGTCCTCGGTAACTGAAGAAAATTCAAGATCACGTTCATATTCATTTATGAGCTCATTTTAGCCTCCATTAATCTGGAACAGCTCCTCCTTCTTTGTCTTGCATGACACTGACACTTTAGAAGAGTATGGATCAGTTAGTTTGTATAATGTCCCTCAGTCTGGGTTTGTCACGTATCTGCTCAGGATCAGATTCAGTGTATGCATTTAGGCAGGAACACAGCAAACCTATATTTTAGATAAAGACACTGAGGCTTAGAGAAGTGAAGTGACTTGTCCCAGGTCAGACAGCTGGTCAGAGGCCAAGCTGGGATTTCCAGAGCTCTCTGATGAGCACAAGTAGCTTGTGATTCTTCCATGTGCGTAGTGAATAAGAGGTTTTCTTGACAAGAAGGACTTTGGCAGAAGTAGAAGTTGGAATAGGACCAGGGAGAAGCTCAGCAAGGACTTGTGGGTTTGGCAGGTGTTTATGGGGTATAAGGTTTGGCCTTTACCCAGGGCAATGCAGCCCCCGCCCTAGCTGCCACTCTGATGATCTCTCTCCTCACAGACAATGCTCACGGCCATCTCCATGAGTGCAATTGCAACCAATGGTGTTGTACCTGGTATGTGATGGGGCTTCTTGGAGGGGAATGGGGCCTGGATGGTCGGGAGGGGGGTCTGGATAGTTGGAAGGAAGGATAGGACCGTAGGCTTTATGGGCCGTCAGGGCCGAGAGAGACAATACTGTGAACGTGGGGGCTGGGCTGTGATGTTGGTGGGGTAGGTGGGGACAGTGGTATTAAGGGGAAAGGAGGGAAGCAGTTTATGGGGTTGAACAGGGCGATGTGAGATCTCCCTTTGCCTGAGACCCTCCTCTCTGTCATCCTATTTTTCTGAGCCATGACCTCCTTAGAGGGGTAATTAGCAACATGGTAATTAGTGCAGCAAAATCCACTCAGAGTGGCTGGCTGAGTCTCCCACCAGTCCTAGGGCTGCAGCCTGTAAGGCGTGAGGCCCAGAACAACCCCTTTCTCATCTCTGTCCCTGAGCCCCCTCGCCCCCAGTGGCAGTCCAGCTCCCCTTGAACTTCTCGCTGACACCAGGTTCTTTCTGCAGCGGGCGGCTCCTACTACATGATTTCCAGGTCTCTGGGCCCGGAGTTTGGGGGCGCCGTGGGCCTTTGCTTCTACCTGGGCACTACCTTTGCTGGGGCCATGTACATCCTGGGCACCATCGAAATCCTGCTGGTGAGAGGGGCCGAGGAGGAGGTGTGGGGTTCCAGGCTGTCAGTCAGTTAACCAATGCTCCCTGGACACCTCCTAGGGAGAGGTCCAAGCCCTCAGTGAGGCCAAACGGAAATCAGATGTGGTTCTGTCTTTAAAGAATCCACAGTCTAGCTGGGGAGACAAGATACAGTAATTACGTAACGTGAACAGCTGTCGTTCATTGGGCACCCACTGTGCTCTCAGCAGAGTTCCAATTGCTTTACAGTCATTATCTTGAATCCTCATGAGGATTAAGTGTTATTATGCCCATTTTACAAATGAGAAGCTCAGAGAGGTGACATGACTTGCTCAAGGTCACTCAGCTACCAAGTGGCAGAGGTGGGTCGATAAGAGTAAAATCATGGTAGAAATAATAAAACCAATATCACACAATAGCTGCATCTTGTGATTGCCTAGCATGTGCCTGGGACTGTTCTCATTTCTCTGTAGATGTTCATTATCCAGGGCTGATGACCAGTGGGTTGCAAAAGAGAAGAAGGATGTGAGGGGGCTGAATGAAGAGAGCTATTAGGAGTAGTGACTGATGAGAAGAAGTCAGGTTGCTGGGCAGTATTTGAAGGAGAGGCTGCTGATGTGGGTCTTGGCTCTTCCTGCCCCTCCAGGAGGAGGTGGGAGCTGAGGAGGGTTTCCTGGTATATAGAAAGTGGGGCTGACATTTCCTAAGCCCTACCTTATCCAGGCTCCGTGGCCTGCAATTTATCATTTTAGTTTATCCTTACAACCGTTCTATGGGTTAGATAATGTCCCTGTTTTACAGATGAGGAAAGCAGAGTTCAAGGATTTTAAGGAACATGTGGAAGGGATATGAACCTGTGCCTTTCTGACCCCAAAGCCAGTGCTTGTCCACTCTACCACACTGTCTTGGAGAACTAGAACTAAAAGATGCAGCTTCTGGTTTGGGGGCAGAAAGGGAGGACTATGGGGGCAGGGAGGATGGATGGCAAATAAATGACCCAAGGAGCCAAATTCTGAGAAGATAATAGTAGACTTCCGTGACTTAAGAAAATCACCATTAACATTTTGGTGTATTTCCTTCTATTTTTTTGTTTTGTTTTGTTTTACTATGTGATACTGTATTCTGCTTTGTAAAATAGAACTCTATAGGTTTCCCTAAATAACTAGAAACTCCCCTTGTAAATATCATTTACAAGTGAAAATAACTTTTCTAAAAATATAAACACATTAATATTTGGTATGGAAATTTTAGAAAATACACATGTGCAAAAAGAATACAGATGATCACATTTCCTCCTATCAGTGGATGTCATTTCCAGTCTTACACTATTGTAAATATGCTGTGATGAGCATATTTTTTTCCAAAGTGCTTCGGCACTTTGGGTTATATCCTTGGGGGTGATTCTTAGCTGGTTCTTGCTGTGTCACTCACCTGACCTCCTTGCCCCCTTTCCACAGGCTTACCTCTTCCCAGCTATGGCCATTTTTAAGGCAGAAGATGCCAGTGGGGAGGCAGCAGCTATGTTGAACAATATGCGTGTGTATGGCACCTGTGTGCTCACTTGCATGGCCACTGTGGTATTTGTGGGCGTCAAGTATGTCAACAAGTTTGCCCTTGTCTTCCTGGGTTGTGTCATCCTCTCCATCCTGGCCATCTATGCCGGGGTCATCAAATCTGCCTTCGACCCACCCAACTTCCCGTAAGTGCTGTTGCTCTGAGCCTAAGGCATTGTCCTCCTCCTTCCTGGCTCGGTTTCAGGGTCTGCAACGTCAGCCTCTGCCAACCTCCCTCTCCTCATCTCTCAGAATCTGAGTGATTGTGGATTCAGAGCAAACTTCCTTGGGAGGGAAAATCTCTCCTGGTTTGGGGGGAATCTCTACAGGGTGGGGTAATATGTTCTGGAGGTGGGCAGAGTTTCCCCTGTGAGGGTCAACTCCTTGCAGGTGGGGTGGACTTAGGAAGGAAGAACCAAGTGGGACGCTTTCTGAAGGGATGACTCTCTATGTTAGGGAAGCATTTCCTGGGTGGGGACAAATTCCTGGAATAGGACAACTTACTAGTGTTGGACACCTTCTCTATCATGGGAGAGGTCATAGAAGAGAGGATCTAGGGGCACAGATCTCTGTGGGTTCTGCCTCTTTCTTAAGGACAAATTCCCTTACATCTCACTGCCAGGATGACGCACAGAGACTGCTGTCCATGGTGCTGAAACATAGCATTGCACTAAAACGGTGCTTCTTTGGGATGGCTGCCTACTAAATCACTTGGGGGAGCTTTGAAAAAACACCCATTCTGGGCTCCATCCCAATTACATCAGAATCTCTGGATCCGGGGCCCTGGGATCTGTGTTTTTTAGAGCTCCCCCCGGTGGTTCTATTGTGAAGCCAAGGCAAGGTTATGTCCCTCCCCCATCTTCCTCCCTTGTTTCTCTCCCTAGGATCTGCCTCCTGGGGAACCGCACACTGTCTCGCCATGGCTTTGATGTCTGTGCCAAGCTGGCTTGGGAAGGAAATGAGACGGTGACCACACGGCTCTGGGGCCTTTTCTGTTCCTCCCGTTTCCTCAACGCCACCTGTGATGAATACTTCACCCGAAACAATGTCACGGAGATCCAGGGCATCCCTGGCGCTGCCAGTGGCCTCATCAAAGGTCTGGGGGAGGGAAGAGGGCTGGTGTCCAGGGAACACTACAGGGATTGTGGGTTAAACGGTCAGGATTAAGGAACTCTCCTTGGGATTCACTTAAAGGCCATCGGTTTTAATTGTGCACCTACACTGGCCATGTCCTGTCCTTGGCATCATGAAGGAACAGAGATGAAAGGGAGCCTTCAAATATCTTACCACCTAGTAGGAAAGAAAGTCATCAGTTTAACAGCTATTCACTAAGCATCTACTTAGTGTCCAACACTGTGCTAAGCACCAGGAATATGACATAAATAAGTCACAGTCCTTGGCTTCAAAGACTCTAATGGCAGACACAGATGTATTAGCAAATAAATTACGGTATGAGTAGATGTGCATTCAATGAACAGAGACCTCACAGGGGAGGGAGTGGTCATGGTATAAGGTGGCAAGACAAGGCTTCCTAGACTCACCTGAAGAGGATTTTGAAGGAAAAATAAGAGATTTTGAGTTATACTAGGGGAGTAAAGGAATTAAGGCAGAAGAACAGCTTGCCTGAAAGCATGCAGACAGAGAAGAGCATATTGTGTCCTTCCAACCACAAATAATTTGGTATGACTGGGGCATAAAGTACAGAGGAAGGAGGGGCAAGAAATGATGTCAGAGAGGCTGGTATAAGCCATATTGTGGCAGGCCTTGGAAGCCATGTTGAAGTGTTTGAACCATGTCCTGAGGGCAATGAGGAGCCACCAAAGGGTTTCAAATAAGGGATGGACATGGTCAGCTCATCATTTCTAAAGGTTCATTCTGGCTGCTAATATGGATGAGGTAAAAGGGAGAGAGACAGAGGCAGGGAGTCCAGGGGGAGGCCAATGCTGAGTCCAGATGAGAGATGATGGTTTTCTAACCTAGAGTGATGGAGTGATGTCAGTGGGAGTGGAGCAGTGGTTCTCCCCCATGGTTGTTTCGCCCCCCCCCCCCCAGGAGACATGTAGCAATGTCTGGAGACATTTTTGGCTATCACAACTAGATGCTTTTTACTGGCATCTAATGCATGGAAATCAGGATTTTGCTAAACATTCTACAGTGCTTAGGACAGCCCTCCATAACAAAGAATGATCTGGCCCAAAATGTCAATAGTGCAGAAGTGAGGGAACCCTGGACAGGAGAGAAGGGACATATCTGAGAAATATTTAGAAGGGATGGTGGGCAGAAGTTGGAGATGGTTTTGAAATGGAGAGGGAGAGGGGAGCAGTTGAAGGCAAAGTGACGCTGTCTGAATTGATGGTGGTGCCATTTGTTGAGATAAGGGATACAGAAAAGGAGCTGATTTGAGGAGGCTGGGTGCTGAGATCAATTTGGGAATATTGAATCAGTCTGAGATAGGTCTTTATATGTTTTTTACCCCACTAGACAGGACTATTTGAGGGCAAGGACTAGATCTGCACATGGCCTGGCCCAAAGCAGGAGCTTAGGAAATGTTGGTGGGAATAAAATAGAACCAAGGCCCCCAGGGGAGTGAGAAGTGGTTGACCTTGACCCTTCTTTTTTGCCTACACCACATCCTGGCCCTAGAGCTCTAGCACCTTGACTTCTGGTCTTTCTCTTGAGCATCCTGTCTCTTCCCACAGAGAACCTCTGGAGCTCCTACTTGACCAAAGGGGTGATTGTGGAGAGGCGTGGGATGCCCTCGGTGGGCCTGGCAGAGGGCGCCCCTGTCGACATGGACCATCCTTATGTCTTCAGCGATATGACCTCCTACTTCACCCTGCTGGTTGGCATCTACTTCCCCTCAGTCACAGGTGAAGGGGAGCTCAGAGAGGGAGGACTCTGCCTGGGAGTGATGGGTAGAGAGAGTCAATGATGATGTGGGGAATTTCTTAGTCCTACAATCTCGTCACATAGGCAGGAGCCAACAATCTGGATTCCCATTGCACAGATGAGGGAATTAAGGCCAGGAGAAGCCAAGCAATATGGTCAGGTTCTCACACCAGTTGGTATGCCAGGACTAGATCCCAGGCTTCCCGACTCCAGGGCTGGTGTCCTTCCTTCTTGTTCTGTCTGGTCTCCTATGGACCCTGTCCTAGCTGCTCCTCTATTCACAGGGATCATGGCTGGTTCTAACCGCTCCGGGGACCTACGGGATGCCCAGAAGTCAATTCCCACTGGCACCATTCTGGCCATTGCCACCACTTCTGCTGTCTGTATCCTGCACTGCTGGGCTGGGACCACCTTGGGCGGGGAGGCCTGGAGGGAGGGCAGCTTCCGCCGCTGCCTTACCCAGCTAGCTTGGGAGGAGAAAGGGGGGAATGTCACCCTGGGGATTCTCCTTCATCCTCTGCTACAGATATCAGCTCCGTTGTTCTGTTTGGGGCCTGCATTGAGGGAGTCGTCCTGCGGGACAAGTAAGTAAGGGAATCAGGGCTGATTCTGTCCTGGGTGGTGGGTATAGGGGGCCAAGTTCTGGGAAACAGACCCAGCAGGGAGTGCTGAGCCCGTGCAAAGGGACTTGTGGGAGGGAGATCACAGGGGATTGCTTGCAAATTCATCTTTTTATATTATATTTTATATTGCTCAAGAAGCTTGGATGGTGTCTCATTTTTTTTTTTTTGAGGATAATGCTACTTTCCTTTTTTTTTTTTCTTTAAAATCTATTAACCCATTTAACATTTCCTAGATGTCTATGTGTTGGTCGCTGTCCAGAGTTCTGGGGGGAATAAAGATAAATAACCCATGCTTTTTGTCCTGAAGGAGCTCTTGGGGGCTGGTAACCATACTCAACAAACAGACTCGGAATGCAGAGCATCAGGAGTGGGATAAAGTAAAGTATGGGGGCTCTGGTAGTGCACAAGAGACTGCAGTCCAGTCCCCAGGGGGCTGGGGAGGAGGAGGTGATGCTGGAAGTGCCTCATGCACATTTTCTTATTTATCCTTCTCACTTTAAATGTTGATTAGAGATTACTTAGGTGACTAGGAGTAGGAAGGACATTCTAGGCGGTGGGAACAGCATGAACAAAGGTAGAGGAGAGAAACAGCTGTGTGTGTGTGTGTGTGTGTGTGCATGCTTGCATGTGCACGTGGGTGCCTGTAGCTATAAGCAATTCAGAGCTGCTGGAGCATACACTTTTGAAGGGTGTGGGCATGCACCACCAGCAGGGTGAAGTAGGAGGTCTTTTCACAGAAGACAGTTTCCATGGTGCTGTCCTGGCTTCTGTAAGGTGGGGAATGGGGACATGAGGCTGGAGTGTCTTGGAAGCCTGGTTTTTGGTACCAGGACATTAGAGCTTTATTTTATAGAAAATCAGGGGCACCCTGACAGGTTTTAAGTAGGGGAGTGACCTGGCCAAATGGACAATTTGCATATATTACACTTACTCACTTTTGAGGGCAACTTAATCTCCACTTATTTCATTTAATCATAGACCTCCCACAGGATTGCAAGGGATTCAGCAGGTCATCCAGTAAAACCCTTCATCTGATTCTTGTAGTCCTTCAGGAATGGCCCATTTGAGCATAACCTCTGGTTGCACACTCCAGTCACAGGGCTCTCTCTACCGACCAAGGCAGCATCTTTCAATTTAAGATAATGCCGTTGTTAGAAAATGCTTTTCTTTGATTCTCATACCACACGACCATGACCACACCATGAGGTCAGGACCCCATTTTTCAGATGGAGACACAGGTTCTAACAAGCTAAGAGATTTTACCAGGTTAATGTAATATTACACAATTGACCATTTACCGTAATCACTCTTAGGATCTGGTTTCAGGCATGGTGCTGAGCATTTTACCTGTGTTATCTCCTTTTATCTTGTCACCAATCACATGAGATGGGTTTATAAGATTCTGTTTTACAGCTGAGAAAGTTGAGGCAAGGAGAGGTTAAATGAATTGCCCAAGGTCACACAGACGGAAAGTGCCCAGGGCATTAGGAGCTTTGTCTCCCCCCTTGCTTCCTTAGAGCCTAGTCCCGCAGTGGGCATACGGCTGGTCCTGAGGTCAGTGTGGGAGACGTGCCCTGGAAATTGAGGCAGCATTGCTCACCCAGCATCTCCTGTCCCTTCATTCCAGGTTTGGCGAAGCTGTGAATGGCAATCTGGTGGTGGGCACACTGGCCTGGCCATCCCCCTGGGTCATTGTTATCGGATCCTTCTTCTCCACCTGTGGGGCTGGGCTGCAGAGCCTCACGGGGGCCCCACGCCTGCTGCAGGCCATCTCCCGGGATGGCATAGTGCCCTTCCTACAGGTCAGTGGGGGGTGGAGTGTGGGAAGAGCAGCCCATCCACTACACCAGCCAGCCAAGCCACTGCCCAGAGAGACCACCCAGTGAGGCAAGGCCCCCTGGGGCCCTTCCGCCCTGCACTACCACTAAGAATGGGTGTGCCTTATTTGGGATTTGGCCCATGGCAGTGCCATCTCTCTGGGCAGAGTTGTCTGCTCTTAGGGGAGAAACAAATGGCCCTCCTTTGGCTGAGTGATCAGGTAGGGAGGCAGCCCAAGGGCAAGAAAAGTGTGGCTCTCTCCATGGTGCTTAAAAAAAAAAAGATTTATGGAGCACACAGTCATGGCCATTTGCTGGCCCCTGTAGCTCTTCTCCATCTGTCCCGCAGGTGCTTCTTTTCCCCTTAAGGGATCATTCGAACTTCATTGCCCTGAGGTACCAATGACAGAGTGGGAGAGACACAGCCAAAGCCTGGCATCCCCTTGGGTACCCCTAAAGGGTGAGGAATACAGCATCCTCTCCTTACTTCCTTACTGGTTAGGGGAGTCCTGCCTCTATTGCACTAGTTCCCAAGACTGGAGAAGAGAGGCAAGAAGTCTCTAAGATCTCAGACCTCTATGATGGTTGCTCTGTCCCCAGGTCTTTGGCCATGGCAAAGCAAATGGAGAGCCAACGTGGGCCTTGCTCCTGACTGCCTGCATCTGCGAGATCGGCATCCTCATCGCATCCCTCGACGAGGTTGCCCCTATCCTCTCTATGTGCGTGCTGGCCTCTTGCCCTCCCCATCAGCTCTGGGGGAAGGGGGGTGTCTCTCTACCTGGATCCTCCAGTTGTGACCCTGGGTAGGCCACCCAGTTGTTTAATGGTCCGTCTTTTGTTATGTGGAGATTCATTCCCACATGCGCCAGGGTCTGTTGTAAGGGGATTTGGCCTTTGAATCCCTTCCTAAGCACCAGAACGTGATCTGACCACTTCTCCAATTTCTTATCCTCTTTCCCCCTTTCTTTCTTTATGTTTCTCTTTCTATTTCTGCCTCCCTTTGCATCTCTCTCTCCTGGGGCTTTTCTGTGTTCTAGGTTCTTCCTGATGTGCTACATGTTTGTGAACCTGGCCTGTGCAGTGCAGACGCTGCTGAGGACACCCAACTGGAGGCCACGCTTTCGATATTACCACTGGTGGGTGCCCTGTCCCCTTCCCTGCCTGACGGAACCACCCCCTCGTCTCCACCCCAACCCCCACCTCACCCTAGCCCATCCCCGAGGTCTAAGGATCCCAAACTTAAATAGAGAGCCCATTTCTCCAGCTTTTGTAGCCCGACTAGCATGAGAAAGGTTCTGGAGAGGGTCTCCTTCTAAATCACAAATAGTAATATAACATGGCCATCTACAGTCTTGGCTGTGATCCCTCCCCTGTGCATCATCCTCAACATCTTACAGACTAGAAGAGGCAACATCAGTTTCCTCAGCTACAAAATGGTGGTGACAACTGCCCTGACCTCATGGGGCTCCTGTGAGTGTTACAGGGCTTAATGACCAGAAGATGCTTATTTCGTGGAGCCTGGGGCTCTGATCATTTCACTTTATGGCCCTTCATTTTCACAGTTGGCCCATGGGGCAGACAGGGCAGGAATGACCATACTTGTTCTACAGAAAGGAAACAGGTTCAAAGAGGGGAAGGGACTGGGCCCAAGTCACCCAGAAAGACTATGGCATACCTGGACTAGGACCTGGGCTGCCCGACTCCCATTGTAGTGCTCCTGCTCTGCCAGTCACCTCTTCCTGGGGGCACACTCTTACCGGGAGATCCTGCCTACAACTCACTCCAGAGACCTCTGCCTTGGAAGCCCTCAGGCAGGGTGGTCTAGCAGGGTCTAAGAAGGCACTGGGACAAGGAGCTGGGTGGGGCTTGGGGTGGTGCCCTGTCTGTGGCTGCTCGTTCATCCAGAAGATCCCATATCCCTATGGTGCTGCTCATGAAGATGATGGTGTGAGCTCCCCCAGACCTGAGCAATCCTAGACCTCCCAGTGCTTGCCCAGGCCCTACCCCATCTAACTCTTGCTGTCTGAGCCCCAGCACCAGTAACAGTCCTGCCAGGGCTCAGAGGCTGGGCCTTCCTCCCATTGTCCAGGACACTCTCCTTCCTGGGCATGAGCCTCTGCCTGGCCCTCATGTTTATCTGCTCCTGGTATTACGCGCTGGTGGCCATGCTCATTGCTGGGCTCATCTACAAGTATATCGAGTACCGTGGGTAAGCGCAGGAGGCGGGGGGAATGGGGAGGGCTGGGAGAGGCTAAGGGATGGGAGAGGGTGGGGATGAGGTAAGAGTGGGGGAGGGAAAGGGGTGATAGGTGTGGGATTGCGGGATAGAGGACAGGAGCTGAGGGAGGGGCTGAAGCTTTGAGCAAAGGAGGTGGCAGAATGACTGCACATTTTCTGCCCTGGGGCGGCCACTTCAGTGTGCATGGGTCTTTCTGACACCCCTGGTTGATCCCCTTGGGCCTCCAGGGCTGAGAAGGAGTGGGGTGATGGGATCCGAGGCCTGTCCCTCAGCGCGGCACGCTACGCCCTCTTACGCCTGGAGGAAGGGCCCCCACATACCAAGAACTGGAGGTAAGTGGCCAGGCACACGTGGAGGGGCCCAGGGGAAGGGAGCAGGGTCTGACCTTCCTCACCAGCTTTGCTCAGTGTGTGCTGTCCCCCCCACAATGGGCTGCCCTTCACCTCCCCTTCTCAGCCCAGCCTCATCTGACCTTTCCCACCTACAGCCCCCGGGCCGGCCTGAGCTACCATCTCTTCATCCCTCTGTTCATTCCATCGTGTGTTTAGAAAATGTACGAATGCAGGGTATGTGCCATGTGCCAGGCCTCCTTCCAGCCTGTGGGGACCTAGTGAGCTAATAGTTCCATGGAGAAGGCCCCACACAGAGACAGACGAATGTAATATCGTGTAGCATTTACTCTGGGGGAGGTGGCTGCATTCACCTGGGGAGTTATGGGGGATCCTAGAAATCTTGAGATTCAGAACAATCTCTCCACTTTATTTGTGTGGAAGTTAGGGGCCAGAGAGGGTCTCAGAGGCCACGGAAGTCAGAACTGGAAGCAGAATTTTTACCTCCCGCCTCTCAACCCAGGGTGCTTTTTAGCTGACGGTTCTGTGAGCCCGGCCCTCACTCATCTCCCTCAAGTCACTTGGCCAAGAGGAAGGCCTGAACTCTGAACTATGCCTAGGACATTGTTGGCTTGCTCTTGCTGATGTCTACTGAACTGGGGCTTCCAGAGACCAGGGCTTTGCCTTATTTGTCTGTGAATTCTTAAATGCTTGGCACAACGTCTAGCCCCGAGTGCTTAGAGAATGCTCTTAAACTGACGGGCAGTGGGATGGATGGGGTGGCCAAATGAAAAAGGAAATGAGTGGATAAATAGTTGGGTCAATGGCCAAGTGTATATATGTATCGGAGGGTGATTGCTGACAGATGAATGTGTGAATGGACAGTGGCAGGTGGATGTCAGGTAATTAGGTGACTAATGCATGTATAGGTAAATTAGTATGGATATGAGTGGGTGACTGATGGATAAAATGGATGGGTGGGTGAATGGATGGATGGGTGAGTGAGTGAGGTGGTTGAGAGATGAGTGGGTGGGTGGGTGGGTGGCTGTGCGGGAGCTGGTTGGATGGGTTGATGTTCAAGGAAATGGATGGGTGGATGGATGTTTAGGTGGACGGGTAGGGGATGGGGGTATAGAGGACGGATGGCTAGTAAACTCACTGGCTTATGGTGCGCGGGTGTGTGGTGTACAGTGGGTGGAGATTGGGTGGGTATTGTATGGCCCACCTTGCATCCTCTGCAGGCCACAGCTGCTGGTGCTGGTGCGCGTGGACCAAGACCAGAACGTGGTACACCCACAGCTTCTCTCACTGACCTCCCAGCTCAAGGCGGGAAAGGGCCTGACCATTGTGGGCTCCGTCCTGGAGGGCACCTTTCTGGACAACCATCCCCAGGCCCAGCGGGCAGAGGAGGTGAGTGAGCTGAGGCCCTGGTGGGGAGGGGGGAGGGCAGGGCACTCAGGAAGACAGCCCTTGTCCCTTTACACTTGCCCTCCTTCCCACCCTTGGAATCAAAGCGGGCTCAGGCTTTTCTGTCATCTTCCTTAGAACAGGAATGTAAGGGCTCAGAGAGTGAGTTCCTTAGAATCCGGCTCTCAGAACCAAAGACCATCAGAGCCCAAAGGGCCCATTTGATGGATAAGGAAACTGAGGCCTAGAGAAGTCAGAGCATTTGTCTAAGGACAGAAAACAGAGACTCAAATTAGGACTGCCTGACTCTTATTCCAGACTTCTCCCTGCCCAAGTATACATCTTTCGGGGTGTTCTCACATCTGTGATTCTCTTGGTCCCCACACCACGTGGAGTTGGCAGTGTGAGCACAGGAGGAAACAGGCCCAGAGAGGGAAGGCAGCTTGCTGACAGCCACAAAGCTGGCTGGAAGCACAGTCAGGATTTGAGCCTGGGTCCCTGGCTCTGGGTCCCCTGCTGCTGTCTGCATCCATGGTCCATATTCTCAGAGCAGAGTCCAGAGCCAGTGTGGGCAGGGGCGGGCGGCTTGTGCGGGATGGGACACTAACAGGTTTCTGGAACCTGGTGGGTAGCAGAGGAAGTGGGTTCTGTCTTCGATCCAGACCTCTCTCCCCTTGGGGCTGTGACTAGTTGTGGAGAAAGGAAAGGGGGCCGGAGGGAGGCGAGGAGAGATGGGGAGGAGCACCCCTAATGGCTTGTGACAGTTGCTGTTTCTGCCTCACTGGGCCGTTCACACCAATCTGTTGAGGCCCAGAGCTGGAGGCTTCCACTGGTCAGCTTCCTTCAACATGCAGTGCCTGAGAATGTGCTGCGTGCCAGGCATGGGGAGATGGGGGTGTTTGTGAGACCGAATCCGAGCCCTCAAGGTGCTTCCAGGCTAGTGGGAAGATGGAACATACCCAGAAGGCTCTCAAACCTGTCTGCAGTTGATAGGTGCTTCACAAGAGTTCATATCAGAGTAATAGAATGTGTTGAGTGTTTACAATCTGTCAGGCAGCATTCTACCTTACCCACATTATATCTTGTAATTCTGCCTGTTCCTACATGAGCTAGCTGTCATGATCCCCATTTGACAGATGGGAAAACTGAGGCTCATAGAGGTTAGGTGATTTGCCCAAAGTCCCACAGCCAGGAGGCAGCAGAGGTAGGAGTTGAAGCCCTGCTCTGTTTGACATCAGGGTAGTGGTCCAGAGTATGGGGCATAGAGTCAGAGCCCTGGAGTTGAGCCCCTACAATGATATTCATTAGCTGGGTGGCCTTAAGCAAGTCTTAATTCCTCTGAGCCTCAATTTCCTCATCTATAAAATGAGAGTAAGAAGAACACTACCCTCATAGTGTGGGTGGCATGTGCATTTAAAATGCTTATCATTCATGCTAATTTTTTTGAAAAAAAATTTTTTTAAAGATTTTTTATTTATTTATTTGACAGAGAGAGACACAGCGAGAGAGGGAACACAAGCAGGGGGAGCGGGAGGGGGAGAAGCAGGCTTCCCGCTGAGCAGGGAGCCCGATGCCGGGCTCGATCCCAGGACCCTGGGATCATGACCTGAGCCAAAGGCAGACGCTTAACGACTGAGCCACCCAGGCGCCCCCTCATGCTAATTTTTTAAAAGTCGTTCAAAGCAAATCATCTGGGCATGCAGGGGAGCCCAGTTCCATTCTGGTCTGGGTGGGGGGCTGGTTTCAGGCAGGGTGGAATGGATAGTGGGGGAGGGGCCGGGCGGTGCTGGAGGGCTTGCAGCGGGACTGTGAGCGATGGCAGGGTGGGGGCAAGTGCAGGGTAAGGTCATGGAGAGCTTTGACGGATCAGCAAGGAATGGGGGCCACAGGTGATGGGGAACCATGCACAGTTCTGCCGCCCGGGGCTGACATGATCGGAGCTGAGCTTCAGGAAGATGGGGATGATGGAGGGGAGAGACAGGAGGAAGGGAGGCCACGAGGGGCCATGCAGGGCCAGGGAGGCCTGAGGCTCATCCTTGTTTGACATGCTACCACTCCACCCCCTTCCCCAGTCCATCCGGCGCCTGATGGAGGCAGAGAAAGTGAAGGGCTTCTGCCAGGTGGTGATTTCCTCCAACCTGCGTGACGGCGTGTCGCACCTGATTCAGTCTGGGGGCCTCGGGGGCCTGCAGCACAATACTGTGCTGGTAGGCTGGCCCCGCAACTGGCGGCAGAAGGAAGATCATCAGACGTGGAGGAACTTCATTGGTAACACAGTGTGGGCGGGGCGGGGGCGGCAGTGATGGGCTGCGGGTTCTCCTTCTTAGGCCCGGGTGCTCTTTCCCAGACGTGATAGGTGCAGATTCTGCAACCGCAGGTGTTGGTGTTCGGAGCTGGCCACGTGCCAGACGCTGTGCCGGGTGCTGGGGACTCAGGTGTGAAGGAGATAATCTTGGGCCCTGCAGAGCTGGCTCGGCCCTAGGAGGGAGTCACTGGAGGGGAGTGGAAAGAGCTACCGCGGTGAAGTCAGAGAGGCCCAGGTCTAAATCTTGCCTCTGGCCCTGCCTCGCTGTGTGATGGTTCACAAGTGACTCACCCTCTCTGAGCACTGGATTCCTTGGTAGTAATATAATAACTAACATTTACAGACTGTGTTCTGTGTGCCAGACTCAGCCTCTCATTCTCTCAGCAGTCCTGTGAGGGCTATTACCTGTCTCCTCCACTTCATTGGTGTGAAACGGAGGCACAGAGAGATGGAGGTGTTTGCTCCAGGTCACACAGCTGGTAAACCTAGAGGCTGCCCTGATGACTCCAGGCTATTCTGTGTCCTTTATAAGTGGGTTGTAGTTGGCAGTTGGGAGGATAAACGAGGCCATGCACGGGAGAGTTCCTACTAGTCAGGAAGGGCAGGTGGTGTTATTGCCACTCGACAGGTGGGGAAACTGAGGCCCAGTGCGGTTGAGAGGCTTTCCCAAATCCAAACAACAGTTAAATGATGAGACCTACGAGGATGCTGGTTTTCTGATGACTCCATCCAAGGCCGGGGTGGGGGGTGGGGGTGGGGCGGCGCACTGGGTGCCAGAAGCCTCCGTGGCAGGTGCATGGTGCGGGAAACGGACCAAGGTCACTGTGTTCCCATCTGGCTCTCTCCTTGGCCTTGCCCAGAGCTGGTCCGGGAAACCACAGCTGGTCACCTGGCCCTGCTGGTCACCAAGAACGTTTCCATGTTCCCTGGGAACCCTGAGCGCTTCTCCGAGGGCAGCATCGACGTCTGGTGGATCGTTCACGATGGCGGCATGCTGATGCTATTGCCCTTCCTGCTGCGGCACCACAAGGTGAGGGCGGGCATGGCTCACGGGCTCTGCCCGGGGCCTGCCTCCCCCGGAGCTCCTCCCCGAGAGCTCAGGGGAAGGGGGCTGATCACCCCCTTATCCCGAAATGCTGGGAACTGATTGTGTCTCCTCTTGCAACACCTTGCATTGTAAAGGAGAGCAATGCTTAACCCAGCCAACGGATGCTTTAATGGGGGACCCTTACCTAAGCAGGGGAGGTTTTGTAGAGAGTGGCCGCTGAGATAGAGGATTTCGGGTCTGCGTGTAGGCGTGGGAAGGTGGGCGGGAAGGGCGAGGGACAGGGTCCTCTCTAGGTTCTGGCTCTGGATCTCCGCACTGCATCTGGGCTGGACCTTTCAGGGTCCCCTTTCACTCCTCCAGGTCTGGCGGAAGTGCAAGATGCGTATCTTCACGGTGGCCCAGATGGACGACAATAGCATCCAGATGAAGAAGGACCTGACTACCTTTCTATACCACTTACGTATCACCGCGGAGGTCGAGGTGGTGGAGATGGTGAGTGCCCAGGAGCCCAGGAGACACCACCCCTGAGGTTTTGGGGTCCTACCTAGCCCTCTTTCCTCTTGGTCCCAGCACCAATTGGGCAACCTCCAAAATATCAGTTTATGATGGTGGATCCCCCTCCGTACCTTATCCACCTCTTAGCCTCTCACATAGTCACCCAAGAGTCAGTCTACCCACCATCCATCTGTCCGTCCCTCCCTCTCTCCTTGATAAGAATAACCATGTCATTATATGTGAGGCACTGTCTCATGCACTTTATATATATTAATTCTCACAGCAACCAATGAAATAGATACAACCATCAGCATTTTCATTTTACAGATTAGGAAGTCGAGGCACAGAAAGGTTAAGTAATTTGCCCAACAGTACAACTAAGTGGCAGAGCCAGGATTCAAACCCCGGCAAGCTGCCTTCAGAGTCCACGTGGCTCGAGATGACACTACAGAGCCTCTCATCCAACCTTTCCCTCAGTTTATTTATCCATCCACCCATCCCTCTGTGTATTCATTAATGTATTCATTCACTCAACCACCCATTCATCCATATACGTACTCATTCATCACTGTTCCTTTATAAAATTTCTTCCCCTTCTCCATTCACCCAGGTAATTAATTAATCTCATTCATTAATTCACCCATTCATACGCCTGGTCCTGCGTTGGGCTGAGGAGGGAATGAGCTGTATTGCCTTTAAGGAACATTGCCCTCTGCTTCGTCCTTGCCTCCCACAGCTGTTGTTAAACTAGGTCATTAGATAGAGAAGCCCTAGGCTGGCAGAAGGAAGGGGGTCTGCCTCCCTTCCCTTGGCCTTGCCCCTGAACTCATGCTTTCCTCCCTTGCCCCCCGTCACTGCCCCCGTCCCTGCCCGCCCACAGCACGAGAGCGACATATCGGCTTACACCTACGAGAAGACGCTGGTAATGGAGCAGCGGTCCCAGATCCTCAAACAGATGCATTTAACCAAGAATGAGCGCGAGCGGGAGGTGAGGTTGCCCTGGTTGGGCTCTGAGAGCCTCAAGCTGCTGCCCGCTCTGGGTCTGCACAGCAGGGAGGGCCCAGGGCTCACACTCCTGGCCACTGGCACGGCCTTCACCCTAGAGCATTATTCATCACCCTTCTGCCCCTCCAGCCCACCTCCCAGCACTGGGCTTCCTAGCACCAGCTTCCACACTGCAGCTGCACCTACCAAGCCTGCCAGCCATGATGCCGAGGGCTTTGGCCTGGGTGACAGATCGCCCCCTCTGTATGTGACTTCTGGGGCCCAATGGAGAACAGTGGAAGCTAAATATGTGTGGATGATGATTCCTCAGGGGCGTGGGCTGCGAGAGGCGGGGGGACAAGGGATAGTGTGAGAAACCCTGCCAGAGTGGGTAACAGACGGATATTTAGGGATGTAGCTAACGGTGGGTGTTGGGGGCACACACCTCCTAGGCTGTGGTTGGGGAGTTCTCGGGGGCAATGATGATGAGCTTCCCATGGGGTATGGGTGTCAGATCGCCCAGGTGTGGGTAAGGTGGGACCACTAGTCCCCGGGAGTTGGGATGAAAGCCCCACCTCAGGGAGTGGAGTCCTCGGGGAAATGAGTGATGGTACTCCGGGACTGGGGACTGAAGAGCTCTTGGGGGCAGGGGACAGGGTGCCTGTGGAGTGGGCGGCAGATCCTGTAGGTGAGGGTGACAGACCATGGTTGAGGGGGTCTCCCAGGTATGAATATTGTATTTCTCAGATTGGAGTTAATGGATCCTCAGGGGAATGAGTGATGGGTACCTTTTGGAGCTGAAAAGGATGAACACTCCAGGAATGTTGTCCAGGGGTGATAGTAAAAAAGCATAAGAAATGGCAAGTGCACTGACCACTCAGAACTGGCCCTGGGCCATATGCTAAGATAGAGCCCTGCAGGGGCCAAGTGTTAACCCTTTGGTTGCTGGAGGGTGGGGAGGTCAGGGGTTCTGGAGATGAGTTGGAATGGCCAGGTGAGTGGGGTATTTGGTATGGAAACACTGCAATATTCTAACAAATGGTACGGTTTCCAAAAGCGTGTGTCTGTGACAGAGCGTCAGCATGGGTGGTGAGTGACAGCAGAGCTGGTCCTAACCCGTGTCACTCCCTAGATCCAGAGTATCACAGATGAGTCTCGTGGCTCAATCCGGAGAAAGAATCCGGTCAACACTCGGCTCCGCCTCAACGTCCCGGAAGAGACAGCTGGTGACAATGAGGAGAAGGCAGAGGAGGAGGTGTGCAGCTGGGGTGGTTTGGCCCCAGCCGGTGGGGGCAGAACCTTTGGCCTGTAAAGGAGTCACGTGCTGCCCCTTCCTTCATCTCTCAGGTGCAGCTGATCCATGACCAGAGCGCTCCCAGCTGCCCCAGCAGCTCTCCATCCCCGGGGGAGGAGCCTGAGGGGGAGGGTGAGGCAGATCCTGAGAAGGTGCATCTCACCTGGACCAAGGACAAGTCGGTGGCAGAGAAGAATAAGGGCCCCAGTCCGGTCTCCTCCGAGGGCATCAAGGACTTCTTCAGCATGAAGCCGTAGGGACCTGGGGGCTGGGGGTTGGGGGTTGGGGTGAGCCTACAGGGTCTTTGCTCCCCATGGCAGAGCAAAGGAGCAGAGGAGGTCCTGGTCCAAGACCCAGCCCAAACCTTGTCTGGGTTTCCCCATCTGAGAACTGGGGGGTTGGGCTAATTGCTGAGGGTCAGCACTCCCAGGTGTAGGCAGTGAAAAAAGTGAAGGGGGTGTGGTGGGAGAGTGGGACCAGTATGCACGGGGCTGGGGGGGTGGGGATAGGGGGCCCAAGTCCTCAGTCTCTCCTTCTTCTGACCCCTCTCTTGTTCTTCTTTGCTTCTCTTGTTTCCTGAAGGGAGTGGGAGAATTTGTAAGTATTTCAGGATTTTTTTATTCTCTCTTCTGGGTTGGCCAGGGTCCCTGCTCTCCTCACTTTATCATGAACCCTCAGTTCATGGTCCTGACCTTTGGGGTCTCTGAATAGCCCAGTCTCGGGAGGCCTGGGGTTGACCGGGTACCAGCGGCCCAGTGCGCCTGGGACTGGGAGGGTACTGGGTCCAGCTCTCCCGGTTCCTGCTTACACGCCCTCCTCCCCTCTGCCCCCGCCAGGAACCAGTCCAACGTGCGGCGCATGCACACGGCCGTGCGGCTGAACGAAGTCATCGTGAAGAAATCCCGGGATGCCAAGCTGGTTTTGCTCAACATGCCTGGACCTCCGCGCAACCGCAACGGTGACGAAAATTGTATCCTGGACCTAAAGTGGAGGGTGGGGGATCGAGGCGGACGTCAGGGGGCCCGGTCCTCGCCCTGGGATGGAAGAGCTGAGCCCGTTCCTGCTTCAGTTACCTCGGACCCGGATGCGGGCGCAGGATTCCCTGGCGCCGATCGCGACCCCCATTCCATGGGGGGGGGGGCGGTGTGTGTGGAGGGGAAGCGGACGGTCTTTCTCCTTGACGCGCGTTCAGACATGGAGTTCCTCGAGGTCCTCACCGAGCACCTGGACCGGGTGATGCTGGTCCGCGGCGGCGGCCGCGAGGTCATCACCATCTACTCCTGAGAGCCAGGACCTGCCACCCGGGCCCGGGCGCGCCCGGCCGGCGGCCCCGGAGCCCTCGCCGCGCCCCCCGCCGCTGTCACCGTTTACATACAGACCCTGTGCCCGCGCCCTGGCCCCTTTCCCCGCTGCCTGAAGCCCAGAGGCCACGCCGCTCGGGGCTGACTCGGAGAGGACCGCCCCGCGCGGAGGCCGGAGCCCTAGCGCCCCGTTGGCGCGTCGCTCCGCGGGCCCGGCCTCGCCCCACGGGAGGAGACGCTGCAATAAGGCTGGGGAGGCGCGGAGAGCGGAGGCGCGGGGCCGTGAGGAGCCCCCGCGGGCCTAGCGGCCCGGTCCTCTCTCCCCCGCCCCGCCCGGTCCTCCTCGGCGCCCCGGCGCGGGCCCGGCTCCCGGCGGCCGGAGGGCGCACGGTGGGGAGGCCGTGCTCGACCGGATCCGCCGCCCCTCCGCGCGGGGCCGCGCCTATACATAGTGTACAGGAGACATCGCGTGTATTTTTAACGTCCCCATATTTCTGTGACTAGAAGCGCAACGGACTTCTCTGCTCGCCGCTGTCGAGCTCTCCCGCTGGGGGCGCCCGGGGCAGGCGGCGGCCTCGGGAGGCTGGGTTTTCCTGGACGTCCGCGAGTTTGGGAGCAAAAGTGCTTTCGGCCCAGGCGGGAGTCGTGGTCCTGGTCCCTCGGCACCCCCGCCCCGCTCTCGCCTCCTCGCCCTTCCCGCGCGCCCCTGCGCTTCCGACCCTTCCCGCGAGTTCTTTTCCGAGATGGGGTGAGACCAGTGTCCGGCTTTTCCTGGATCCGCCTCCCAGCGGCTGCGGGGAAGCGCGCGGCCTCTTCTCGGCTCCCGGCGAGCAGGCGCTAGGGCAGGGGAGGGGCTCCTCGGGGGTGGGGAGAGACCGAGGAAGCCCCGCCCCCGTGCCTTCGCAGGGGGAGCAGGCGTCCCTCCTCGTCGGCTTGTCGCCTGCTCCCCCTATCCCATGGCTCGTCGCCAAAGACTGAAACTGGGGAGCTGGAGGGCTTCCCCTCCCCGGAGTTGCGTCCCTGGGACAGGCGAGGGAGGAGGGGGGCGATTCGGGTTTAGGGGCCAGACCCACCGGGGAGGCTCCAGCTCTGCCCCTGATGTTCCCTCTCCTGTCCCCATCCGGCAGCTGGAGGCTCCGGCCGCCGGGACCCAGCCGCCTTCTCCGTGTCCCGGGGCCCGGCCTCGCTGCCTAGCAGCGGCCTCTAGCTGCGTCTCCCAGGCACCTGGGCCTGGGGGAGGGCTGGAGTCGCCACGTGCTTTTGTTCTTAGCGTCTCTTTGCCCTTCTCCAACTAGGACCCAAGATCTTTGGCTTCTCCAACTCCAATCCTTGGCGCTTTTGCTCCAAGCAGCCCGGTCAGAGGCGCCCTCTATCCCTAGAGAAGGCGCATCGGGCGGGTTCCCTTCACCCAGGGCGCGTTACTAAGGGGGACAGGCACTGCATGCTCGTTCCAGCGCCCTCTGGGACTGGGTTCAGTACCTCCAGCCCCAGGGCCCTGACATTCGCACCTAGACATCCTGTTCACCTCCCAGAGCTTGGGGTACTGGGTACTCCTGACCTCACCACCTCCTTCCCTTTGAGCCCAAGGCAGGGAGCTGGAGCTGTTGCCATCTATAGACTGGGTCAGGTGTGGCTGGAGGTAGGTCTGGATATCTGCCTGTTAGGCCAAGCCCTCTGAGATCTGATGAGGGGGCCAGATAGACTCTTTAGGAAGTTGGAGGTATTAGGACACCAGGCCCCCTCCCCTGACCCTCTCTACCGGCGCCGCCCCCCCCCTTCCTAAAGACCACCCTCTGAGAACCACAGCTGGGCCTAGCCTTCTGGGGGCCGGAACAACCTAGGCTGAAGTGGTGGGTTGGGCAGAAGGGGAAGGGGGCTGCATCAACACCAATTAGGGAACCAAAGTTGCACTATCTGGACCCAGAATGTCTGGTTGGCAAGAGCAAAGTTTCCATTGATGAAAACAAACATCCCACAATAAAACCCAAGTTTTCTGTGCTACATGTGCAATATTTGTTATGAATGTTATCACAAGTCATTCATTAAATTATCTTTATCATCATTGTAGCTAGATGTTTCATGTCCATTCAAGTGACTTTAATTCTGAGTGCAATATTTCAATAGCCTTGTAGTGATAACTAGCGTTGCTTTTGTTTTAGACGATCTATGTGCAGGGCAATGCAATGAAGTTGAAAACCCTTGTAAATAGGAGAGGTTGCAAACCAAATCAAGATTATTTATTACTATTATTAGGCCTGCCTTTAATTTTCAGTGTGTTTTAGTATTCCGCATTCTGCCTCAGTATTGATCTTGTGTTCTCTGTGCCAATACGGAAAGGAGCGCGTTGGTTCTTTCCTTTATTGTTGAATGCTCCCATTTAATGCTTTACAGCTTTTACTGTATTTTTTAGACTCCCGTCTGCACAAAATGCAATAAAAATAATTTTATTATACCCTTCACAGCCTGAGATGTGCTCTTTGGACACCCGAGGGGGAAGGGTGAGTATGTGGGAAGAGGGGTGAGTGGCTCTTCAGGAGCCTAGCCTCATCAAACCCTGTCACTGGCAGAAGGGGGCTGGCTGGTCCTCCAGGTCTGGTGGCCTGGTTCGTGTTCTGACAGCTGTGGGGCCCTGTCCTGGACAGCACTTAGCAGGTCAGGCTCAGCGCTATCGCCAGCCCACCAGAGGCCTCGGGCCAGTCACTTCACCCCACCCGCCCCAGGGCTTCCTGGTGGGGCTGGCTATTAAATGCTCTTCCAGGCTCCCACAGCTTCTGTGACTCTATGGTTCTGCCAACTCCTCACATAATGGGCAGAACAGAAGGTGGCAACTGAGATGAAATTGAAACAGGAGAGTGCCCCACTCCACTGGCCAGCAATGGCCTCTTCAGTGTCCTGTTTTCCTTTCCTAGAGTTAAGAGGACAAGCCTGCTGCCACACTGAAAGTCTACCACAAACAAGGATGTTTAACACAGCATCGTCATTAGCCAGTAGGCTTTAGCTCTGGACTGTTATTAAAGCTTCTAAGTAGGTGGGATGCACGAGGAGAGCCTAGGGTTAGAAGGTCTTCAGGCCTGACCAAAGGAGGACAACAAGAGGGGGCAGACCTCACGGCAGACCGAAAGCAGTCAGGGCTCCATCAGGGACCCTCCCCTTCTGACCTTGGGAGGGAATGCCCCTGCAGACAGAATGCCCCAAAAAGACAACAACAGGTTTTACTTTTTCATTTTAATTAAAAAGTAATCATCTCATCTTATTAACAACACAGAATTCCAAAGAGGAAAAAAACACTCTATAACACAAACAGGTCAGAACACAAAACGCTGCCACCTGGGGACCTTGAATTTTTGAAATCGCTTGCTCAGCCACTGGCAGGGACTCAGCTGATGTCCCCACTCTCCCTCGTCCCCACCAGGGGCCCCTTGCGACTGTGCTCCACAGGGCTCTAATGAGCGCATCCCTGGGGAGAGGGCAGCTTCCCTGGACTCCATTTAGAGCGGCAGCCAGAAGTCCACCCTCTCGTAATTTCACTCTGGCTCAAAAGTTATGAACAGCCACCGGTATCAAGGACATGTCCAGCTACCAAAAGTCTGACATCAAAATGGTCCCTACCTCCTGCTGCTCAGAAAACAGAACAAGAATCCAGATGAAAAATAAGAACCTGATTTCTGAGCCAAAAGCTCAAAACAATCACTGAAAAAAAACGGGTGTTCCCTGCCGGAGTCTAGAGCTGCCTTCTCAGAGCCTCCGTGAAACTAGCACTAGAGAGGGAGAGGCTGACAGAAATGTTAAGGGGGCGGTGGGGGAAGAGTGGTCAGGGTCCAATTTCACAGTTCTTGTTGAACTGCTGGTGACTGGAGCTGTTCAGCCCATTGGAGATCCTCCAATGAAATGAAAAAAAAAAAAAAAGGAAAAAAGAAAACCCAAACCAACAACCCTGGATGATGCAGAAGAGTGCCTGCTTCTGTGGCTGCCATGGCCACTTCCCAACTCCAGAGCAGCTGATCTATGAATCCTCAAGCAGACCCCGTACACGTGCGAGGGGGCACGACGACGGCACTGTGCTGGCCAAGCCCAGACTGGTCCTCTGCAACCCTAGGCAGGAGCTGCAGACAGGAACTTGAGCTCTGGTCGGCCTGGGCGAAGCTGGAAAACCTTGGTAGATTCAAAATGAACAAAGGCGGTGGCGATTGACATGAAAGTGCTGTTCCAAACTCAGCCAATCGGGCTTGGCTTCCTCCTGCCCACCCCCCACCCCAAATCCAGCGGACAGAGACCAGAGAAACCCATGACATATAAACTGAGCCCAGACACCTATACTGCCCAAGCGACCCCAGATGTATTTATTTTCTACAAAACAAAAAACAAAAACAACAAAAAAAGATACACCCCCAAATGCAGTATAAACTCTGACTCTGGAAGGAGTAAGCAACACAGCCTCGGGCAGAAGAGAGAGCAGGTGGTAGAAACATTCGATGTAGACCTGGAGAGGCGCAGAGAACATCCTCCAAATAACTCTATTTGAACGCAGTTGGTGGGAGGTCAGGGGATGAGGGGACGGGGGGGAGGGGTAGTTGAGAGACTGAGCCTCAGTAATGCCTCTGGTAAGATCCCATCGGGGCCTGGGGCCGCCCCACCTGTGCTGCGGTTTGGCTAACCAGGTGGGAGAGAGCAGGGCCACTCTGGATCAGGGTGTCCAGAGCCTTCTGTACACTTGGATTGTCAAAGTTGATACCCGTGGAAGACACGGGCCTCTGGCTAGCCATGTTGCTGGCAGGTGCTAGGCGACTGGAAGGTTGGCCAAAGAGCCCTTGGGAAGGAGCCCCAGGCCTGGGGCCCATGTTCCGAGCAGATCCCGCCTGTCCCAAAATGTTTGGAGGCTGATTGCCAGAGGCCTGTGATCTTTGCTGAGGCTGGCTGTTCGCTGCTGTGGAAAAATTCTGGTTCTGGGTGTTTCCGGCAACGACGGAGGGGGATGCAGAGCTGCTATTGGCCACAACCGTGCCACTATTGAAGAGGCTGAGGATTTTGGCCTGAAGCTCTTGCTGGGAGGTGGGGGGTGCAGCTGGACTGGGTGTAGCAGAGGGGAGCACTTGGCCGCTCTGGAGCGGTTGGGAGCTTGGCTGTGTCTTCAGCGAGGCACCCGAGGTCGCCCCGAGTGGTTGGCGGGAAATCGGGCCTAAAAGACAGAAGGAGGAGGTATCCAGTTGAAAGTACCCTCCGTGGGCAGGCGGCTTAGCAGCCAGGGAAGAACAACAATCACTGATCACATCAATCACATAATACACAGACTATAACATCAATTTCCCCAAGGGGCTACTTCATGGTATGTGCTGTCTCCAGGAAACAGCTTAGGTGTCCCAGTGGACTTAAGGACAAAAGGGCATCCATCTTGGTTAGCAGGTGGCCAGCAATCCTAGTCCACCCATCGCCACGTTCACTACAGGGACTGGAATTCAGTACCCAAATCTTAAGTTATCATTACATCAGCAAGGACGGCCCATGGGAGAACCCAGGGCATGGGCTCATTCCCCTTACCCACCCCAAAGAGCCTGGGCCTGCTACCCTCCCAACAGAGCCTGGGGGTTAGAGAAATGCAGAGTCAGAACTTCACCTCGGCCCTGCCACGTAGCTCACCAGGCAGAGAGTCGGTGCTGCTCCTCATAAGGCGCTCCTTCCGCTCTCGCAGGTAGTTGATAATCTTGTCAGTCTCCTCGGCAGTGAGGTACCTATTATCTGCCAGTAGGTTGAGGAGGCTTTGGATGGCCGGGGGGTGCCCCCCGCGCACTCCTTCCTCGGGGCCTCCACGCTCCCTTTCTTGCAAGATGGCTTCATCGGCCATCTTGGCTGCCTGTCTGGCAATCTCCTCACGTTCCTTCTCCCGACACTCATTCTTGTAGCGCTCATAATTTCTGGCCACCAGCACCATGGCGTCTGCCTGGGGCATGTTGCGATGCTCTGTAGGAGAGAATGATAGGAGTCATTTTCTCCCCTAACACACCTGAGTGCCCAACTGCTGGGCTCTACCAGCCCTTTCCTAACCTCAAACCAGCAAGAAAACCATTTTGGTGACAAAAAGCCTTGGGATGGGGAGCAGGGAGAAGGGAAATTAAAGCTGGGAAGATAAGTGAATAGATTTCTTTGGTGGGGAACACATACCTTTCACAGAGCTGGTTCTTTGGGGGAATTCCTAGATCACAGACTTGTAGCAAAAATCAAAGAAACACGACAGTCTCCCACAGATTCAAAAAGACCACATAGGGAATTACCATGGGAGGCTGGCCGCAGGGGGCCAAAAAAGGCCTTCTGTAAAGCCTGGCTCTCCACTGTGATGCTCAAGATAGAGCTGGCCTACTGTTTTTGAATTCATCAGTTCAAAGGTCATGGATAAAGATCAAATGTAACCATAACCTCCTCTCCTCACCCGCGGGCAACATGACTCATAGGGTGGTGAGAAGTCTTAGAACTTTACATAAATGTCCTCACACATCTTGAGAACTATTCCTCAGAGAGACAAATGACCAAATGACTTAGTGGAAAGCCTTACGTATTTTATGGTTATGGGTATAACCTGTCAGGCAAAGAGATTCCGTGTGTGGTGGGAAAAGGGAAAAGTCCGCAATGGAGGAGCAATGACCAGGGCATCAGGGCATTCTGAGTGTGAAGTACTGAAAGCGACCTCAGGGAAGGGCTTCAAGGACTTCCAGGGCCTCCTCCCTGCTCTCCTGCCCCTTCTACTTCTCCAGCACACTCGCAGATAGTATCCTCATCGCCTGTTGTGTTCTCTGTCCCTTATTACGAAGTCTGGTGAAAGCAAGGATTCTACTGCACTCAGTGCAGCGTGCGCCAGAGATGCGCCAGCACCTGCTCTCACGGGCGAGCGCCGACGGTGCACCTCTCTTCCGAAGTGACTTCATGTCGGTGGCTTGAAACGGGACACGGTGGGAGCATTTACACCATGGAGAGCAGCAAATGCTGTAAACCACACTGCCTCCTGCCCCCTCCCCAGAACGAGTTGTTAAACATTTGCCAGCATCCCACTGTCTCTACCTACGGGCTAAATAAATATGTTTTCTAGATAGCAGGCCCAGAACTGTATCCACTGAAAGAGTATCAGAGGAGAATGTGACCGTGCAAGTCTCCTCCAGTGTGTTTATAAAAGGGCCCTGCCACATGTGAGCTGACCTACAAGTCATTTGCTCCACACCTGCTTTTTCTGAGTAAGACACGAAAGAATTAATGGACTAGTGACTACCTCTGGAAATCTGACCCACTTGGGCCTCCATACCTTGTGGGGTTCCAAACATGATGTTGACTGTGCAGGAGCGGTGAATCTGGTGTTGCTGGGTGATGACGATAGCAAAAGGAGACCCACCCCTGCTAACATCCTCCAAGGCTTGTGACAGGGACACCTCTGTGTTGAGGAAGATCAAGTCCACTACCATGCCTAGGTCTCGTACCTTCCGCCCCACAGATTCAGCATAATCTCTGTAGAAACAAACAGGATCAAGGTGAGTACTCGCCGACCAACTCCCAGTCTGTACATTGCTGCACTTCAGCCAGCAGTGTGGGCTCCTAAGGGGAGTTCAAATCTCAGCGTACCCAGTGTCTCCCTAGTGCCCTCTTCAGGCTCCAAGAATCCAGACCAATTCCTTCTCTTATACTAATCTAGTTCCGAATGGTTATGACTAGCTCAGAATGGCCACACGCAAGTGGCCAACAGCGCAGTCCTTAGCACCCAGGTCCTCCTCTTGGTCCTGTAGTCCAGTGGTCCTTCCTGAAACACCGTCCTGCTGCCTAAGACTTGTGGGATGTGTCTGTCTTTGGGGTGGCTGCATAATATAATGGAAAAAACCCATGGGCTTTAATGCTACAGAGGTAAGTTTGGATCCCAGCCTTATCATTTACTTACAAAGTTGTGAAGATTTAAGCAAATTCCTTAACCTCTTACAGACTTGTTTCTTTACCAATAAAACAGGAACAATATGGCTCGGTTCATGTCATTCCCTTGACCTTCTCTCCAATCTAAATTAAATCCTTGATGTATTTCTTCTCCTAGGGCTCATCACCAATACATCCATTTTTGTCATCTGCCTGACCGGGATGTGAGCTCCACAAGAGGAAGGGGCCCTGTGTGCGTGCTTACCGTTATAGCTTCACCATACATATAAGAGATGAACTGAATGAATATCCACGTAACATGACGAGTGTGAAGATTAAAAATAATTTAAATAAAGCGCCTACCAAGGGGTGGTAGAGTAGGTGTTCAGAAAATGACAGCTATTATTATGTGTCAAGAAAAAAAAAGCTATCTACAGTCAAAGCAGCATCTATCTCTAAACAAGGCAGCCCAGAGCCTGGGAACTCTGCCTGCTGCTTTGTGTCTCAACACCTATTTCCCTAGTCTCTGCCTTGAAATTAGTTCTTTAACCCCAAACTGCTGGAAAACACATGAAGTTATTTACTAACCACCTGGGGAAAGGGAACATAGCTAAGCTAGTGCCAAAGCCTGCAAGCTGCTATGCTCCCTTCTGCCCCCCCCCCCCCCGCTCAGTCTCTTCAGGAAAGAATGTGAAAAAGAGGCGTGCGAAAAGGTACTGTGGGGGCGCCTGGGTGGCTCAGTTGTTAAGTGTCTGCCTTCGGCTCAGGTCATGATCCCAGGGTCCTGGGATCGAGCCCCGCATCGGGCTCCCTGCTCGGCAGGAAGCCTGCTTCTCCCTCTCCCACTTCCCCTGCTTGTGTTCCCTCTCTCACTGTGTCTCTGTCAAACAAACAAACAAACAAACAAACAAACAAACAAATAAATAAATAAATAAAAATAAATGTCTAGGGTGAGCGCCCTTCTGCCTTTTCAAGCATGTCTGAGCATGTCTGAGCATGAAGGTGACACAGAGACCAAGCCTTGATGACATGGTTTGACCAGATGTGGCCATACCCAAAGTTCCAAGCCAAGCAAACTAAAAATTTCCCTTTGGGGCCTAAGCCAATTTGCAATGGCTTTTCTGTAAGCTACAACTGACAGAACTCTAGCTAAACACAGGAGAGCAATGCTAGAGTACACAGCCCAAATTCAGTGGGTACAGCTGCCAAAGGAAGTCTTAATTTCTCTTCTGACCTTTCTCCTTATTCAGGAGAAATAGCCCAAAGGATTCTTACTTAGTCTGCTTGTTGACCACAATCACAGAACAATCAACAGGCCTCTCGGCATCAAAACGTCTCTGGATTTCCTCAAAATATTGACGATAAAGTTCTTCTCTACGCCGTTCCTCACGTTTCAAACGCTCTGTAAGACACCAACAAGGAAAACTGAAATATGGACTGTGACTTTCTATAAAAATAAGTCAGAGGTCTTATTGTGAATCCCAAACTACTTGTAGGCCAAGGTGATAACATACACATACTCTCTCTCTGAATTACTCTTCTGGACTACCTCCTAAAAATAGCCAGTACAATTGTTTCTTACTATTATACATTCACTGAAATGGAACAGTTGGATTAGAGGGCATGGTCACTTCAATGTGTCATCTGATACATACTACACCAAGGCTGCTACTCTAAAGAGGCTGTTACTAACTTATCCCTTCACAGGGGTGGATCACCAAGTGCTATTTCTCCACATCTTAGTCAACATTGGGTATTGTCATTTTTGAAAATTCCTGCCAACATGGTAAAAGACGGTATTCTGGGGCACCTGGGTGGCTCAGCTGGTTGGGAGACTGCCTTCGGCTCAGGTCATGATCCCAGGGTCCTGGGATTGAGCCCCGCATTGTGCTCCCTGCTCCTCAGGGAGCCTGCTTCTCCCTCTCCCTCTGCCTGCTTGTGCTCTCTCCCTCTCTCTCTGTCAAATAAATAAATAAAAATCTTAAAAAAAAAAAAAAGATGGTATTCTGTTGTTATTCTAATTTGCATTTTGGCGACAACTATTTAAGACCCTTATTGACAGGTATTTGTAATTTGTTCTGGAAAAAAAAAATCATGCAGTAAAGTTTTATTACAGATTAAAAATAAGGTTAATTCAACTATGAAATAATTAAAAAATCTTTAAAGATGTATTGAGAAAAATGAGGCTTTGAAAAAACATATTTGTCTTTACCTAAATAAGAGATGCTGTTAGGTAAGAATTATATATAAAACAAAAAAACCCACATGATGCACAGACAGTGCAAACAGTTGTAGTTATTTTGTTAATTGGCAAAAAGCAAGCACTTAACCCTCTTTAGCTCCAACTTTTTGTTCATTTCTTACTGCTGGAATCTCATATTCACTTCTTCTTGTTACATGACTAAACCGGATGATGGTACTAATTTGCATTTTATAAATTATTTTGAAGCTGAATGTTCCCTACATATTAGCAGGATATTTGTATTTCTTCTTTTTGTGGCTTACTTCACCAAGACATTAGTCCCTTTCTAGTTGGTTATTCGTTTCCTCTTTCATTTGTCGAGTGCTTCACCAGTAACAGAAATAAACTGCTGCTTTACCTTTTGCACGAGACTGACTTTCTGGGCCTGGAGGGCCTCGTCCATCAAAGCTATCTCTATAGCGGTCAAAATAAGCATCGTCCTTCCTCCTGCAATAGTCATCCATTCGCAGGTATCGGTCATAAGAGCTTTCTCTCCTGAAAAGTGGAAGAAATTTGCACAAAGTTAAAAGTCACCTATGCTGCAAAACTCAGATATAGAGCATTTTCAACACCCACTCCTGTGAGGAAGCAGCACAGTAAGGCAGGACTTTGGGATTAGACAAATGAGGTGTGTGTCTGAGATTCACCGCTTATTGCTCTGTGGCCAAGACTATGTTAACCTACTTTGCAAAATGACTGGGAGGATGTACAGAAAGCTCTCAGAATAGTCCCTGGCTTAAAGTAAATGCAAAATAATTGATAGTAACTACTGATATTAATTTTGATGCTTCCCCATCCCCCTTGCCTGTGTTTTTTAAAAACTATGGTTTAAAATACATACACACATCCATATATATATTTCATATAAATACACAGATACATTTCTCATCACCTTGAGAACACCCAGAACAGAAACTCTGTATCCATTAAGCAAGAACTCTTCACTTCCCATCCCTGTAACCGCTAATCTATTTTCTGTCTCATAAGAATTTGCCTTCTCTATTCATGTCAGTGGAATCATACAGTATTTGTTCTTTTGTATCATCTGGATTATTTCATTTAGCATTATGTTTTCAAAGTCCATCCTTGTTGTAGCAGGTGTATTACTTTCCATTTTATGGCTGAATAATAGTTCACTGTATGGATATATCACTTTTTTTATTCATTCATCTTTTGATGGACATTTGGGTTTTGTCCACCTTTCAGCTACTGCGGAGAGTGCTGCTATGCTACATACAAGTATCTGTTTGAGTCCTTCTTTTCAGTTCTCTTGGGTATGTACCCAGGAATGGAATTGATGGGTCCGAGTAATTCTGCTGTATTTAATGTTTTGAGGAACCTCCTTCCAACCGTTCTCCACAGCAGCCACACTATTTTATATGCCGCCAACAATGCATGAGGGTTCTATCTCTCCACACCTTGCCAAAATTACTTTCTTTTGTTGTTTTCCTTAATAAATAATATAGCCAACCTAGTAGGTATGAAGGGGTAGCCCGTTGTGGCTTTGATTTGCATTTCCCTTTTGACTAATGATGCCGAGTGTTTTTTCCCCAGACCTACTAGCCACGTGTACATTTTCCCTGTGTTTCTGCACTGCCAAAACAATTTGAGCTCCATCTTTTTTTTTTTCCCATTTGCACAATGCTGCCTTTCACAGGTCACATGGAAAGATCCAGATTCATTCGCTAAGCATAATTCATCAAACATTCACACATTCAGCAAATATTTATTGAGTAGCACATCTGCCACTTGCTAGACATTGGAAATATAAGGCTGATAAAGTCACTGCCCTTACAGAGCTTTCAATTAGTTCAGCAGAATACCCATAAAAGACTGTTATTAAAAACAACAACAACAAAATCCAAGCAAATGGCTGTATATGTACCTGTACATGGGCTCTCGGGAGTCTCTCATATCTCTGTATCTGTCGTACATGGGGTCCCGGTGATCTCGAAAATCCCTAGAGTCTCTTAGATCACGAAAGTCTCTAAGGTCTCTCATGTCCCGAGCATCACGCATACTTCTGCTGTCTCTGTGATCCCGAATGTCTCTGCTATCTCTGTGGTCCCGCAAGTCTCGGGGGTCTCGCATGGCTCTGCTATCACGGGCATCACGGCCATTTCTGCCATCCCTGGGCTCTCTCCTTGGACTTCCTCGGATTGGGGATCTATCACGTCTTGTATCTCGACCGTCTCCAAAGCCATATGGATCTCTGTGGGAGGTAGCAAGGAGGAGCTAAGACAAAGAAATTGAAGGTAGCCAACCCTTCAGCTCTTTATTGGAGGAAGTCCCCACCCTCTCCAAGCATTTTTCTCTAAAACACGGCAGCCAAACAGTGAGAACATGACTAAAATTTTAAAGAGAGTCACCCATCTGGTCAGCAAATAAAGACTAGTAGGCTTCAGGATCCCAAAAGATTAGGACATCAAAAGAAGAATGTATGACCCAAAGCCAAAGATTTTGACTGGGGTCACAGTATTTGTCAGGGAGTAATTCGGTATTCTTTACACATGCCACGCTATCATCTTAATCTCCACAGGTTTTCAAAGTGGAAGCATCTTTCCCCTAGAACCTGTTTTTTTTCCCACCAGACATGTTTGAAAGAGATTTTAAAAGGGGGGAAAGTTGGAGGGACATAGTAAGGGGCAAGACTCATGAAGAAAAAAAGGAGCAAATGCACAATCTCATACAAAGTAACAGTGGTCCAAGTAGTTGTTCCTGAAGTACAGAAAACCTCACTTAAAATATCGAGCAGGATAATCAAATTAAGGGAAAAAAAGAAAAAGTACAATATGACACACACAGTAAAGTATAAGAACACTCAGCTTCTCTGTCTTCTCAACATAGTTATTGAGTAGTGGTTTCTCTTAATCTGAGTTCAGGGCAGAACCAGGTTCCTTTTTTTTTTGAACAGTGTTTGAAGTCACAGATAAGTTTGGGCTGCTCTCATACAATATTTTTCATGAGACATTCCACCCCACTCTTTAAACTTGTTATTCAACCCACTTCTTAATCCCATTCCCGACTTTTTCACTTCTGCCAAAAATCATCTTCCTAGTTACCAAGGTTTAAGTTCTTGAAAGTTAACAATTCTTCCTTTCCTTTCCCCATTAAGTCACTTGAATCCTGTTCACTTTTCTTTTTCATTCCTACTGGATTCAAAGTTTAATCCAAACCCTTTTGCTTGGTATCAACAAGTTTCCAAAACAAAACAAAAAAAACAAACGAAACCAAACCAAAAACCAATCTTCCAGATTTCAATTCATTCAACACATAAACATCAGATTAACCATTCAAATTTCCACCTGTTACCAACCGCAGCTTGACAATCACACTTCTAGGTACCCCTCCCTAACAAATCTGGACCCTTCCCAACTGTTATTGCTCCCCCATTTCCTGATTCAACCTAGTCCGTTCTGTTCTTATGACTTAACTCACACAATGCTATCTGCTTCAGGATTTCTGTTCACATGGTTTTTCAACCTGGAATATTTTTCCTGCACTAATGCAAGTATCACCCAGTCCTCACAGGAAAGTTCATGTCCCAAAGCTTCCAAGATTAGAGAAGTCTAATCTCCCTAATAACTGTTGATCTTTCCTGCTGCTCAACTCTTAGAACACTTACTATTTCTATTACTCTTCTCTATCTGATATTTACCTTTCCACAACAGTTTCTTGTTTGACCTACTTTAAGGATTACCACCTCCATAAAATCTGCCCTGAACTCTTGAACTTCCCCAACAAATATGCTCCTCCTCCAGTCCTTTCCATCTCAATAAATGGCACACCTACCTACTCAGTTACTCAAGCCAGGAAACTGAATGTCATCTTTTCCAAAGCCCCATCCGCTCTTCCAATCACATTTCCAAATTCTATTCTTTCTCTGAAACTAGTATCAATTCTGTCCACGTTTATTTCCGTTAGTACCGCTGAAGGCCAACCCACAATGACCTTTCCCTAAAACCTGAGCAAGAGACTTCTACCGTGGGGAAAGACTTCCCCATTTCTGCTCTTGCCTCTTTTCTAATCTTTCTCCATATTATTCTAGAGTGATTTTTCAAATATGTAAAAACCTTTCACTGGTTTCCCACAGTATTCGGAATTCAATCCAAAATCTCCAGTAAGGTTAGTCAGGTGCTGCGTGGTCTTGGCTATCTTCTCCAACCTTACCCACTCCCCTCCGGAGTTCACCACTATCTTGCCACACTGGCCTTTCAGCTCTAACTAGCCAAGGTTTTTCCTGATGCCTCTACTTGAGCAGCAAGAACAGATCCATACTCATTCTCTATGTCTCAGCATAATATGTGTCTCTTACCCCTGATTCTCATAGTCTGAAAGTTTATTTTCTGCCCTTAAATCCTGGCCACATTTTCTCATAGCACTGTTTTTGTCATTTATCACAATTTGACATATCTATTTACTTGTATAACATCTGTCTGCTCTACTAAACTGTGAGTCCATGAGGACAAGGATTGTCAGTTTGACTCTCCACTATAAACCCACTATGTAGGTTTATAATGTCTGGCATGCAGCAGATGCTCCACGACTTATGTTGTATGTATTTCTATCACTGCACTTATCACACGGTTCTGTAATTTTATCTGTTTACATCGCTTCTCTACTGAAGAGTAAGCTCTCCTGAAATCTCTGGATCCCTAGGACAACAGCATGGAGTTCAGTAAATGTTTAATGAATCTAATTATTCAACTCAACTGTAAGCCTCTTATGAGCAGGCGTCATGTTTTGCTTAAACTTTTGTCATCTACCGTGATTAAACATATTAGGCAGCCATCACGATGCCATCAAGCCTGGTAACAAGCCTCAATTTTACTTCATTCACATGAGCACAGCAAAAATAACTTAAATGTCAATTCTGCATCTATGAAAAGTCCTTGTCATACATTTTAAGGCTCACAAGTACTCTTGATTTGTGGGAGCAAACATGGGAGACCAGGGAGTTTAAATGAGGAGGCGCTAAACATTTTTCCTATTAAAGTGCAGACTAACCAAGATTCTTACTGTTTCTTATTACGTCATATAATCTTCCTCACATGTGTAACATCTGATAGAGTATATAATGTGGGAAAACACTCAGGATCCTTTGGGAAGAGACAATTGTTAAGTATTTTTGGATTAATGATTAGCAGATAATCCTGCCTTGGGGGGCAGTTAGAAGTAGTCATTAGAGGTAGAATCAGATTTCAAGTGTTCTTGGCAATCAGGGATAAGAGATACCATGAGCCTGATAAACCACAGACCACACACAAAGCCTTCGGGTTGTGGAAATGAGGGGCAGAGATACGGCTAAGAACACCAAGTCACAGCACATTATTCACAGCCTTAGGATAATTAAAAATGCCATATTGTTCTCATTCTTTTGAATCCACTGAAATACCTTACTTACCTGTCAGAGTCCATCCCTGGAGGCTGACCATAACCCTAGAATCCCAAAGTCTAGGTTCATGCTTCCAGTGTGAGAAGGCAAGCACTCCCTTTCCCTCAATAAATCTAAAGTCCTTATGCAACAAAACTACTAATTCCCTCAATTGCCTTCTGGGTAAAATGTAGAAAAGATGATATTCACAAGGCGGAAAGAACCAAACAAACAGTGGAAGTAGGAACAGAGAAGTTAATAATATGAAAGGGCAAAGCTTTTCTCCTTTCTCCAAAAGATGAGCAGTATGGCAGAAGCTGTTCTTCTAGAGACAAAAACAAAAAACCTTTTAGGGTAAATTTAGGACCCTAACAAAGATCTCCCCAGAACAAAAGGGCTCCTGCTGATGGCCCCAACATCTTTCTCAAAACAAGAACCAGCTAACAAAAGGGAGGTACAGGGTACAGGAATTCAGAGTGCGCAAGGAGGAAGCCTCTGAATGAGATGCTTGACCTTAGGTAACAAGTGGGTTAAAACCAAGTTTCTGGAGCATAACAGGGTTCACAATCTCATCCCATGGCACCAGAGGTGTTTTACTGGAGACCAAATGCAGTGTACCCTCAGGTACCACGTCACCAGAGGCTAAAAAGAAACTGAGCCTTTTAAACTGAACCAGTTAAATAAATTTCAGCACTGGAGTCCACAAACTGAAGGCAGATGACAAACACTACTAAAATTGTTATAAATTTCTCATCTATTCAGCTGGGGAAAAAAGCCAAATGCTTTTTGCCTTGAGAGAAATATAGTCATATCATTAGAAATTTGAGAGGTAAGAGAAGGGTGGGTGAAGGGAAAAGCCATAGCTCAGATGGTAAGTGATGTGCTTCTGGTAGAACAGCTTCTCTTCCGGGGACTAAAGAGGTGTGCAGAGCACTAGGCATTTGAGAGCCTACAGAGTAAGAACTGACAGATGATCATCTTGGAAGTCTGTGATGGACTTCGAGCTTCTCTTCCTCCAGAGAATGAAACCTCAAGCCCAGGATGGTGTTCTTTGGCCTTGGCTTTACAGAATGTCAGGGAGGAAGGCCTCTGTCCTTTTTTGTCAGCATCTCCTTTCTGTTCATTGGAATATTTTCCTTGGAAGGGCCAGCTTTTCTTTTTTTCCCCTGCTCCTGAAAAAAAAATCTTTAGTAGTTGTTGGTACTTCTGTTCTGTCACAGATACTGTCCACAAGTATTATCTAAAATGGCTGGCTGCTGTGTGATGTTGATTCCCCACCACGATGGCTCCATGTTACTGTGAGAAAGAGAGACAACAGACTTGTGCAGAATTTTGCCATTAGGTGCTGGTAGGATATGGAGTGCAATGAGGTATCACACCTCACAGATCCAAATTTTGTTAAGTGTCCATGCTTCTCCCCAGGAAGCACGATGATGATTTTCTCAAGCACAGATATGACTTTTCTGTTGGTAGAGGTGGCACTTCCTGAGAACCGATGGCTGTTCTTCAAGTGTTAGTGCAGAGGTAATCACAGCCTGGAATCTTAACTTGCGAGGCCCACCCAGAGCTAGCGCTGTCTCATACCCAAGGAGCAAAGTGGTTATCAAAGGAATTAGCACCGTAGATAGAAGTCATCTTGAGCCACATAAGAAACTTGTCTACAGCTAGGATATTTCTGATGAGCCGATCCCCGATGACTTTCACCGAAGAGGCACCAAGCCTAACATCCTTAACAAATACACAGGAAAAATTCTCTGCAGAACTTTTGATGTAGACAAATTAGTTCTATTTGCTCTTTTTAATGTCAGACAGGAATGTTTAGAAAATACAGAGTCTCACTTGGAGGCCACATCTGTGTAGGGGTATGCTCCAAGACCTGGATTGCCAGGGTGTTGAGCCGAAGATAGAAACTGAGAACATCTGAGGTACAACCAGAATCACGGTCTCTGAAGAAGGTAAGGGCCAGTGCCTAGCACCAATGCTAGACAACTTACATGGTAACTAAGCAATGTGGTCAAGAGTCCAATGAAGTGGTCCAAGGGTTAAATGATGAGAATTCAGGCCGAAAACTGATCCAGAGCAGGGATCCCTGATGCAGAGTTCTGTGCTTGGCTGGACCAATATTGTCAGAATTACACGCTGACAGCTGGAGTCATTAGGGAGGCACATTACTGAACAGAGAGCAATGCCAGCAGAACTGTGGCTTACAGAGACATCTGAAGAGGTGATAATCCTGTGAAAACTCCCAAAGGTACTTAGGTGTTTTGACACTCAAGGTTAACGTCCAGCAAAACAAGGTGCTACAAAGGTCTTGCCAGCATGCTTAGAAACAATTTTATTAAAAGGAGCAGCACTGAAGACATAAAAGTACCACTTAAGGGAAATATCTGCCACAAATACACTTTTTCTCCCCTGTGAACAATGCATATCCTATGGCTGGGGACACATAACTTATTAGGGTTGCCAAATGAAGGCAGTTTGGCAGTTGTCAACAGACTGGTATATCTGGAATTACTTCAAGGCTCTGACTGGATGTACCCAAAGAGTGATATCCAGTGCTCACCCTTAGAGAAATGATTAGCCTCTTCCAGGCTAACTAGTCATCCATCTGGCCTACTTATTCCATTTTATTTCTGCCCTATTGGTATACCATAAGAGATAATACATGATCGGGGCGCCTGGGTGGCTCAGTTGGTTAAGCGACTGCCTTTGGCTCGGGTCATGATCCTGGAGTCCCGGGATCGAGTCCCGCATCGGGCTCCCTGCTGAGCGGGGAGTCTGCTCCTCCCTCTGACCCTTCCCCCTCTCATGTGCTCTCTGTCTCAAATAAATAAATAAAATCTTTAAAAAAAAAAAAAAAGAGACAATACATGATCAATGTGATGATCAAAATGTTAGTGTTCTGTTTTGAATACAATATTCAAATTTGCCTGGCGTTAAGAGTTTTTAAATTTTTATTTATTTATTTATTTTAAAGATTTTATTTATTTGTGAGAGAGAGAGAGAGAAAGCACACAAGCAGGGTGAGGGGCAGACAGAGGGTGAAGCAGGCTCCCTGCTGATCAGGGAGCCCGATGCAGGACTCGATCCCAGGACTCTGAGATCATGACCTGAGCCGAAGGCAGACGCTTAACCGACTGAGCTACCCAGGCATCCCTTAAATTTTTATTCTTAAAGGTAAAAAACTGGGACTCTCTGCTCAGGTTTTAGACAGGGCTCAGAACACATTCTACTCAATGTGAATATCCTTCTTCCCTGAACCTTATTAAGCATAACTGTATGACACTTCATCATGTTAAATAACATGCTGAGGAACCCAGTTAGGGACATAGCACCAAGGGGGAAGACTGATTCTGGATGGAAATTAAATTAGCCCAACTGTGCCTCCTATTGATTGTAAAAAAAATAGGAAGCTACTGCCCTATCCACATCTCAAACAACCTCATTTTAGAAATTGTTTCTGAGGAAGGTGATATTTTATTTTTTTAAAAAAGATTTTATTTATTTGAGATAGAGCAAGCACCAGTGGGGTGGAGAGGCAGAGGGAGAGGGAACAGCGAACTCCCTGCTGAGCAGGGAGCCCGGCGCAGGGGTCGATCCCAGGAACCTGGGATGATGTGACCTGAGCCAAAGGCAAGTGCTTAGCTGACTGAGTCACCCAGGTGCCCTGAGGAAGGTGGTATTTTAAAAGGTATATAAAAGTGACATATTTGTATTTATGTCTCTGGCAGGGAGGACATTTTAAAAGCCCCCTCCAATGTTGTTTGTATGCTTTGTTTTTAGGGGGATCTACTATTAGAAAAAAGAAGAAAAGCATACAGCTATTTCTTCCATTACAGATGAAATTATAGTTATTTTAAGTTGGGATGAAATTAATCTTTTTTTTTTTTTTAAAGATTTTATTTATTTATTTGACAGAGAGAGAGACAGCGAGAGCAGGAACACAAGCAGGGGGAGTGGGAGAGGGAGAAGCAGGCTTCCCGCGGAGCAGGGAGCCCGATGTGGGGCTCGATCCCAGGACCCTGGGATCATGACCTGAGCCGAAGGCAGACGCTTAACGACTGAGCCACCCAGGTGCCCCGAAATTAATCTTTTTAATTTAATGTCCTGGCAATAGCTACATTGGATTCCAAGCAGGGGAGATGGTTATTTCCTCAACATTGCCAATGTCTGCTGAATACCTATAATCAGTTGGAAATGTTAAAAGCATTTAGCTAAGTATCATTAATAAGATGACATAAATCAAGAGCACAAACAGGAACTACTCTGTATTCTTCAATGTGCCTTGTTTTTTGTTTTTTGGGGCGGGAGTTGCCTGCAAAAACACACAGACATTATCCAGAGATTATAAGCATCATGGGGACAAGAGAGGGGAGAGGATTTTACTAGCGGAGGCAGTGTCTTTACAGTTACCCATTCCATACTCCTTCTGGTAAGCTACCTAGTTCAGAAACACATGCATTATTGCTCCTTGGAAACTGGATACACACTGTATCTATCTCTTTTCAAGCCCCTTGGCAACCACAGCTTCTAATGGACGCCCCCTATTTCTGACCATTAGATGTAAACTCTTAGCCCTCTGTATTCCAGGTTTATTGGGGCAATGAGAAGCAATACAGATGGGACTTCCCAACATCTACAGGATGGTTTGATGCAGCATAATGGAAGCAGACATTATATGGAACTGCTAAAGTTCTGCAGGATTCATTTAAGTTCTTTAGGATACTCACACATACCCACAAAATCAATCAACACAGTATTTACCTGTAAGCTACAGGCATTCCTTACAGTGTTAGAGAAGACAGACAGAATAGCAATGTATATGCTCACTTCCGCAGTGAGACCAACGGACAGCCAGGGCATCCACCTGGCAGCTGTAGCGTAGCTGTAGTTGTCGTGTCAGATTCAACTCCTTTGCACCGGCAGAGTGCTCAAAGCGCCAAATTAAACCACCACCTTGCTGCTACAGTCTGCTTGAACTCTGCAGAGCAGTCATGTATAATCTATTCCTGGTAGCTTAGAAAATACCCACCCTTCACATCCAAGTGGGGGCAACATACACCAAACATACAGCAGCCATTCTTTCCTGTAAGTGGGGAACAAAATATAGGTGTTTTTGTCTCAAAGGACAGCTGTATGTTATGTGTAAGTTAGCTGGGTATATCCCAGGTGACCTGCGGAGCTACCAGTACAGACCAGGATTCATCGTACTCAGCAGTGTTCAGTTCACTGTAGGAAATGTAGTCTACCACGGTAGTAGTTTATTGTGGAAAACTGGTATTTTTACTTAGAGGTAAAAGCAAAATCCATACTGAGTATCCATTTGGGCCATGAAGAGACACAAGATATGGAATAGATCATATCTGTCTGCATTCCACACAAAAGTGCACACACTGCATCCACTTGTGTACTGTTAGGGGGCTAGTTTGGATACTGCACCTTTGGTGTAAATGGTAACATTAATAAGGCTCTTCTTTGAGAGAAGGGGCCAATTTAATGCATATCTCATGGGTATACATCAGGACTATCTCTTTTGTAGACACTGGAAGAAAGAATATATTAGGGAAATACTTTTTATTTCTAGAAAAGCTAAGAAAAAGGGAGACTTTTGAGAGCTGGAGTGTTTTCGCCCTTTTTATTCCTCTCAAATGGTAACCCCAGCATGCGAGCAAACAGGGGATCTCCAGCACAGGCACGGCAGCAATCTCTCAAGCAGCACTTTCCGTAAACCTGGTTAACATCTGGACCGGCAGCCATTTGGAATGAAGAGTCGAATCTCTGCTGCCCACTGCAGTGCAGCATGGCACACACCAACGACCCTGGGGCACTCCTCCTGCTGTGGAGGCTCCCAGTGACACGTGAGCTGGGGACAGACAGAGGTTTATCCTCTTCCAATCGCCTGCAACTCATGTTGCAAGCTGAACTTGCTGGGTTTGTCACCAAAAACGCAAAGCTTCTCTGCATCTCCTGATGTATGTTTAAAAAAAGCAGCAAGGCCCTTCACACAAGGTTCATGTTCTTATTGTTTGCTTGAGCGTTTCTGATTTGTTGGGGGGAAGAAAAGACCCTTGATGTACGAAGTTGGGCTTAACTCCCCAGAGCCCAACTCTCCCAAGGTAACTCACTGCTTCAGGGTACTTTACCTTCGTGTGGGGCTGGGTCTTGATGGAGCCGTATTCATATTTCTTCTTTCCGCTGCCTTATTAATATCTGAAAAGAATAATCAACCCATCTGTTCAATGCTACGGAATAAAAACAAAATCATCAGCACATTTCAAATGAAAGCAACAACAAAAAAACTACAATGACAACCAGATGGTGTAAGAAAATCCATTCAGCAGACACACTGTCACTTGGGCAATTTTTATTAAGTTACGGCAGTACATTGTCATGGTTTGATAAGGAATGTCCCTCAGTTTTCTAGCTAACACAATGCTTTAATGCTCTGCCAAGTCCCAAACCTAACAACTGCCCCCTCCAAAAGTAGAAAAGGTTGCCTGCTAAACTCTTGGAGTGCCAGCTGTAAGATTCTTTTTTGAGGGCAGGATAGTGGGAGTAAAGACAGGAGACAGAGTTAAAAAAAAAAAAAAAAAAAAGAGCAAGGGCAAATAATTCCATTTTATGTTACAAAGAAGAAACAGCTGGACTCTGTTGTCTTAAAACTTCCAATATGCCATGAAGCAGGGCCTACTTTTAATGTGCCTTGTGTTGCATTCCACTGGACAGAATGTTCCAGAATGAGATGTAGGGAAGAAATTTTTTTTTCCTAAATGAAGTACATTACATGTTAGCAACTACAACCCTCACAGATAAGTACCTAAGAATAAGAATTGGCATTTGGTTAGGTAGTAAAACACTCCACATATGAAGTTTTCATTAGAGAAGCATGGCATTTACAACTGGGTAAGGGAGAACAGTGGAATCATACAAACTTACAGAAAAGCCAACTTGTGCAGTTAAAGCCTTCTTGCTAAAAACAAATTTGCTTTGCAAAAATTGAAGTGAATAATGAAAACACCATGTATAAGAAAGAACTGATGAAATAGCTAAAGAAATGTACCAATCTATGTCCAAAGATAACACAGGACAATTTTTACATGACTTAAAGATTAATAAATGTATTAAAAATTTTTGGTTTTGGTTGAATGAAAAAATGAAACTGCGTCCTGCTGCAGTGTAGTTTCGTTTCCCATGTTCCATAGTAAGCAATTAGTAGTGTATCTAATGACATTAAATGGTATTAAGCACTCACATAATTAAGAGTGCTTTAAAACAGTAATTATGTATTTAAAAAATTCCAACCAGAATCCTATGGTGTGAGAGATCACAGTAATAACAAAAAACTTAAGAGGTCTGGCACAGACTTTACCCCGATATGTTGTCAGCTTTTGAGTTCTTATTCAAGTGAGAATGATCTTCAGTTCCATTTTAAGTCAGAGTTTCTACTGTATCTAGGAGAAGAATGACTTTTGATAAACTGAAGGTAACATAAATCTAAACAGTAAGAGAAGCGTATTTCACCCTAAGTTGCCTCTCACATTTTCAATTAAGTAGACACAATGCTATCATCCCTCTATTTAAAAAAAAAAATCAGAAAATAACATCCATACAGGACTTGGCCAGTAATATCTGACCATGGCTTTGGTATAGCAAGTAGCACTTTCACTTACAACCCTAAAAGTTCAGCAACATCTGAACTGCACATTATATAATGATAAGCCTTAGAGGGAATACCTAGTTCTTTTATATGTTATTGTGAAGAGTATCAGTTCAGGTTTAGAAGGACCTACTGCTCTCTAATACAGGGTGAATATGATTCAGAAAGAAATGTCATCTCTTTGATTGTTTAAGTAGTTTTCAAAGTATCTCTGGAATACACTGAGGGTGGTAGGGGTGTGAATATTTCTTTTAAATAAGCACCATATCTCCCAGCAGGATTCCATATATAATTGAATGGTCTCGTGAATAAAGAAAACTTCTCTAAACATTGACTTGACCTGAACATTTAGGTTAGAGTACAGAACATATGGTACCACTTTAGTTGGCAAGTTTCTATTAATGTTATATAATTTGCTCATATGATATGAAAAGGACTATTACACTATCTAATTATATCCATTTCTGTGAGCACTTACATATAGGCCCGGGGACACCAAAGTAGTAATGTATTAAAACACTTTTGGGGCAAAGCTGGTTCCAGTTAGAATGAAGAAGGTAAATATTTTATTTGAAGTTAGTGAAATTTTTTTGCAATTATTTGAAAGATTATTTAAAATTCAAGATTATTTTATCTTTAAACCATTTTGATTATAATTTGCCTCCTAACATCTATTTTCATTAAATAGTCTAAAGCAATTATATTTGGATGGTGTGGCTTATGTTTCTTCTGTAAAAAAGAGAACTCTCAGACCATTTGAATTTTTTCCTTTTTTCTTTTTTTTTTCCTTCAAGATTTTATTCATTTGTTTGACAGAGAGAGACAGTGAAAGAGGGAACATAAGCAGGAGGAGCAGCAGAGGGAGAGGGAGAGGGAGAAGCAGGCTCCCTGCCGAGCAGGGAACCTGATGTGGGGCTCAATCCCAGGACTCCCAGGACGCCTTGGGATCATGACCCAAGCTGAAGGCAGATGCAAAACAACTGAGCCATCCAGGTGCCCCTGTAATTTTTTCCTTAAATGCCAAGTGTTTGTTTATTCACCTCTATTTAAGAGTTCCTTATGTCTCCACCTTGGGTGAGATATGGAGAAAATGAGACCTGGAAATTTTTGATAGTTTCATTGCCACCCAAGAGGGCTGCTCAGGTTGGAGGAAGGTTGGGGGGGGGGGTGGGTTTCAGTGAGAGTTATGAAAACAAAACTGTCATCACCACCAATCCTGATACACAAAAAAATCCTAACATATGGTGACACAGAACTTTTGGAAAACCTAGGAGTTCAGAAATACAGGAAGAATAGAGAAGCTACCAAAAGTAAAATAACTTCAGGGAACTGATCACAAAGTATAATAAAGATCTAAAGAGTCAAGGGAAAAAAAACCCTTGCCCCATCCCAATTTTTTTTTTTTTTGGTCACATAATTCAATAACCCATCAACTGGGAGGTTGGAGGTTCGTTTGAAAATGCAAATATTGGGACTGGTAAAGAGGGCTTTTGTATTAATCAGTTAACCAGATTTTTTCCTTCTTAAATCCTTACAGAGATACATAATCTATGCCAAGGAAATAGAAACAACGTTAACGTAAAGGAAAAGAAAAAACAGATGGAAAGACAACCTGGGCACCTTTCTGGACATCAGGTAGGGAACCGTAATTGGAGAGAATTTAATCAACAAGAGGACAGTGGCAATTTTGATGTTTCTTTCCCCTCCTGCTCTATCTCATCCTGGCCAAATGCCCTTAAGACTTGAAGTCAGGGGGCGCCTGGGTGGCTCAGTTGTTGAGCATCTGCCTTTGGCTCAGGTCATGATCCCAGGGTCCTGGGATGGAGCCCCGCCTCGGGCTCCCTGCCCTGCTCCTGCTCTGCGGGAAGCCCGCTTCTCCCTCTCTCACGCCCCCTGCTTATGTTCCCTCTCTTGCTGTCTCTCTGTCAAATAAATAAATAAAAATCTTTAAAAAAAAAAAAGACTCAGTCTCTCAGTGTCTCTTTCACCTCAGCTTGTTTGGTACATCCATACTTTGTGAGCTATATTAGCAATGTGAATGCCATTCAAAATCACCATCACTGCAAGGTACCTTGGCCTGAATATCTTCTAAGTGGTCTTCTGAAAATAGTTAAAAGCACTTTTCAGGTAAGGAATTTTAGACAAGAAAAATAACACCAACTGAAGGGATCTACATAAGAGGAAAAAAAAAAAAAACCCAGAAAATAATCTAGAAAACATGATGTCACACAGGAAGTGGCAGAACTGTTTTAAGCCACAAAAGATTGGGGTAAAGAACTTTCAAAGAATGACACAATGCCTAATGTACATTTTCGACTAATATGCTAGACAGGGTTCACACAATGGTCTTTGTATAATGCTATAAATAAAAATTCATGTTTCATTCATAGTACCAAGAACTGCTTTGCTCTATTTTTTAATTGTACCATCATAAAAACAACTCTTTTCACCTTAAAATCAATTATCACAAGCTATCACAATGGAAAACCATAAGGATATTGTAAACAAAGTGCAGCATGAATCACTGCACTTATTGACAGTACCACTGTTGGACTGTTGGCTGTTCAAAGAATGCAGAAGCCTATACAATTTCGATGTGATTATAAATGAAATAAAATTCTCCAAAGGCTTAGCTGAAAACCAACTAATAATCAGTAATTACTAAATTGAAAACATGTGATGATAAAGATAATGCCACTTGAAAAACCATACTGACAAGAAAGAGGTTATCACACATTAAACTCCCCAAATTGGGAGGGGAAAGGATTGGACTTCTCACTTAAATTAGATTTATGAAGATGACCTTGATGGTATACTGTAACATCAGGGATATGTAAGGAGTTATACTGTAATGAGTCAGGGATAAGAGAATGCTCTGCTTATGGTTTCTTTTTTTTTTTTTTAAAGATTTTATTTATTTATTTGAGAGAGAGAGAATGAGAGACAGAGAGCATGAGAGGGAAGAGGGCAGAGGGAGAAGCAGACCCCCTGCTGAGCAGGGAGCCTGATGTGGGACTCGATCCTGGGACTCCAGGATCATGACCTGAGCCGAAGGCCGTCGCTTAACCAACTGAGCCACCCAGGCACCCTCTGCTTATGGTTTCTAAATCAATCCTTTAAGCTTACTTTAAAAACTATGCATTCCCTCATATTGGATTATCTCTTTCATTCTCTAATTAAAATAAGGATTATATCTTTAACTGTATCAGATTATTATTCCTAGGTACAGGAATGGGAGAAACAATGATAATTTATATTTACAGAATGCTTACTCTGTCCCAGGGCCTGTACTAAGAACATCATGTGCATTATCTCATTCAATCCTTTCTACAACTCTTGGAGTTAAATACTATTATGATCTCTATTTTGCGAATGAGGAAATTTGAGATTTAGAGAAATTAAATGACTTATCTTAGGTCACAATAGTCAGGAGGCAGACAGCCAGGATTCAAATCCAGATCTGACACCAAAATGCTTACCTATTATGCTATACTGCTCCAACAGGGAACGGAAAAACATGGTTTCCATTATGAACGCTTGCTAAGACTCCCTGATCAAAATGATAGAACCTGGGAAAGGCCCAGTCTTTGCCAGTCACACCAATGTTTAAGTGCCCCAGACACCCAGCAGAGCAGAGCCTATTCAATTGCCACTTCAATTTCTATCACCTCAAACTACATTTGACCCTTGAACAATGCAGGGGTTAGGAGTGCTGTCCCCACGCAGCCGAAAAACTTGACTACCTAAAAACTTAACAGCCTACTATGGACCAGAAGCCTTACTGATAACATGAACAGTTGATTAACAATTATTTTTGTATGTTATATGTATTATATACTGTATTCTTACAATAAGCTAGAGAAAAGAAAATGTTATTACGGAAATCATAAGGAAGAGAAAACACATTTACAGTACTGTAAAAAAATTCGCATATTAAGCGGACTTGCGCAGTTCAAACCCATGTTGTTCAAGGGTCAACTGTACAGTGTTTCTGGCTTTGCTACCAATATTCTAATCACTTCCAACACTTCAGACAAAAATTCTCTATCAACATTTAATTTCCTGCCCTTTTTCCTTCTTTCAAGGAAAGAGCACTTGCCTGATCAGCATATCTGAGTTCTAGTCCTAATGGGGGCGGGGGATGGTTAGTCGTCATTTGATTTCTCTGAGCCTGATGAAATGGATATTCTACCTGTGTTGGTTATGCTGATTCAAGGAGAACATCAGCTAAGAGAAAAAACTCACTAATTTGGATTCACAAAGATGGAGCTAATCTAAACTAGTAAAACAGCCTGTGCTACAAAAAAATGTAAAATACAGATTTATTTAACACAGGTAAAATTTCATCTGAACTGTACAAGCAGAGATCCTTCCAGAACTAAATTAACACACTTGAAAGGACAGTTTATAATCAGCTCATCAGATGCCTCTAGGCCTACTACGTGTCACACTCTGTACTATACCATAGAGATATGGAAATAATAAGGCTAAAGTCTTTGCTTTAAAGAAGTTCACTGTTTAATAAAGGAGAGTGGGACATACACACAGATAATCATAATCTAAAGTGGGTTTATGGCAGAGATAATGAAGGTCTGTGTATGTGTGTGTGGCGGGGGGAGGAACAGGACAGAGAGGAGACTGGAAAGAATAAGGGGTAGGAGGGACGGAGGAGGCAGGGAGGCCTAAAAGAAACAGTCCTGAAGGGTAAGTAGTTTACCAGAAAGAGAGAAATCATTCCAGCACATGTAAAAGGTGAAAGAATGGCGTGAAGAACTTAATTAGAAATACTATAAGAAGTTTAGTGTAGGGAATAGGGGACAGGAAGAAGAAAAGAGAAAGGAATTACAGATGCAAGCCAGAGTTAGAAGGAGGTCAAAAAAACTTTGCTACTGAAAAGGAAAAAATTGGTGGCAAAAGGGCCTGTATAAACTGAGCTACCATAATAGAGTCTCAGTGAAGCTAAATTTTTTTTTTTTAATATTTTATTTATTTATTTGAAGAGAGAGACACAGCGAGAGAGGGAACACAAGCAGGGGGAGTGGGAGAGGGAGAAGCAGGCTTCCCGCTGAGCAGGGAGCCCGATGCAGGGCTCGATCCCAGGACTCTGGGATCACGACCTGAGCCCAAGGCAGACGCTTAATGACTGAGCCACCCAGGAGCCCCTCAGTGAAGCTAAATTAATGAAGGCTTCCTGTATGTGTATTACCCAAAAAAGGGAGGCAGGAGTATTTAAACCTAAGATATTCAAAATGTTAACTATGGTAATGTTTTTCAAGGATCACTGGTTTGACAATGAAGGGAACAGGAATGAGAAAAGTATTTAAAAGGTTATGATTTTACCTTCAGTAAAGGAATATAAAATAAACTTAGGGCCAGAGTCAGTAATTAATAGCCAACAATATTAGTCTCACCCACTATTCTGGAAGAAACAGACAACCAAGCACCCTTCCTTAGTTTTTCCTAGTATCTTTTAAAAAAAACTTAGTGTGACAAAACACACACACACACACACACAACATACAATTTATCATATTAACTATTATTTTTTTTCGAGTAAGCTCTATACCTAACGTGGGGCTTGAACTTATGAAGCAGAGATCAAGAGTAGCATACTTTACCGAATGAACCAGCCAGGTGTCCCTCATATGAACTATTTTTAAGTGTACAGTTTAGTACATTGAGTATATTCACACTGTTGTACAACAGATCTTCAGAACTTTTTCATCTTGCAAAATTAAAAACTCTTTATACCCATTAAACGGTTTCCCATGTCCCCGCTCCTCATTTATATATGTACACATTTTTTCATTCTTCACGTCGCGTTCCTTTAATGAAAATACATCAGCACCACCCAGGAAGATGGTTAAACGTTATTCTCAGACCCCATCTCAAACTTGGATGAAGCCTAGGAACCTGTATTTTAACAAGCTTCTCAGGTGATTCTTGGCAAGTATTTGGGAACTGTATTATCTATTTATCCCTTTAGCTTATGCATAACATATACTTAGATCCTCCATTTAGAAACTTCTTTAAACTCTTCTATTCAAGGAGCAATAACCCATAAACATCATGTTACAAAGAAAATGTCACGACAATGGCTAAAATCTGTCAAAGTATAACCCTTGAAAACAGTATAGAGAACATAATCACATAGCTACCTCCAAAGAAAATGGAATCATCAACCAAGTTTCCATTGTACTACAGTTAATAATAATATCCAATTATAGGTCAGTGCCCCCACCCCCAAGGAGGAGTGTGCACCAACAACTTCTTTTCAATTTTATTTGATCATTTAAAAAGTATCCTGAAAATCTAAGCTTCTTTTCCCAATTACCTACTTATAAAATAGCAAGAAAAATAATAACCACTGAGCTTGCCACTTTTTGATAGCATATTATCCACTTCTTTGGTTAATAAATGGCAATCTGCCAACTAAAATCTCTCTAAATTCTGCCAACCAGACTTGTCGATATTGTTTTGCTGGCAGGGGCTAAAATTCCTGCTTCTTCTGAGGCATTTGGTTTTCATATCTAAATGCATCTCTTTGTAAGAAGAGAAAAATGGTCACACATATGATTTCACATCCACACCACTAAAAGCAAGGTGGAGGAAATCTAAATTTAATAAGCAGACCAAGGAATCTTGGTAGGCCTGCTTTCTTTGCTCTCAAGAAGGTAAAAGCATCCTACTGATGTGAGTGGAAGGAATTACAATATTGAAAACTCTACAGATACTCTAACTATTGCTATTACCTCTAGTTCAAACTACGAAGCCAAAGAACATTTTATAGTTAAATTACAGTTTTGCTTAAAATGTATACCCAACCATAAACCAGAGTTGCCAATTCCTATTAGTAATCTGGGATATGAATAGATTAGTACTAGAATCTGCTTCAATCTTCTATTTCCAGTGAAAACTCATTTTCTAAAGCCTAAATCAGGGGGTTCTCAAAACTTTAATGTACATAAAAACTGCAGGTGTTGCTTCTGAAAGGCAGATTCCCCAGCCCCCACCTCCAGAGACTGGTCAGCTGGGGAGCTGGGGAGCAGTATACAGATTTGTACTTTCAACAAGCTGTTCTAGTGACTGATGCTGTCCTAAAATAAGTTTTCCAAAGAAAGGCTCAGTTCATAATCTTAAGTTTTTGCACTGAACGAAATCATATTTTTCCTATTTTTTTGTCTTTTGGGTATCAAGAATAATTTCTGAAGAGACATTTAAAAATAAATTTCTTGTATCATCTCTGATGGTAAATATATGTTATTACTATCTCAATCTCCAATTGCATAATTAAGTATACTCACTTAAAGTCAAATTATTCATAATTCAAAGTTCTCCAAAGCTTGCTCACTAACTGCAGGATCAACCTAATCTTCAGTAATTCAATCATTCTAGATCCAACCCAGGGGATCACTCAAGACATTTTATAGAGCTAAAGTTGTAAGACATTCTGCTTTATAAATGTCCTCCAATGCAACTTAAGTTGCCCTGATGCTTCCCTAAAGTTGTTGGTCTTTATATAGGTCAACAAAAATACTGCTTTGAACAGAAAATAAAGGGAAAAGAGTCTTATGGTCTGCAAAAGTTCTGATTCTTTGAGGGGAATTATTTTCTTAACATAAAAGTAATTGATAATGAGCACTGGGTGTTCTGTACAACTTATGAATCACTGAACTCTACCTCTGAAACTAATAATACACTATATGTTAATTAATTGAATTTAAATTAAAAAAAAAGTAACTGGTCCAGTTGACCTATTATCTCTTGTTTTTTTTTTTTAGTGATAGGATAAAGAATGAAAATGATCATCCCTATAAATATTCATATCTGGTGGTAATAAAACCACCATTTAAAAAGCAGCAGGCATGCTGGTATTACATATATAGCTGTCAGTATACTTCATATTTCTCTAATGTGCTGCTGCTTCAGACAGTGGCCTTACCCTGATCCTTTCATTAAGACTTCTCATTAATGAAAGTAGCATAAAGGGTAATTTTCTGTTGGTCACTGCCCTTTTAACTTCTTGATAGTTTAACTCTGCTTAAGCCAAATAGTCTAGACAAATGTGTATGCTGTTCACAGGACAAATCTTTTGGCACAAAAAAAAGCTGACTGAGCTTTAAAAGCACTTGTCTCAAGACACATGGTAATCATTAGTAAACCACAAGGTACAGAGATGAAACAGAGTGTGGCAGAAAGAATAGTCAGTTTGGGAAAATAAACATGTATATAGGATAGCAAGAGAAAGGTACCAATGATATCTTCCTTTCTTGAACATCTACAGTGCATATGTTTAGCATATTAAAATTCTGGAATATGGACACCTCTTTACCTCATTATTTCCCAATTTTGCTTGACCACAAAATCTTTTATCTTCAATAGTATCTTGAATATGTTCTAATAAGTATGTGATTTGGGCAAAAAAATCTAACTTCTCTGTGCCATTATTTTCTCATAAGCAAAAAATATTTAATAATATCAGCCTACTTATCTCACAAGATGATTGGCGGGAGCAAATGAGTTGGTACTTTAAAACCTGCTTTGTAAATCATACGCACCGATGGCTGTATGTTATCATTACCATTAAGAGTGATAGTGAGTTTAAGAACAGACATTTCATTCATGTGGGGAGTCAAAAACAAAAAAACAATGATAGTTGAAGGGAATAAAATATTAAATACATTTCCTCCACAGGTTTCTCATTCTAAAAAGCACAACTGAATTCCAATACTTCTCACAGTAGTAACAAGCCATACAAAGGCACTGCCATCTGCAGGTCATAGGGATGGAATGCTTGCAACGGTTATCAAGAATGAAGTTTCAAACCATGAGGCACTCTTTTTTTATCACACTTCTAAAACCTCTCCAAATGACTTAGCTTTTGAGCACTGGTAGATTGAAGCTCCATTTGCTGAAGTTCTGAAATGGACCTGAGCAGAAAATTCTCATTTCTTCTCTAAACAGCACTGACGCTGAGAAATGCGAAGAAGACCACCTTAGCCTTATGTAAGTTCTACATTTTGCTCTTACCAAAGTAATCCCAAGGAATGTGGATTTTTTTTTTTTTTTAAAGAGCCTTTGACGAAGCAACAACTGAATGGCCTGAGCAGACTTTTCTGAGTTTCTTTTCAATGAATTAAAGTAAATCTGCTCTCTCATACACACGAAGAGTTATGAACAGACTACATTATGAACAGACTACAAACAGAACAGACTGTTTACATAAGTAAGTTAATCTCAGTGCCTCCCTTTCTTTGAAAAGACCTAATTAGCTTTATTCAACAATTCATCAATTGGCAGCGTCTGATCTAGCAAGGAGACAGGAGCTCCTAATGCCTTCTTTAAATGTGCAGTATTCACCAGCATGTGACATTGAACAACATGCACCTAGAAAAATTCCTTCCACTGGGCCTTGAAATACGATTTCTCCAGCACATTCTACAAGGGAAACTACAGTTTCTATGTTATAGGTTAAAAGATCATGTCAGAGGTTTCAAAGAATACCTGGAGAGTGACAGATGAGCTAAAAGAAAGGCAAAGAAACAAGAATACAGGAAGAAACAGATGTTAAATAGCCAAGTGATCTCCAATACCCATAATGCAAAAGCTTGGGGTTTACTGGTTGGAAAAAGGCAACATGAAAGTTACTTTTCACACCCAGACTGGCTCATACAGAAAACATTAAATCTAGAGTAGTCAAAAACCAAAACTGCTCCATCTTCGTATGCAGAAATTGTCAGGTGGTTACCATGCCACAGCGCTACAAGAAAACTGAAGAGGCACACCGGGTGCACTTGAGCTGACAGTTCCTGCAGTTCCCTGGGACTAGCGCTTGCAAGTCAATAATGAGAACAGTTTACAACGAAAAAGCCTTATAATATCATCATCCCCGAAGATCCTGGGGCATTTCATGGAATCCGCTACGCCTCAGGGGAAAATTCTGTGCAGAGCGAAAGCCAGGACGACAATTAACCCCATACTCCTAGGACAGCGTTTCCCAAAGCGTGGAACGCAGAATAACTTGAGGAGGAACAAGGACGCACTGTTTATTTTAATAGATAGGTATTTATTTTTTATGAGCATTAGAAAAATAACTGGCTTTCCATTTTGCGATTTACGTTTCCACCTTAAACAAATGTATTTAAGAAGGAGAAAAAAAAAGGAGTCAATTTAAAGAAAAATATTAACATTTGGTAAATAAGTAACAGTACAGAAGGTACACGGACAGAAAGGTGCAACGCGAGAGACTGAAATTTGGGAAACGCCGTCCTAAAAAAAGGCCCCGGCGGGTCCTCGGGAGCGGAGAGTGCCCTGGGTCCAGGAGACAGAAGAGCCAGCAGGTTGGGGCGCTGGCTCTGTCGCTAGTTTCCGCGGTAACCTCGGGCACAGTTTCTTCCCCATCCTTGGGGCCCGGGGTCCGCGTTATAAAATGAGTGGGGGTATCACGCGACAAGGAGACAGACGCCTTGAAGATGCTGTCAAGGGGCTGAGAGGCGGCGGCGACGGGGGCCAGCGTTCGGTTCGCCGCACGGCGCTGCACGCCCGGTAGAACGCCCGGAGAGGCGAGCCGCCTCGGTCCGAGTTCGAATCCCACCTGCGCCACCGACTTGCTGAGGGCCCGCAGGCGAGCGACTTCACCATTTCGAGAGAGGGACGCGGGGTGTGCAAGCCTACCCTACAGACAAGCTTGGAGGACTATTGTCGGCGGTTCGCGCACAGACAAGCGGCCGCGCTACGGCGCCGCCCGGACCCGAGCCCACCACGGCTGGCCGGGCCTGGGCTAGACGGGAGCCAGAGGCCGCGCCCCGCACCGGGCATGCGCAGCTCCGCGCGCACCCGGAGAGGAGCCGAGGCCGCGACCGCGGCCGCGCGTCGAGCGGGCCCTCCCGCCTCAGCCTCCCCATCCGGCCCGAGCCCCCTCAACCGCCTGCCGTGAGCCCCACCCTCGGCGGACGGCCACCGCTTCCCGGCACTCACCGCTACCAGCGCGGCGGGCTCCCGACCTCTCCTTCGCCTCAGGCCCGCCCCTGCCGCCTCCACCTCAGCCCACCTGCCCGCCGTAGGACAAAGGCGCCACCAACCGACCGGCGCGGGCACGAGGCAATGGCGGCTGGGGCGGAGAGTGGGGGCAGAGGGCGCGCACGCAGCGGCAGGCGCGGCAATGTCGTAAGAGCGCGTGGGTTTACGGCAGGGCTGTGTTGGGCGTCCATCTCCTTAGCAATGAGGGCGGGGAAGTGGCTTCCCGGCGGCCGTTGAGAACGCTAGGGGTTGCCTAGTAACGGCATCCACGGCTAAGGATGGGGCCAGGCTTGGTCCCCCGACCCCAAAGGCTTCGCCTTTCTTCTGATTTTCGGAGCGCCTTCCTTCCATTCTAACTGTGGAAATAGATAATTTAAATCCTAAAATACTTCGATTTAGTTTTTCATAAAACGCAACAGAAAACAAAACACCTTTGGATGTGTGTTGGAGAATAGTATATATATTCCTGTAACCTCCGGATCCCAAGGAACAAAGAGAGCAGAGAGGTAGAAAAAACGCTTTGTTTAAATTTACATTTAAATAGGCTATGTACCCTATTAGTTTCGCTGACAAGGGGCAAAACGCTTCTGGTGATATAGTTACAGGTTCTTTTTGAGTTACTTCTTTCTGGAATATTTATTCAATGTAAAAAATAAATTTCTCAGAATGTAACTGTTGACTATGAAGCATGCAATATGCTGTATTGTTCATTTAATCTCTAGAATAATTTGTCCGAAGGAATGGAATTTGCTCACACAATTGTAAATACATTTTATTAATCACAGCTATCGCTATATGAATCAGGTAGGCTTTTTTATTAGTTAGGAAATGCCTCAGACCCCGCGGGGGTCTAGTTTTTCTCCTTGTGAATAGTGCATACCAAGAAAAAATGGTGGCTGTGGAATTGGAATGCTATGGGAAGTCAGATTTCTTTGACAACCACTCCTTTGCTCATTCCTTCACTCATTTGCTCACTGAATTTTTTTTTTTTTAGTATACTTTAAAAATTTTTTTTATTTTATTATGTTATGTTAGTCACCAATATTACATCATTAGTTTTTGAGGTAGTGTTCCATGATTCATTGTTTGCATATAACACCCAGTGCTCCATTTACTGAATTTTTTTATACACCTACTAGGTGGCCCTATGATTTATCAGACACCTACTTTCAAAGCACTGTCATGAGCAAATGCAGACCCATCTCTGCTATCTTGGAGATTACTTTCTAGTGGAGAGAGAGAATTAGGTGAATAATCACATTTGAGTGTATAATTACAAACAGGTAAATTCTTGAAGGAAAGAAACAGAGACACACAGGATTGTCTAGTTTGTCTCACCTGTGGTAAGTGCAGGGTGTGCCTGATTCCTATGGACAGATAAGCGTGGTCTTCGGGTCCTTAATAATTCATAATTCATCATGGCACCTGGGAAAATGGAAGCTGGGTGGTTTTTCCCACCTTGGCTGAGAGCTCCTAGAGCCAGATAGGGACGTCTATGCCCAGGGATTTTTTTTCTTCTTTACTTTTCCCCAGGTTGTTCACTCACTCTAGGTGAGAAGTCTCAGAATTTTGTGGATTCACCTGCTTCTCTTGTATCCTTTTGTGCGTAGGTTAAGAACCATACTTAACTCAGTTCAGAATCTTTTTTTTTTTTTTTTTTTTTTAAAGATTTTTTTTTTTTTTTTGAGAGAGAGAGAATGAGAGAGAGAGAGAGAGAGCATGAGGGGGGGAGGGTCAGAGGGAGAAGCAGACTCCTCGCCGAGCAAGGAGCCCGATGTAGGACTCGATCCCAGGACTCCAGGATCATGACCTGAGCCGAAGGCAGTCGCTTAACCGACTGAGCCACCCAGGCGCCCCTCAGTTCAGAATCTTCTGTTTCTTTCCTGCGTTACCCCTTTTTGATGTTTATGCCATAAAATTGTATGCTTTTTCATTGTTTGGTTGAATTGATTGATTCTCTTAATTATTTTTCTGTTATCTTTTAACTTATTATTATTTTTTTTTTTTTTCTGGTTAGGTATACAGGGACAGAGATTTTGTGGCCCAACTTCATCTTCCTATCTTTTCCCACCCAGAAAGTTTCACATTGTATCAGTTGTTATTCACACTCATCCATGAGATAGATGCTATATAATTTGAACTTCAATTCCTTAACATTTCAAACATGCATTAAAAGTACATAAAATAATATAATACATACCCTTCTACTCACTGCTAAGACTCTCTTCCCATTTCCTTCCTCTCCCTTCCCAGAGATAATCACTCTCCTGAAATACATTCCCACATATATTTTGTACTTTTATTATAAAGGTATATCTGTATCTCAATATCTCTCCAATCTGTATACTATTGTTTAATGTATCTAGATATATATTTTATGTGTCCTTTCCCAACTTGCTTTTATCTTTTTAACTCTGCTAGGTTTTCAAAATTTAACTGTGCTGAAACGTGTAACTACTTTTATGGTCCCTGGACCAGCAAGCAGCATCAGTAACACCTGAGAACTTGTTAGAAATGCAGAATTTCAGCCCTACCTACGCAAGACTCACTGAATCAGAAACTCCAAGGGTAGGACCCAGCCATTTGTCCTTCCCCAAGCCCTCCTTGGTGATTCTGATGCATCCTAAATTCTGAGAACTACTGCTCTAATGTATTCATTTTATTTGCTGTATAGTATTTTATTGCATGAATTGGCCACAGTTTGTGTATCTATCTGTACTAAGGAATAGTTAGATTTTCTTTCTACTACAAAGTGTGCTGCACTGAACATATTAGTACATATCTCCTTGGGTGCACATCTAGGATACACACTTAGGAGTAGATTTGCTGACTTTGTAGTATATATCACATCTTGAACTTTAGGAGGTTTAGCCAGACTGCTCTCCAAAGAAGTATGTGTGATGTATTGATGTATACTCCTGCCTGCAACATATAAGTACCATTTCTAGATACCCTTATCAACTTTGGATATTTTCAGACTTTATTCATTTATTTATTTTTTGCTTATGACTATAGGTATGCAATGATATCTTTGTTGTTTTAGTTTAAATTCTCCTGAATTTGGTGACAGTGAGCATCTTTTCTTACAAGCTATTCAAGTTTCTTCCTTTATGAACTGCCTGTTTATATTTCTAGACCACTTTTCCATTGAGGTATTTTTTTGTTTTTCTTATTGATCCGTAGGAGTTGTTTACATATTCTGGATACTGATCTCATGTTAGGGTTAGGTCTTCTCGCTGCAGTTTATCGTTTTGTTAATGGTGTCTTGTCATTCACAAGTTTTACAGTTTAGTCATATGTTTCAACCTTCCCCTTTATGATTTGTGGTGTTCTGTGTCTTGTTTAAGAATTCCTTCCCTTGGGGCACCTGGGTGGCTCAGTCAGTTAAGTGTCTGTCTTCGGCTCAGGTCATGATCCCAAGGTCCTGGGATCGAGTGGGCTCCCTGCTTTGAGGGGAACCTGTTTCTCCTTCTCCCCTCTGCCTGCCGCTCCCCTCTCTTGTGCGCACTCTCTCTCTGCCAAATAAATAAATAAATACAATCTTTAAAAAAAAGAATTCCTTCCCTTTCCTAATGTCATATAGATAGTCTTCTTCATAAATACTGTTATTATGTCGATTTTACAGGCGAGGCAGTTGAGGCACAGAGAGCTTATGTAGCTTGCCTAAGGTCCCAGAGCACTGGAGGTGAACAACTTGGGCTCTTGACCTCCCAGCTGCACTGCACTCTATGGTTTAGGAACTTCTTGCCGTCTTGCTCTGCTAGTTGTCTCACGAGAACACTTCTCAGCCTTTTCTGCAGACGCAGAGGGTGTGCAGAGCTGTCAGTTAAGGCAATTCTCATTCACTACATAATGAAGCACTGTGGCTCTAGACGTCAAGATCTCTAAAAATATTTTTTTAAATGTTCAAATAATTTCAGATTTACAGAAAAGTTGCAAAAAATAGTACAAAGGGTTCCTGAATGTCCTTTCCCCAGATTCTCCAAATATTGAACGTTTTACCTTGTTTGCTCTGTAACTGTCTGTTTCTCTTCCTCTGTGTTATCTCTGTGTCATCTAATCCACAGGCCTAATTTGAATTTCACCAGTTGTTCCACTAATGTTCTTGAGAGTGAAAGAAACAATTTGTTTTCTGGTCCTGGACCCAGTTTAGGGTTACATGTTGCTTTTGTTTTCATCTCTTGGGTTTCCTTTGATCTGTGACAGTTCTTCAGTCTGTCTTTGTCCTTCATGACCTTGACATTTCTGAAGAGTACAGGCCACTTATTTTATAGAACGGCCCTCACTGGCGCTTGTCTGATGTTTCTCCATTGTTAGATCCAGGTTCTACATTTTTGGCAGGAAGACACAGAAGTGATGCTGTGTCCTTCTCAGCCAGCAATTTTCTTTTGACTAGAACCCTCTGCAATACTATGTGCATATGCATTTTCCAGGCAAAGTGATTAATATCTCTTCTTTCCAATTCCCACTACCTAACAGAGGCCAAGAAATTCATTTCTCCATGCTGGTCTTGGAGGGATTCCTTGCCAATAGGAGGCAGGGGAGGAGAGAGGCATTGAGAGTGGGAGCGACTGCCAGCCTGCCTGGGACCTGTCTGTGCAGCCCTGGGCATCTTTCTGGTGTGCCATGAACACAGACCTCCGATGCTCCAGCTTTCTTGGCTCAAACCTTTTGAGAGAATTTACCATTTATGAAGTCTCGGTAGATTAGAACATAGGCTGTAGAATCAGAGCGGTCTACGTTCACAACTCTACTCTACCACTTCCTAGCTGGCAGACTTGGGCCTGTTCTTTAACCCTCCATGACTCCTCTTCTTCATCTATAAAATGGGAATGAGAATAGCATGTGCCTCATAAGGTCAATATGAAGTAAGTTAAATGAGGTAGTACGTATCATGCATGAAGCTACTAGAATCATGCCTGGCTCATCATGCAGGCTCAATGGCTCATAGATGTCTTATGACATCATGGTTTGTGTCTTTCTATAGATTTGTTTATGCTCACAATCTGTTAGACATCTCCTAGAAGACAGAGGCCCTTGGGTTTTCATGGGCTACTCTGTTCACAAGTGGAATAAATAGAATAAATGTCGCTGGGAGTTGGTCAATGAATCCTTATTCCCCAGGACATTGGGGTGGGGGTAGAAGGGACTTTGTTGTGATATTAAGCTCCTTGTGAACCCCAACTGAATCAATAGCTCCTCAGAGTAAGATTCTGCCAACAAAGTGGATCAGAATGGGACAGCCCCCACTTGGCAAGATCTGTTGTATGTTGAAAGGAGTGGCTCAGGGAACTGCAGAATAGCCACCCTAAGATCCCTCCCCGCCATCAGGGAGACCAGCCTTTATGACATGCCCATCAGTGTCAGTATAGCTCTGTATAACTGTGGGAGTCAGAGTAATGACCTCCTAAAGATATCCATATCCTAATCTCTGGAACCTGTGAATATATCACCTTACCTGACAATGGAGGGTTTGCAAATGTCATTAGGTTAAGGATCTCGAGATGGGAAGATAATCCTGGATTGTCTGGGTGGGCCCAATGTAATGTAATCACATGGATCCTTATAAGAGTTGGAGGTGGGAGGGTCAGAGTCAGAGAAGGAGATGTGATGATGGAAGTGGGGGTTGGGGGGAGGGTGGGGAGGTGGGGAGGAGAGGGAGAGGGAGATAGTGGAAGATGTTACTACACTGCTGGCTTTGAAAGTGGAGGATGGGGCCGTGAGCCAAGGAACACGGAAGGCCCCTAGATGCTGGAAAAAGTAGGAAAACAGATTCCCTCCAGAGCGTCTAGAAGGAACACAGCTTTGTTGACTCATTTTTAACTTTTGACTTTCCACCCTCCAGAAAACTTAATAAATACATATTTTCCTTTTCTAATGTTACCATGGTTTACTTTTCCCCTTTTAATAACTGATTATTTAATCCAATTAATATTGATTTTGATGTATGATGTCGAAGGTAGGTACAATTAGATTCTCTCTTCCTCTAAGCCATTTCAACACCAAATAACACCCCCAAACCATTTTTGTATCTCTTCTTTATATATAATATTATTTTTTATAGGAGGATTAAATTTAGGGCTTTTCATTAATTCTGTACCATTTCCTATTTTTTTGGAAAATAAAAACCCAATGTGGGGCTTGAACTCATGACCCTGAGATCAAGAGTTACATACTCCTCTGACTGAGCCAGCCAGGTGCCCTACTCTTTATTGATTCTATAATATTTCTTCCTTTTTGGGGCAATTCACATTGTTTTAATTATTATTACTCTAGATGGCACATATTTAGTTGTTTTATTTCCAGAGCCATGTGAAACATACTTATGAAAATGTTTAAAGAGAATTATCTTTGATGCAGGTAAGTAAATCTTGTTTGTGCTACTCAGATCACCAAGACAATCTGATTAATGCCTCCCTTCACTTTAAATTCTCAAAGGATCCATCTCCAAATTTGCCTACCCATGTTGGGGTATAGAAATAGAATACAAGTATAATAATCATAAAAATGGTTAAGGATGATGTCAGAGAGCAGGACAGGTGAGCCAAGTCCTGGGTCACTGTTCCCTGGTGATTCTGATTCAGCAAGTCCAGGGTAGAACTTGAGAATTTTTTTTTTTTTTTTAAACTCTCCTCCCAGGTTGACAAACCGCTGTGCTTGGTGATTATAGAGATAAAATACCTAAAAGCCATTTACCATGTTTCACGGTCTCTCACAAATTTCTCAAACTGAGAATGTTAAATCTCTTGTATGAAGGTTGGAACTGGATAACTGGCCAAGGCAGTAGAGACAGAATCTGAAGGATGAATGTTCCAGATTCAAAACTTAGTGATATGAAGCAAGCATTTTATTCTTCATGGTTTCTGGGAACTAGGAATTCAGGAAGGGCTTGATTGAGCAGGTCTGGCTCTGGGTTGGGCAGACAGTGGAACAGCAGGGGGCTGGAACAGCTGGAGGCCGGCTGGAAAGCTTTCTGTCCTCACATGGCCTCCCTGCATGGGCTAGTCTGGGCTTCCTCACAGCATGGTGGCTTCAGAGCAGTTGAGTTGCTTACATGGAGCTCGGTGCCCTGGGAGAGCGGCTGAAAGAACCAGGCAGGAGCTCTGTTGCCTTCTCTGACATAACCGCAGAAGTCATATGCCTCCTAAGACTGACCAGATTCAAGGCCCTCTCTCAACGGGAGGAATGGCAAGGGCTCGCTGTGAGCAGAGACTGTGGATGGGAGACAAAGCTGTGGCCACCTTTGGGGAATACAGTTGGCCACAGAGTTGTCCCTTATCCCCATATCCAGTGCACCAGATCCTTCCCCCTAATGTTTCTCAAACTGGTCCTCCCTGACCACCACCTAGTCCAAGCTATCATCACCTCTAGCTTGCACTGCTTTGCTTGTCTTCAAACTAGGCTCCTTGCTTTCACCTTTTCTTCTCTCCTGTTCTTTCTCTTCTATAGAATGATATTTTTATATAGCAGCTCTGATTGTCACTCCTCACGGTCCTTGGGATAATGATAAAGTTGCCTTCAAGGCCCTGCGAGATCTGGAACTTTGCCATCCAGACTTAACATTTTGCCACTGTCTCCCTTGCTTTCCAACCTGCAGCCCCATTGGTATCATTTCGGGCCCTACATTCACCACGTTCTTTCTGCCTCAGGGCCTTTATACCTCCTGTTCCCTCTGCTTAAGTACTCTCCTAACCCTTTTCCTACATCTCCACCTTTCTCTGCCACCTCTTTAGTTAATTCCTATTCATCCTTAAGGTTGTGAAAGTTAGTAAAGGGAAACCTCACTTAGAGTGGAGTCGGGAAGCCCTGAAGGGGAAGTTCTCACCCACAAACTTTCCAGTGCATCTTGTTTCACATTCCTAGGCAGGAAGAAGTTCACTTGACTACCCAGCAGGAGGAAGGAAGATTTTTTCCTTGCCCAGCAACAGCCTAGCCCATGAGAAACTGCAGCAACTCAGTCAATGAGGAGCCATCATCATCCTGAGCTCCTGTTTTCCTCCAGAGCTGCGCCTTCCAACTTCCTCCTTTTTCTCCACAGAGTAATGTTCCTCTGCTTTGTGCTCCACACTTGCCTGTGGTTTGCCATAGCCTGCATGTCTCAGATTGCAATTCTTCTGCAATTCCCAAATAAACTCATTTTGCTGGTAAAATACCTGGGTATTTTACATTTAAGGTCAACAAGATGTTCTTTTAAATCTGACTCCCCATCCCCACTCAGAATAGAAAGATAGTGTAGCCTGGTAGCTAGGAGCACAGACCATGGATTCAGACTACTTGAGTACAAATTCTGGCTCCACGATTTACTCACAGTGTGACTTCGGGCATGTCACCTAACCTCTCTGTGTCTCGGTTTTCTCTTCTGTAAAACAGGGTAGTAATAAGACCTCTCTGAAAGGATTATTGTGAATGTTGCTGAGTTAACATCAGTAAAACACTTAGTGCCTGGCTTATGCTGCACAGTAAGCATTAGCTAGCTGGTAGTGGTTTGTCAGCCCGACGCATGCTCTTGTAGGACCATGCTCTCTCGTCCTGAAATTACTCGTCCAATCAAAGGCCATTTAATGGGATGTGAGGGGAATCTTGGGGGTACCTCCTAATCTGTGGCTTTGGACCCATAGCTGAGGATAAAGGGGTGCTAAATATTTTCTTAAGCAGGAGGCTTTAACCTGGGGTTCATGAACTTGGATGGGAAAAACCTGCTTCCTTACTCTCATTTACCTCCAACTGAAATTAAGCATTTCTTTCCATTATGATCGTAAGCAACAGTGGTATTAACAGAGCCTGCTACATTGTCTCCAGTAGAAATCACAGATATTTCATATCATATTACAGTTATTGCAGATGTCTTGAATTATCATTTGCACTCATCATTACTTTGAAATGACGGAAATCTTAGACTTGCCACTAGATCTTATTATGTAATCCATTAACGAAGAAGCACATACAGTGCTACAGCACATATTTGTCTTTTTACCATTTTGGTGACTGTATTTCAATGTAATTGGTTTTCTTTATACCTCTATCATATTTTATGCATTCACAAATATTTTTCTAAGAAGGGTCCAAAGGCTTCTACGTATGGTCAGAGGACTCCGAAACACACACACACACACACACACACACACACACACAAGAATCCTGCTCTAAAGGAAATAGTTAATGCCTGGGATGAGAAGCTCTCCTTAGGGCAAACTAAAAGGTGAATGCTTTCTTTGAGTCAGTCACTCTCCGAGGACTTTAATATATACATCCTTTTTTTTTTCTTAAGATTTTATTTATTTTTTTGAGAGAGAGGGAGAGTGAGAGGGAGAAGCAGACTCCCTGCTGAGCAGAGAGCCCGATGTGGGACTTGATCCCAGGACTCTGGGATCATGACCTGAGCTGAAGGCAGACGCTTAACCGACTGAGCCACCCAGGCGCCCTATATATAATCCTTATTTAATCCTCCCAACATCCTAAGAGGTAGGCATTATTACTGTCCCAGTATGTAGGCAAGAAAATTGAAGCTCAGAGAGGTTGGGTAAATTACCCAAGGTCACAGAGTAGTATTCTAGTGGTAGAGTTCGTGCTTTTATTTATTTTTTTTAAGATTCTTTTTTTTAAAGATCTTATTTATTTACTTATTTGAGAGAGAGAGAATGGGAGAGAGAGAGAGCATGAGAGGGGGTAGGGTCAGAGGGAGAAGCAGACTCCCCACTGAGCAGGGAGCCTGATGCGGGACTCATTCCTGGGATTCCAGGATCATGACCTGAGCCAAAGGCAGTAGCTTAACCAACTGAGCCACCCAGGTGCCCTAAAATTCATGCTTTTAATGCCACCATCTTGCTTTCCATATAAATCTAGTCGTTCCACTGTCCTGCAAAGTAATTATCCCATTCCTCCATTTTGCAGATGTGGAAACTGAGTCTCAAAGAGGGTAAATTATTTTTCCTCACAGTTAAGCAACGTAGTCAGGATTCAAACCCACATCTGTCAGGCTCCAGAACCCCCATGTCCCACTGTGCCCTGCAGAGTTAACTAAAGATGCCGTGGAAATGTTGCCTGGGTGAGTTGACGGTTTATCAGATATATGACTCAGGTGGACCTTTCCATGTCATCCGTCAGGATTAGACGTTTTGGAAAGAAATGACTGCTTTTCCTGATCTTGCTGTGGGGTTACAGAGCAGTGTGGGGCACATCTTTGTGGATATGAAATACACATTGTCATTTGGAAGACTCCACTAGCCACTATTGTCTAGACAGAGAGTAAAAGGGGGAAGCAGGAGATGTAAGAATACATGAGTAGGAAGTTCTGTATCGGGCTCACACTAAAGCAGAAAGAACCATTATGTTGAAACCATTAAAGATGAAGTTGGTAAGGATCAGTGTGGTCTTGTGACCTGTAAATCTAATGAAATTAAAATGAGGTAATGGTATGTTTTATAACTATTGAGGGTCAGAGAAGCTGGAAATTATCTCAGTGTGAATACTATAAGGGAACAGGGAACAATGGAAGCCGTCTAGAAAAGGATCTTTATTCAGCTTTATTTATAGCAGGTATTCATCTTGTCTTTCAGCACTGGGACCACAAGGGGCTTGTTTCATCTTGCTGGGTGAGTGAAAATACAACCGTGTCACAGTCCCTGTGCTTCCTGCCATAGAACCAAGCATGTTCAAAGGAGGGAAAGGTGGAGGGTGCTACAAAGGGGTGCTGACTAGTTGGTGCTGGGAGACGGGGCAGGAGGCAAGGGAGGAGAAGAGGGGAGAAAAAAAGAAGAGATTCTTCTCATCGTTGCCCAACCCCCATTCTCTAGACCTGAGCTGTGTGACTGTGTGTGACTGTTTACATGTATTAAGAGTAAATGAAATAAAAAACCCACTTCCTTGGTTGCACTGGCCATATTCCAAGTGCTTAATTGACCCATGTAGTTTAGCTAGTGGTCCTCACATTGGATGCAGATATAGAGTGTTTCCATTAGCACAGAAATTTCTGTTGGACAGCATTGATAGATACCCATTTCCTCCTGTAAGTCTAGGGATATTCAAAGTCCAGGACAAGTGGAACCTGATGACTATAACGTCCCTGGCCCACGGGAAGACAGAGGATTAGGGTCTTCTGAAATGGCACAGGAGTTCCACGTTCCTGTGAGCTACTTGTACTCTCTAGGATGCAGTTTTCTTATATTTCTAATATTAATGATTAATATCATTTTCTACTGGATAATATGAGGAAATGACATAATTAATTTAATCCTTATAGTAACCATGTGAGCTATTAGGCCCATTTTACAGAGGAGGAACCAGAGATTAAGAATGTACTCAAGGCTGCAATTGGAGTAGAACCAGGCTTTGGACCCAGACCTCTGACTTCAGAGGCCACATTCTTATTCATCAAGCTATACCACCTCTGCTGCTAGTTCCTCATCTGCAAACCAAGGGGGCTTAGTGGAAGTCTCACAGAAGCAGAAACTGAGACAAGGATTTGAGTGCAGGTAGTTAATTTGGAAGATGACCCCATGAAGCACCAGTGGAGAAGTGAAACAGGGAGGGAAGGAAGCCATTGCGGGGTGGTTCATATGCTGGTTACATCGTGGACAACTGAGGCTTCCTCTTGATGGGGGAGATAGTGTAGAACACACACTTCTGAGTTATCCTCCCTAAGAGAGGAGGGAACTGGGGTATTCACTCACCAGCTCTTTGTCATTGGTAGAAGAATGCTCCAGGGACATTCCCCCAGGCACTTTTGTCCTGCACCCCTCAAGGGCTAAATATGCTCTTGTGGCCATAAAAGGCCCTTCAGGAGAAGGTCACAGTTGCTTGAAGTGAATATGGAGGGTGTAAAAGTGGGGTACCAGCAAGGTGCTCTTTCTGTTCTAAGAAACTAATGGCTAGTGGTGCTTGGTATTAGGTATTTTATATCGTGAAATCTGAAACTATAAAAATTAGCAGTCTTCTAGAGTATGGGTAGGCGGAGAGCCTGGAGGTACAATTAGACATCTGTGCTGATTTTCAAGATGGGTGACATAGTAAAGGGTTAATATTGAAACCATACAAAGAGCACTTCATTAGGGTTGGGACTTGTCTGGTTCAATACTAGAGCCCTATATGTGACATATAGTGAAATGCTTGACGAATATTTGCTGAATGAATACATGGATGAATGAAATTGATAGGAAAAAAACATTTGGTAAAACAGTGGGCAAAGGATATATATAGTTAGTTCATGGGTGGGAGGGATGGGGTGGCTGGGTGATAGACATTGGGGAGGGTATGTGCTATGGTGAGCCCTGTGAATTGTGCAAGACTGTTGAATCACAGATCTGTACCTCTGAAACAAATAATGCAATATATGTTAAAAAAAAAAAAGAAGAAGATAGCAGGAAAGGAAGAATGAAGGGGGGGATATCGGAGGGGGAGATGAACCATGAGAGACGATGGACTCTGAAAAACAAACTGAGGGTTCTAGAGGGGAGGGGGTGGGAGGATGGGTTAGCCTGGTGGTGGGTATTGAGGAGGGCACGTTCTGCATGGAGCACTGGGTGTTATACACAAACAATGAATCATGGAACACTACATCAAAAACTAATGATGTAATTAATGTATGGTGATTAACATAACAATAAAAAATTTAAAAAAATTCTATATAGTTAGTTCATGAAAGAGGAAATCCAAATGGTTAATAAACATTTGAGAGGATGCTCAATTAATTGGGACATAATTGGGAAAATATAAATTAAAGCAATGAACTGTCTCTTTTCACCCATTAACTGTCAGTTATTAAAATGGATGATAACATCTAGTGATAGAATGCAAAGTAAAGGTCCCTTCATACATGTGAATTTCCCAAGTGTTTTGTAAATACTGTTCGCATTTACAATATACATACCTACAAATTCCACTTCTAGAAATCTGTTCTATGGGAATAGAAGTACAAATGCCTGAGCATATGGGTACAAGTACGTGTCGTTACAGCAGGCTGTGCAGTGGTAAAACCTGGATGTAGCCTGAATGTATATCAACAGAAGAACCATTGAATCAGTTGTGACAAGCCCACATCATGGAATATTATGCAGTTACTGAAGAAGGAATGTGTCAGATCTGTGTTTGCTAACCTGGAATGATTTCCACGATAGAGTTAAATGAGAAAAGGGCAGAAAAATGGCAAAGATTCCTTTTCTTTTTTTTTTTTTAAAGATTTTATTTTATTTATTTGACAGAGAGAGAGAGACAGCGAGAGAGGGAACACAAGCAGGAGGAGTGGGAGAGGGAGAAGCAGGCTTCCTGCCGAGCAGGGAGCCCGATGCAGGACTCGATCCCAGCACCCTGGGATCATGACCTGAGCCAAAGGCAGACGCTTAATGACTGAGCCACCCAGGCGTCCCAAGGATTCCTTTTCTTATGAAATGAACAAACATATTCTTTTTTAAAAAAGATTTTGTTTATTTATTTGAGAGAGAGAGATAGCACGGGTGGGGGGAGGCGTAGAGGGGGGAGAAGCAGACTCCCCGCTCCCTCCCCTGAGCAGGGAGCCCCGACAAGACACGGGGCTCAATCCCAGGACCCTGGGATCATGGCCTGAGCCGAAGGCAGACGTTTAATGACTGAGCCACCCAGGTGCCCCTGAACAAACATATTCTTAAATATGTAGAAGGATCCTGACCAAGCTGTGATTGGGAGGGGAGTGTAAACAGAAAGGAAAAAATGAATATTTACAGAAGTGGAAATAATACATATGATCTAATGTTACAGCAAAACATAAAACAGGAAATCTATCTAGGATATCCTCAGGAAAGAAAAATCTGAAGGTACATATGGACAAGGTCAACAAGGGGACACGTACACATAAAACATCGATTTAATTTTGGGATGGGACCATGGCTAAATTTTTGGTCTGTTTTAATTGAAGTATCTGTTTCATACGTATATCTTGAGTGGGAAAGTTTTGATTATTCATTGGGCTTTGGCTATACGCAAAGATGCAGAACTGTATCTTTGGGTCCTGATACCCAAATTTTCTTTTCTTTTTCCCCGTCAATCCACTGAGAGGAGATTGCCCTGAGGTTTCTTCAGGGTTTGGCATTCTTAAGGCACTCAGACTTTTGACTTTTGAGGATATTCCCCTATACTATTGGGCCAAGAGAGTACCTGCTTTCTTTAGTTCTGGGGTCTTGCCATGTGCCCAAAATCAGGAGGAGGAGGGGAAAGGAGAGAAAGGCCATCCTGCACAGAGAACTATAACTAGTGGTAATGTTGTGATGGGACATTGCAGTACAAACGGATTGCTTTGGCCATTTGGCATATGAGTATCCCTCCTACTTGATGGGAATGGTGGGGGGCAGGACCCACCAGGGGCCAGGAAGGCACAGATAGTTCTTCCTACCCCCTGGCAGCCAGAATATGGGGTGTGAGCCAAGCATGGCCACTCTGAGGTCCCTTCCCAAGATGTTGAACCTGGAGGGAATGATGCTCAAGTTCAGGGTCACTTACTAATAAGTCATCTTTTGCTGTGTAAGAGATTACCCTAAAACTTAGTGACTTGAAATAACAAAACACAAGTCACAAGACTGCAGTCAAGGTGTTAGTTGGGCTTTACTTAGCTGAGTCTTGACTGGGGCTGGAGGGTCCATTCCTCTTACGTGGCCGATGGCCAGAAGCTTCAGATCCTCACCAGATGGGCTTCTCTATAGATTGCCTAAGTGTTCTCCTGACAGGACAGATGGCTTCCCCAGTGGGCTTGACAAGAGAAGGAGGGGGGGGGGAGGGGGAGGGAAGCAAGAAAGGGGGAAGATGAGGGAGAGAGAGAATATTCTACAGAGCACATAGGCCTGAAATCTCAGTTTTATGACCTGATCTTGGAAGTGACATGCCATCACTTCTCCTGGATTCTTTTGGTTACATAGACCAACACTGGTACAGTGAGTGGGGAGAGGGGGACCACAGGAAGGTATAAAGACCAGGAAGTGGGGTCACTGGGGGACATCCTAGGGGTTGGCTAACACAGAGCTGGTTTGTAAGACCTGTTCTGTAGCAGAGTCTTGACTATGTCCTGCCTCCTGTGGTTGCTGCTGGAGTTGGGTCCATCAGCCTTCCCATCAGTTCTATGAGCCACCTGACAACCTCCAACAATGTTCTCTTCTTAAGTTCACCAGCTCTGTCTTCTCTTGCTTGCAATGATGACCCTGACTAGAACAGGTGCCATGAGAGAGGACAGCAGTGGGGAAGGTGAGTTGCTGCAGAAGAACTCACTTTAGATAAGGTTATCAGAGAAGGCCTCACTGAGGAGTGCCATTTGCCCGGAGACCTGAATGGTGAGGAAGAGTCAGCAGAGGAAGAATGGGAGGAGGGGCCTCTCAGGCAGAGGGAGCAGCACAAAGGCTCTGAGGTGGGAACTGAGAGGCCTGGATGACTGGGGTGTAGCCAGCAAGTGGGTGAATGGAAGGAGCAGTCAGCAGAAGCCAGATCATGCAAGATCTTGAGGCCATGGTAAAGAATTTGGATCCCCTCCCCCAACCAAAGCCATCTTGTTTTCTAGACAACAGGGCCTGAGAAGGCGGAGGACCAGACCTGAGGTCTAAGAATAGGGATCAGCCAAGTCAGTAAGTGGCTTTTACCAGATCGTGATAAAGAATGCCTATACTTTGTTAACTCACCCATCTGTTTTGCTGGCTCTTGGATTTTCTTAATTTATGGTTGGGTTCTTTTCTGAGTTTCTTAGTTCCCTTTGGTAAATCCCAGCCCAACTATGCTGAGCTGAAAGGAGAGATTTTTATTTACAGTTGGGCCTGGGAATCCTAGCTAGAGAGCCTGGTCATCTGGTGGAGACGAGCAACTCCCCAGACAGTGTGAGAATGAGCAAGTAGATCCTGATGGATCCCTATAGTCTCATTACGTTATAGTTCCACATTCACTCAACAAACACTTGCTCGGCATCCAGCATATGCCTGGGCTCTGTGTAGGCATCAGGCTACAAAGATCTTCCTCTCCGAGAATCAAATTAGGTATGAAGGATGGCCCAATCCAAAGGTTATTGAGTGGGAACTCCTCGTTACTTGGAAATTGGTACTATGTCCCACAGCCAAAGCAAATAGGCCCTGTGTACCCTGCATTCTAAATGGCGCCAGATGCATTGCCTGCAAGGTTTACTAAAGGGGGCAGGACTGGCTCTACATCCCCTAGCTAAAAGCTCACTTTCCTCTTCCTTGTCCAATAATAATACCGGCGAGGGAGGAGTTCTTTGGTTTTATTGAGAAGTATAGTGTTTACAGTGAAAGATAGTTCTCTTCTCTCCCCTCTTCAACTGGGAGTCCCTTCTGGAGATTGAGGGGTGACTGCAAGAAGGGGGTACCAGGATGCTGTTCCCCAATGGGGGTCTACTTGGCAGTGGACTTGCTGATGTCCCCCTGTGCCTATCTGAGCAGGGGGAAAGAGAGGTGGAGAGAGGAGTCACTGTGGAGTAGCTGGCCAGGATGTGTGAGTTTTTTGGAGTCAAGTCGACCCTGCGGTAGTTAGCTAAGCTCTTTGGCAACCCCACCCAACCAGGCTGATTGCTGAGCAACAGGGTCCCACCAGAGGCAGAAGCCTAGGTGGTGGGACAAGGTAGGGAAGCTCAAGCCTGAGCTGGATGGCCACTGCCAGAAAACTGTGTAGTGGAGAAGCCCACAAGAAATATACTCATGTGGCCCATGAGAAACCATTTATGAGCACCTTCCACTCCAGGTTAGCCAGGGAAGCAGAGTCAACCAACAGGGAGGGGGCTATTGCAGAGCTATTGCCATTCCCTCCTCCCAATTTCAGTAAGGGGGAGGGTGCTGGGGCATGTTTCCCAACCAGGCTATGCCCCCTCTCCCCCACCTTTTATTCAAGCAGGCCGCATCCTGGCTCAAGTCAACCCTTGGATGAATAAGGGGGAAGACAAAATGAGATTTAAATTGAGTTTGAGAATAAAGCTTTCAAGGATGGAGGTTTAACAGAAAGTGATCCAAAAGTAATGCAATCTGCCCAAGATGTCATTAAGGGATGGAAAAGGGAAATTCAACACAGCATGGCTGAAGGTAGAGATTAGGGGGGAAAGCTTCATTATTATGCCCTATCAAGTTGAGTCGCCTCAGTACACTGGTTCCATGAGTAAACAGAATAATTGAAATACAGTGTGGTGGGGCTGGAGTCTTGCTTAGGTAAGCAGCCACAGAATTCTGAGAGGGCACAGGGAGGTAGGTGTAGGTGTGCACATTCCACGTGGCTGTTTCAGAAGGGTTTCCACAGAAGGGGCACCTGTGTTGAAAGATGAGAAGGGGTTGATCTGAAGAAAGGAGAGTGGAGAAGGGCTTTCTGGCAGAGGTCACAGCACAGCCTGGAGCAGAAAGTTGAAGGCAGGAGGACAGAGATGCAGCTCAGTGAACCCATGAGCTTAAGGAGCGAGGGCTCTGGGGAGTTGCTTCAAATCTAAGAGCAACAGCTACCGGGTATTTACCCCAAAGATACAAATGTACAAATGTAGGGATCTGAAGGGGTACGTGCACCCCGATGTTTATAGCAGCAATGTCCACAATAGCCAAACTATGGAAAGAGGCAAGATGTCCATCGACAGATGAATGGATAAAGAAGATGTGGTGTGTATATATATATATATATATATATATATATATATATATATACCCCACATACTTCATATATACACATATACACCATTGTGTATATATATATATATATATATATATATATATATATACACTGGAATATTATGCAGCCATCAAAAGGAATGAAATCTTGCCATTTGCAACGACGTGGATGGAACTGGAGGGTATTATGCTGAGCGAAATAAGTCAATCAGAGAAAGATATGTATCATATGACCTCACTGATATGAGGAATTCTTAATCTCAGGAAACAAACTGAGGGTTGCTGGAGTGGTGGGGGGTGGGAGGGATGGGGTGACTGGGTGATAGACATTGGGGAGGATATGTGCTATGGTGAGTGCTGTGAATTGTGCAAGACTGTTGAATCACAGATCTGTACCTCTGAAACAAATAATACATCATATGTTAAAAAAAAAAAAGGAAGAAGATAGCAGGAAGGGAAGAATGAAGGGGGGGAAATCGGAGGGGGAGACGAACCATGAGAGACGATGGACTCTGAAAAACAAACTTGAGGGTTCTAGAGGGGAGGGGGTGGGAGGATGGGTTAGCCTGGTGGTGGGTATTGAGGAGGGCACATTCTGCATGGAGCACTGAGTGTTATGCACAAACAATGAATCATGGAACACTACATCAAAAACTAATGATGTAATGTATGGTGATTAACATAACATAATAAAAACAAACAAACAAACAAACAAACAAAAATCTAAGAGCAACACAATGGGGTTTGCGTATTAGAATCATCTGCTCACCAGATTCTGATTGTGCTGTGGACTTGACCTCCAGGCCTACTTCTTACCCATGCACGTGGCCCTGGAACCCCCACTCCCCTGCAAAGGCCATTTTCTGTTATTCAAAATCCTGGGTCCCCACTCTTTGGAATGTCCTTTGCCCTACTCCTATCATTGAACCCACCTTCCCCATAAATCATCTTTTCTCTTTCCTCTTCCAGCGTAATTCTGCTCAGCCCAGGAAGATTCTATGCCTTCTCTTGGCCTGTCCCCGCCAGCACACATCTCCTTTGGATATGCATATACTAAAATATCTTCCCTTTATCTTATCTGGTCTTCGCCCCATGGGGCAACCCGAAGGCTACTATTTATTCTTTCACACATTAATTTAAGCTGCTTTAATTGTGGCTATGATACGTTTTATATAATATAATTAATGTTTTAATTCTGTGTACTGGCTTCCCAAGGCAGTTTTGTGAAGGGCCCAATTTTGGAATCAAGCAAATAAAGAATAAGTAATGGCTGAAGTTATTATAGCAACGCCCTCCCCCCCAAAGGAATTAAAACTGTATTTGCTTTTTGAAGTGGATTAAAAAGGGAAAAGAGAGTTTAATGTTCTCTTCATCCCAGGCATGTTTGGATGGGTTTTGTGCAGTCCTCTGGACTCTGATTTCAAGTGTTCCTGGCTTATTGGTGTCTGACCACCAGCTTGAGGTGTGTTGGACTACCAACCAGCTTTGCACCTCCTGTCCCCACATCTTTCTTGATGGAGGGTGTGCTGGGAATGAGAAGCTACTGAACCCCCTTACTCATTTATTTGTTCAGCAAGTGTGTATTGGTGTCCTATTACATGCCCAGGACTGGGATGAATTCCGTCCTGCCCTCAAGATGCTCCCAGTCCAGTGGGGCCAGACAGATGGAGTTCTAGTCCAGCACACTAATGCTGCGGGGTGGGGGGGGGGGGAAGGTGGGGTGGAGCGACTACCTCTGTCTCAGGGAGTTAAGCGGAGGCTTAACTGAAGAGGAATTGAAATTTAAACTGGTTCCAGGAAGGAGAAGGGAAAGAAGGAAACAGCAAGACACAGTAAAAAGAAAAGATTGTTTGAAAATGGGGAGAAGGAGAGCATGGTGGAAACCGGTGTGCGTGGGAGGACATGGCAGGCAGTGAACATGGGCAGACAGGTGGGGGTGGAGTGCAGAAGGGCTTTCTATGTCATGAGAAGGAGTTTGGACCATCATGAGGATGGGAGCCCAAAGAGGTTTTTCAGCAGAGAAGTGTCCTGATCAGATCAGATCTGGGGTTTGCAAAGAAAACTGCAATAGGATGAACAATGTCGGGGCGGGGCGGTTAGTTGGGAGTTGCCTGCTGGCCCATAGTAGGGGCTCAACAGGTACCTAGTGAATGAGTGAGGCCATTGAGACAGCCCAGGCGAGAGATGATGAGCTTCTGAATTAGTGGCACGTGTTGGAAAGGAGGGTGCCCTTTGCAGCAGAAGCCAGGGAGATGGGGTTAGCAGCCCCTTCCTCTCCCATCCTCCCTGATCTATGCAGGCAGGCCTTTTGGCCTGGCCCAGAAATGCAGAACTTGGAGGGTCATCACCCCAACAACTGTCTAGTTCAAGCTCCTCAGATTCCATTGGGGACAACAGAAGCTCAACCGAACGCAACCCATCAGAGTCAGAGCCCAGAACAGAATTCAGGAGTTCCATGCTGTGGAGTAGAGAGTGTTAACATTGGTTGAAGAATGGCTTGGAGGGCCAGAACCCGGGAAATGTAGGCACAGGGTGTGGGGGTTTCTACAGAACGAGAGGGTCCCAAGTCCCCTGAGATACTCCTGGGGTCCCATGATCCCACGAAAGGCTGATGTACTACTCTAATTGCCTATTTCCAGCCGCCGGACGGGAACCGGGATGGAATAGACTGGCGGGGACGCATGGATGCATGGATGGATGGATGGATGGGGAGGCTGGGACGCTGCGCCCACTCGAGGGAATTTCCTTTGAAAGAGAGCGAAACTTTAAGCTGGTAAACTCCTTTCCTTGAAACGCCCTCCTTTTCCCCACACCCCCAGCTGTGGCCTTCCCGTTTTCAGGGATGGGGGGAACTTCCTCAGGCCTCTCCATCCGCGGTGCGGACACTTTCGGTTCTGCCGGAATTCCCGGAGGCTGCGGGGGAGAACCGTAGGGGGGGTCCCTGGGACGTCTTCACAGCACGTGGGTGTCTCCTCTCCTTTAGCTCTCCGGGAAGACTGCTAGCGCCCCGCCCTCTTCAGCTTGGCCTCTGAGCCCCAGGGGCGAGGAGGAAGTACTCTTCTTGGGACCACGCGCCCTCCCCCGCGCCAAAAGCGCGTCCCTAAACTCCCGGGAGAATTAGACTCCTAGGAATGTCCAGGGGAAATCCGGGTGCGAAGAGTCGTCAGGAGCTCCGCCCCGCCCAAGGAAGCTGACCGCGATTGGTCCCAGAAGACCCCGCCCATTTCCTGGGCGGGGCGGGGGGCACGGGCTGGGGGAGTTACCAGAGGCCCAGTCTCCGCGCCCCTACTCCGCCGCCTGGTATTCACCTCGCCATGGTTCTTCTGCCTCTGCGCTGTCTCTTCTGGGGCTCCTTGTTGACCGCCGTGAGTTGAGTTTCTGCTCCGACCCGACAGGGGATTTGGGGATTTGAGAGTGGGGAATGGGAAGAGAAGCAATATTTCGGGGAAGGGACCTTCCTAGCTGATTTTGGGAGGACAGACAGGTGTGTGGAGAAGCTGGGTAAGGTACCCCGGGTCCTGATTGTACGAGGTAGGCTACCTCTGTCTCCTTCCAGGTTGGGGTCCCAGGTAATCCACAGAGGGCGCATAGTGGGGGCGCTGCAAAAAACGTGCACCTATGGCGTGAATGGCGTTGGGATTTGGGGAGCCTCAAGCTTTTATTTGGTCAAAAGGCTGCAGTCTGTGTTTGCTTTAGAGGCTGGCCGCACGGAGACAGGTGATGGGTTTCAGAGGCGAGGAGGGAGGCCGGGCCAGGGAAGAGGCGGGTCTGGCCAGTTCCTGTCCCTTTTCCATTGCGGACAGATGCCAGCCTCTGTGAGTGGTTATCATATCCTTTCCACTGGGGATGCCTTCTTCCAGGGCATCTTGTGGGAACAAGGGTGGGTGCAGGGGCCCAGGTACTTCTTTGAGAAGGCAAGGAGCTTTTAACTCTCCCACCCTCACTCCCAAATCCTGAGTGATCCAACCTAGGAGGAATACCCAAGGCTGTGTCTCTGCCTCTCTAATTTAAGATGATATAGGAGACCTCTTGGGGGGGAGATGAATAGTTCATGGGACCCAAGAAAGGGTTAGGAGACCAGCCGGGGTTTCTCCAGGCACCAGAAAGTCTCCGTTATGCCCAACCAAGCATGTCTCCGGGATTTTCAGAAGCCCACACTTGACTCACTTTTTGTTTAAATGTATTTTTGTAGTTCCTCATTCTGGAGGCTGGGAATCCCCCAAGTACCTGACCCTCTCATCCCAACCCCTCCGGCCTCCCCCTACTTTCAAGGGCTGTAGTTTCTGGCATGAAGTCTGAGTAGGAAAGACCCATGGAGGGGTTGGAGAGGGGAGTCAGCAGCAGGGGAAGAGTCAGTGGGGAAGCTGCTTTGGTCCCAGAACTTTCATTTTCACTCTAAGCAATGGTTCTTAGGAAGAAAGGAGGCAAGAAGAAGGTGGAGCTGGAGGGAGGAGGAGGAGGAGGACTCTTATAGGAGGGATTAGAGGAAGAGCCAGGGGAGGTAGCGTGAAGGGTGATCTGGGCTTCTCAAGAGCACACTGCCAGTTTTGGCTCCAGGTAGAGACTGGGTGGGGGCAAAAATAGCAGGGGCTATTTGTGAGAGCTTCCCATGGGTCAGGCTCTGAGCGAAATTCTTTACAGGCATTCTTGGTCTGATTTTTTTCAACTCCCCCATTATACAGATAAGCAAACTGAGGCTCAGAGAGAGGAAATAGCTTGCCAAAGTTCTCATAGCTAGGTGGAACCTGGATATAAATCCACATCTGCCTGATTCCAGAGCCGGCCTCTCCAAGCCTTGGTCCTGAGCTTCTTTGTGTCAGAAGGACTGGAGCTATGGAGTGGGAGCTGGGGATTGACAAACTTTCAGAGAAGGAGCTGTATTTCTCGTGGGTTTGAAAATGGCACAAGGGACATTCGTTGCTCTGGGAGTCTGGTGGGAAGGTCCACAGGGTTGCAGGAAGAACATTCACAGGATGTGGTAGTGGAAGCAAAAGACTTTTATATTTCCTTCCCCATTTGGAATAAGATGCTTCTCTGTAAGTAATTTTCTCACCCAAGCTGAATGAGAGCCACCAATTAGGCAGAATCCAGGGTGTTAGTCATCCCAGCAGATAGTCACATATATATGATAATTAAAACTGCCATTTAAATGAGCCCTACTATGTGCTAGCTACTGGGCCAGGCTGTATATGTATATTCATTCTGATTTTCACAACCTTATCTGTGGAGTGGGCACTACTCCCATTTTAGAGATGTGGAAACTGAGGCTAAGAGAAACAAAGTAGTGAGCGATACAAAGGCAAGATTGGAGCCTTAAGCTGTTTGACTCTCAAGCCTGTGCTCTTTTCACTGGCTGTTCCTGAAGTGTGGCATGATTTTAGGGAACCCACGGATATAGAACTAAACAACAGAAATTCACTTTACACTTCTATTAAAATACTTCTCTCTCTTTTTTTTTTCATGGAGGAAGTCTCTGGAGCTAGAATAAAGTTAAAACCTCTCCAGCACTTGCTAATCCTCCTTTTTAAACAAAACCAAGAGCAGGCTTGGAGAGGACTGTCAGCAAGCAGAGCGACTAGCTGGGTTTTTAATAACATTGCTGCGCTTCTGTTGAATTTATTTTTAGGGTTACCTTTTATTCATGAGAAGTGATACTGGCTCTTCTCTCATGGCAATGATATAAGGTTTATATTTAAAAATCAATGTATTTAAATTAATGAGAAGTAATTAATAGCATGGGTGGTACCTGGATGGAGTAAAAATAGCCCAGGCAAGACCTAAGTTGTTGGAGAGGGGGCAGTATTGAGACCTGAGTTCTCATCAGATTCTATGGCTGTGACCCTGGGCAAGTGCCCCACCTCCCTGGTCCTTAGGCTAACCATTTGTAAAGCAAACGCATTGGATTTTAATCCTTCCAGCTTCATAGTCCTGGCATTTCATGAGGGAGGGGTTGGATGATCAGAGGATCGGATGATGAGGGTTTGGAGAGGGGAAAGGGGTGGGCAACAGAAGAATAGAAGGAAGCCACCAAGTGCTAAATATAGCCCCAGCCAGAACTAGGACCAGCTGAAGCCAGCCAGCCTCAGGACTCCAGGGGAGATACTGGAGCCCTCATGTGCTTCTGGGTCTTTGGGAAGAGGAGGGACTCAGGAGTCAAGCCAAAAGCAGATCTGTTTAGTTCAGAGAATATTGTGATGTTCCAGCGCAATCACTTTGTGAAATGCCAGGCCGATCCTCTGGGTCCTTTTATAATCACATCAGTTGGCAGTTTAGTTAAAAACAAACACACCAAATAATATGCAGGCTTCATTTTTCTGCTCTGGACTTCACTTCAGTACTAACCTCTGTCCTGGCTGATTTCCACCATCCTGCCATAGAAGCTGCAGCAGAGATTTCAAGATCCCCTCAAATCATCCCATTCTGTTTTTAGGTCCACCCAGAACACACTGCATGCAGAGAAAAGCAATACCTAATAAAGAATCAGTGCTGTAATTTGTGTCCGCCAGGTGAGCTGCCAACCCCCTGGCCCCATAGTGAGACCCTTCTTGGTTTGCTGGCAGATGCAGACCCTATGTGTCAGCTGTCAGCTTGAGTCTTAAATGACCCCTGGGATTCTTCCCATCGCTGCCCTGCTCTCAGAATGTTCTGGGCTCCCTCTCTGCACTACCCAGCACTAGGGTTCCTGTTTCTCCCAAGGCCCCCACCAGTTTATGAAGTCTGGAAGGGTCCGAGACAGTCATCTTTGAACCCCCCACCCTAAACCCCAGCCTGCTCAGTTTTTGATAAGTGTCTGACTCATTGAGCTGGCTGGAGCCATCTCATTTCCCGATGTTTTCCAGGAGAGAAACTGGTGAATGACTGCACAGAGACCATCAACACAGAATGCACTCGCTGCAAAACAGGCGAATTCCTAGGCACTTGGAACTCAGAGAGACGCTGTCACCAGCACAAATACTGCGATCCCAGTGCGTGGGCTGCTGGGGAAGGGGTGCGCGGGAGCTAGGCTGATAGTCTGGCTCATTCCTGACAATGCAGCCATTGCTTTTTTTTTTTTTTTTTGTATAGCCCGGGTCTGTTCTGATTGGTTGCAGTCTCGGTTGTACGGGTTGTTAAATAATTTGATCCCCATCCCTCCTTGGAAGAGGGTCTCAGAAAATAAAAGCAGGACGTGTGAGGAGCAGATCCCCTGAGCATGACTGCTAAGGGGTCCCCATCCCCATCCTTCCTGCCATCTCTGTTCAGACCTAGGGCTCCGGGTCCAGAGGGAGGGCACCTCAGAAACAGACACCACTTGCACCTGCAATGAAGGTCTCCACTGTACCAGCAACACCTGTGAGAGCTGCACCCTGCACAGCCTGTGCCCCCCTGGGCTGGGAGTCAAGCGGATCGGTACGTGGCCTGTCTGGGAGTCAGCTCTGCAGGCAGGAGAGAGGCGCTGAGGCTCCGGGTGAGGGGCTGGGCAGTGGGCACTCAGCCTTGACCCGCCTGCATTGGGATCTCTGCTTGGTGAGCAGGAAACGGAACCTTTCTCATCCGGCCTCCAGCCCTGGGTATCTGCCTTGGGAGGGCAGTGGGGGAGGAGGCTTCCACCGGGGAAGCTCTGTGCTGGGGGACAGCACTTGAAACAGGCAGTTCTTCCTGCCCTGCCTGTCCACCATTCCCTTGGGAGCTGGACAGGTGGTCCACTGTGATGACGAATGCTGCCTCCTCCCTTCCAGCTACAGGGGTTTCTGATACCATTTGCGATCCCTGCCCTGTCGGCTTCTTCTCCAATGTGTCATCTGCTTTGGAAAAGTGTCACCCTTGGACAAGGTACAAGGATCCATCTCTGTGTTTCCTGCCCTAAGAGGGGCGTAGGACTACTTCATTCTATCTGGCCCCCTGTCCTTCAGCCCCTGCTCCCCATGTCCACACACTGTGCACTTAGAGAACTTCTAGAGTGTCCTCGTGGCTGACCAAAAAGGCCACTTCTCAGCATTTTTTTGCCTGCTCTGTCTCAGTGGTAACAGACGCTGCTGATCTCTCAGTCTTCACCAAACTCCCTTCTTGGGGGCACTGTGACGCCTCTCTTGCTTTCCTTCTACCCCTCCTCTGCTCCTCCTACCCGGTTTCCTTGGCCTTAGTTCTAGGCTCTACTCCCCAGTCACTTTGCCCACCTCCCCTGAGCATCTCATCTGTATCCATGGTTCCCAAACAACATCTCCTGTCTAGATCTGTCTCCTGGGTCCCAGACAGTCATATACCACCACCGGCAGTCCACCTCCATGCAGGTGACCCACAGGCGCCAAATGGGCTCACTTGCCTGCCCCTCTCACCCTCTGGGAAGACACTCCCATGGGTCTGGGCACTTGTCCCATGGTCCCTCCCAAATCAGTCACCAAGTCCTGTCCATCTGGCCTTCTAGATGTTTTGGGATTCCTTCTCAGTATCTTCACGGTCATCACTGTGGTCTGGATGGTGCCTTCGCCTCCTCACCGGCCTCCCTGCCTCTGCTCTCTCCCCCCACCCTCTTGCCACAGTGAGCTTTCTACAGTGTATTTCAGATCATGGTGCTCCCTATTTAAAATGTTTCATGGCTCTCTGTGCCTTTAGGACGAAACCCAGACTCCTTCGCATGGGCCCCCAACCTTCCAGCTCCGTTTCCTGACTTCTTCCCCCATGCTACTTGCAATCCCCTCAACACACTGTTCGTTCTCTTGTATCCAACCCTCCTGCTTGGAATACCCTTCAACATGTGCCCAATTAACTTTCTACATTTAATTTTAAAAAATGGGTGAGACAGGCTCGTGGGACACAAGGCACAAAGAGGCCTATGGTGATAAGTCTCCTTTCACCCACTCCCTGGAGGTAACTTCTGTTCCTTGTGTGTCCTACCAGAGATTCTACATACAAACAAATAAATGCACACACATGCAAACACACGTATTTTCCACACAAATACTAGCATTCCATACAGTACTTTGTTATTTGGTTCCTATCTGCCTTGCTCCAGCAGACTGCAAATTCCTTTAGTGTAGAGACTTGGCTTTTTTTTTCTTCCAACGATGCATTCCTTATGCCTAGAACAATGACAGGTGGACAGTAGGTGCTCAGTAAATCTTTACTGATAGATGTTGAATGATACCCAGGGGAGCTGGGTTAGTAGAATCAGAGCACTGGGTTCTGGCGTCAGTGCAGCTTAGAAAAGATATGATCCCACATAAGTGTGTGACCCTCCTCTGAGCCCTAGTGCCCTCATTTGGAAAATGGGAATGCCCTTCATCTCACAAGGCATGAGGAAAAGAAACATAGGAGTGACTTGTAGATGCCTAAGCACTCTTATACATATGCTTTCTTTGTAGCTTCTCACCTTTTCCCCCACTTGAGATGTATTTTTCTTGGCGATGTTTTCTTCTGTCCACTCCTCCCCACTCCTCCTGGAACCACGTCTTCATCATCCCATATTGAGATGTCTGCATGGGCCTCCTGGCTGTCCACTTGTCTGTAATTTCTCCTCCTGTGAGCTCTTCTGGCCCCCTGAGTCCTGTCACTGTGTGGTCATCTGGTTGGATGCTGATGTAATTTACCAGCTGGATCCGGTTGAAACCTTCATGGCTGATTACCAGCGATCTGGTCCTAAAGCCCAATTTTCCTTAGTTCCCTCACACCATCTGGCATGCCCCCCCCCCGAATCCCTCAAATCATGTTATCCTGCTTCAGCTAGAATGTATTGCTGCTCTAAATTTACATCCTTCAAGGCCACTCAGATCTCCCCTAGGACAGTCTTTCTGGACGACCCTTAACCAGAGGTTCTCAACTGAGCAATTTTTCTCCCCAGGGGACATCTGGCAATGTTTGGAGACATTTTGGTTGTCACAACTGGGGAGGGGCTGCTACTGGGATCTAGTGGGTGGAAGCCAGGGGTGATGCTTAGCATCCTACGGTGCACAGAACAGCCCTGCAACAGAGTTATGTGGCCCCAAATGTCAGTAGTGCTGAGGCTGAGAAGCCCTACCTTAGACTGACTCATCACCCATCTCTTCCAGCCATTGTGGGCTTGGTCTCCCCTTCTCTGAATGATTCCCAGTTCACTTCAGCCTATGTGACAAAGCATGGCACTCTATAGAGACTCTCTGATTATTCCTCCTTCAAGGTGTGCGGCAATTTTTTTTCTGAACTCATGAGTTCCGTTAAGAACAGAGTCTGTGTCATTCCCATAATAACCAGCATAGGAGGTTGCCCACAATATGTGCTCGGTGAACCTGAACTTGTTGGTTTTGACGGTCTCCCTGTGGGGTTGGAAATCTTATGGTTGGGGAGATTTCATGTCTTTTTCTGTCTCTCTCTGTGTCTGTGTCGTGTGTGTGTGTGTGTGTGTGCACGCGTGTGCACGCACGCACATCTGTCTGTGCACAGCTGCAAGACCAAAGGCCTGATGGAGATTCAGGCGGGGACTAACAAGACGGATGCTGTCTGTGGTGAGTCTTGGAGAATGGGCCCTGGCAGCAGCCTCGGGAGGCAGGGAGCTCAAAGGGAACACAGGGGCACACAGAGACAACCGGGCTGGGGGCAGGGGGGAAGAGGGAGAACAGGTGAAGTGAGAGGAGAGGGCAGTTTTGGGGGTTGAGGCATTCCAGCTTTGCCACTTATCTGTGGAGCCTGGGCAAGTCACTTCCCTACTCTGATCCTCAGTTTCTTCATCTGTGAAATGGGATGATAACAGCAGCTCCCTTAGCAACTTGGGGGAAGTGCCTGGCACGGGTTCTTGCACTTTCAAGGTGTTCCAGCAATGTTGTTCTGCCACCCTGCCTTTCAAGCACCAGCATGTTGGGACACTGTTTCTCTCAGGGCCTCGGTTTTGATTTTAGAATGATGGGTTGGCCTACAGCACAGATCACAGACTCAAATAACTGCAGGGACCAGGCAGGTCATGTTGAGGAGTTGAAAAGCTACGGTTAAGACTAAGACACTCTCTCTGTTTTTTCTTTCTTTCTTTTTTTTTTTTAAGATTTTACTTATTTTTTGACAGAGAGAGACAGTGTAGAGGGAACATAAGCAGGGGGAGTGGGAAAGGGAGAAGCAGGCTTCCCACCGAGCAGGGAGCCTGATGCAGGGCTCGATCCCAGGACCCTGGGATCATGACCTGAGCCGAAGGCAGATGCCTAAGGACTAAGCTACCCAGGCGCCCCTCTCTCTGTTTTTTAAGACTCACTTTCCTCTTGGCAGGGCTGGGACTGGAGTGAGGAGAGTGAGACACTTGCCTTGGATGCAGTATTAAAGGGGGTGTGAGAAAAACGCAGTCATCAAGATAAATAACATTTGATACATTTAAAAAAAAATCAAAGCTAATGTATAAAAAAGCCCATAATGAACAAAATATCAAAATTGACATAAAAATGTGATCTAGCCCTTCCTCACTTGCCTCAGTCTAATCCCAGCCCTGGTTCCAATAAAACTTCAAAAAAAACCAGACAGCCAGGGGTACCTGGGTGGCTCAGTTGGTTAAGCGTCCAACTCCTGATTTTGGCTCAAAGTCATGATCTCAGTTTCCGCTCAGGTCATGATCTCAGGGTCATGAGATCTAGTCCTTTGTCAGGCTCCCCATTCAGTGGGGAGTCTGCTTGAGATTCTCTTCATTTCCCTCTGCCCCTCTCCCCACTTGTGTGCGCTCGCTCTCTCTCTCTCTCTCAAATAAATAAATGAATCTCAAAAAAAAAAAAAAGGCAGCTGGCCTGTAAGCTGTAGTTTATTGATATGATTTTTCAAAACACGACATTAAGATATTACTTTTCTTGATTACTGGGTTTTTTTGGTGTCCCCTTAGATTTTGTCCCAAGGTGAATGCTTCACTTGCCTTACCCTAGTCCCTGCCATACATCTTTCATTTTCCCATTTAGGATAGAGACTTAGGTCCAAGAATTACTTTACTTTTCCCTCCATGCTTTTTTAAATTTTTTAATTTTTTAAATTTATTTATTTGAGAGAGAGAATGAGAGACAGCACGAGAGGGAAGAGGGTCAGAGAGAGAAGCAGACCCCCCGCTGAACGGGGAGCCCGATGCAGGACTCGATCCCGGGACTCCAGGATCATGACCTGAGCCGAAGGCAGTCGCTTAACCAACTGAGCCACCCAGGCGCCCTCCCTCCATGCTTCTTTAACAAAGGCCACAGTGCAGTCATAAATGCCGATGGAGCTCAGCGCTGGGCAGAGAGTGGGGAGGGATGGGGCATGTGGGCAGCCGGTGGAGACAGCTACCACTCCTCAGTTCTGGTAAGGGGTGGCAGGTGGGGCTGGATCTTCCGAACTTCTAAGAGAAACCAAATATCCTGACTCTAAATATGCCATCTCCCAATTTTAAAAAGTTGGCAAATATTTCAAGAATTCTTTTTTAATGTGCTGGTCACACTAAACACATCCAGCCACGTTCTCCCAGGGCCACCTGTTTGAATCGTCGGATTTTAGATGAACTCAACCACTGAAAGATTTTAGAGTCCAGCAAGGTGCAGCAGCCTTAGGCATGGGGGTATGGGGGTGCCGCTGGTGGGGGGCCATCATTGAAGTCTTGATTTCTCCAGGTCCCCCACCTCGGATAAGAGCCTTGGTGGTGATCCCCATCACGATGGGGATCCTGCTTGCTGTCCTGTTGGTGTCCGCCTGTGTCAGTGAGTCCCCAGGTGGGGAGGTAATGAGGGAAGGAGGGAGGGAGGAGAAGGTACAGAAGTGGCCACCTGTTTCCTGATCTGGCTTCAGCAACTCCCCATCCCATTTCTCTCTCTCTCTCTCTCTCTAGGAAAAGTGGCCAAGAAGCAAGAGGCTAAGGTAGGTCAGCCCCGGGCACCGGCTCAGGGTTTTGGCAAGCTGGAAAGAAAGCCTGACTCCTTGTTGCCTCTGTGGCAGGAGAACTGCTTCAGGGTCTGCCCCTGTCGTCCCCGGAAAGGCAGCAGAAGTAGCTGCTCTCACCGCCAGTGCTGGGCTGCAGGGAGGGCTCTTCCCATTCCCTCCCTGCCACCACCAACCTCTGTTATCTCCGGAGCTCACCACCCCCCCCGCCCCGCCCCAAGAACAGCCCCGGCACCATTGGCAAGATCTGATGTTTCCTGGCATTTTAATACGTGGGGAACCATGTCTCTGAGGCCTTGGTGCCAAGTCATTGGGTGGGGTCTGGAGGGGCAGCTCCTTGGATCCGCAGGCTCCCACTCTGGAAGCTTCTTGACACTCTCTGTTTGGCCAGCAGGGGGCAGGAGGCACCCATTGAATCAGCACTGACCCTCCCTTTGGGAAAGGGGAAGGGGCTTGTGTTTGGGGGAGGGGTCTCCTTCTGAGGGAAGGGCTACTGGAGGTGTTGGGGGTTGTGGGGGTGTAACCTCACGCCTCGGCTACCCTAAGGTTATGTGTCAGGGCCCCGTGGAGGACCAGGAGGATCCTGTGCCCGCCCAGTCCATTGCTCCGGTGCAGGAGACCTTACACGGCTGCCAGCCGGTGACCCAGGAGGACGGCAAAGAGAGCCGCATCTCGGTGCAGGAGCGAGTATGAGGCAGTGCGTGCCCAGGACTGTGGCAGCAGGGGAAGACGGGGCCGCCGAGCCTGGGGAGCCTGGAGCTGCCGCGGGGGCTGCGGCGCTGGGCGTCAGGGGGCGGGGCACCCCCCCCCCCCCCCCCCGCGCACCCCTGGTGTGCAGAGACAAAGAACCTTCCACCCCCGCCCCGGAGCCCAGGCCATCTCCCAACTTGCTTTTAAAGATGGAGGCGAAACTTTTTGGCGGCCATGTAGTAATAATATCCACCAAACCCTCCAACCCAGCAGTTCAGTGCCCAGAGATGATCGTGGTGGTTTCTAGGAGCCCAGGAAGACATATATACGCGAATATCCATTGCGGCGTTGTTTGTGACGGTGGAAGACTAGACGCCACTTAACTGTCCATCAGCAGGGGACTGGCTAAATAAAATTGTAATATATTTATGCAACAGGATCTCAAAAACTGTCGTGGAAAAAAAAAAAGCAGATTGCAGAATGATGGGTATGGAAACTTTTTTTTAAAAGCACATACCCCCAAACAATAGGATATATCATCCACGGATACGTGTATAAACATAACATACCAATGTATATGTAGGTATAAGTGTTCTGGAGGGATACACGGAAAACTCACAGCTTCAAGCGTTGCAATGTCTGGGTTGGGGAAGAAGGATTGGGAAGGGTTAAACGAAGATTTGACTTTTTCCCCCCCAAAAGAGAGTGAGTTCATATAATCCTTATGTAATTAAAAAAGTCATCAAACATGTATAAAGGAAAACGGGGGTGGAAATGCTGGGTGACATGAGCTGTTTAACTTGCTGCCAGGCTCACAGAATTGGGGCACTTTCTGAGGATAAGAACATCCCCAGGCTGCTGCCCTTCCCTGGGTGGTTTCCACGTGTGCTCACATTTGGCATTGTGTTTGCAAAGCACTCTCCTCATTTTATTCATGTTCATAAAAAACAGCCTTGAGGGCAGGCAGGGTCCAGATCCCTTCCTCTTTAACAGAGGTGAAAATGGGAGCCCAGGGAGGTGAAGGGACTTGCCTGTGGTCACACAGCAGTTCTCAGTGGTGCCACTCAGAGCTCGCCACTCTTGGTCCTATGCTGCTCCTTCCAGATCTTCCTGCTCCCTGGAGCCTACATCTGTAGCTCCTTCCTGGGGAGCCTCCCACTTCCTTCTGACCTCCCAACTGCTACAGGAGCTGCTGCTTCTTGGTCAGATGGTGCCCCCTTCCCCCCCCCCCAGCAGTATCTTAGGATAAAAATAAACCATCCTGTTCTCTTTTCCTGCTGTGCCAACTGAGGGGGAGCCTAGCCAGGAGGAGTAGCAGATGGAGTGGGAGCAGAGGGGAAGGGAGGAGAGGGGAGGGGAGGGGAGTGGAAGGGAGGGGAGGAAGGTTGTAGGACAAGGAGAGGGAAGAGTCACACATAGGCCCTGCACAAAGATTCATGGTGAGGATGAGACCATGCTGGTTCAACCCAGGGATCTCAACCTTTCCCCCAGCAAGAAGCAGCTTTGGATTTCCTCCGTGTGTCCTGCTGGCTGGAGGGTGGGGGTGGAGAGGGCTTGTCCTGGATGGAGACTGAGGGCAGCTGCGAGCCAAGAGAAGGGCACCTGGCTTGGCAGCCTTCCCAGAAGAGCTTTAAGAACCATTTGGATGCACCAGGTGGAGACGTTTGGTTTAGAAAGCAGAACAAAGTGGTGGTTGTGGAGTGGCAGGAGGGGAGCTTTGGGACCGCACCCTTACCCTCTACCTAGAGTTCAAATCCTAGTGTCACTCACTTCTGTGCAGGGCAGTATAGTGGAAAGAGGCAAAAGACCCTGCTCTGTCCCCTATTGTCTGTGTGACCTTGGGTGTGTCATTTTCATCTCCAAGCAGCTCAGTTTCCTCATCCGGCAAATGGAGACCATACCTGATACCTATAGTAGGTAGTATTGAGTCCTCTTTGTGTTCTCCTGGGTCAGAGGTTCTCAATCTTGAGCATGGGTCAGAACCACGTATCAGACTTATTATAAGATTGCTGGGCCCCACGGCCAGTGTTTGATTGAGTAGGTCTGGGACGGAGCTCAGCCATTTGCATTTTTAACAAGTTCCCTAGGTGATGCTGATGCTGCTGGTCCAGGGACCTCACTTTGAGAACTACCGCCCTCCCTGGGCATTCATATTTCCAGATAAGCAGTTGGTTTCCTATTACAAGCACTTGGGATCAATTGCCTTGGGGCCTTCCCTGGTCTCGAAAGCATGCTTGGTGCAGGTGTGCTGAGGGTCAGCTGTACCTGGGAGAGTTAAGGACCCAGAATACTCTCAACCAAATAGGAATGAGAGGTGGAGGATAGATGCCCCAGCATCCTTACCCTTGGGAGGGACAAATCTGAAGGGCGGTGCAGGTTTTCCTAGGTTTCTTAGCAGGATCGAGCCCTGGGTGCCCCTCCTGGCTTCCTTCCCTCCCCGCCTTCCCCACCCCACATTCCAGCACTGATGCTTCTTGACTTCACCCCCTCCAATAAACTACCTGCATTCTTTCCTTATCACAGAGTCTGTTTCTGGGAAGGGCTCCCCCTAAGAGTCAGCAGAGCTCATGCATGACAAGATACAATTTTATATATCTCAGCGTCCCTGACAAAGGGAAGGGGTTCTTGACAGATGTAGCAAGTTCTGGGTTCTAAATGGAGCTCAGCCAGAAACTTTCTTTGTGGCCTTGGGAAAGTTACTCTCTGGTTCTGGAAATTTTCCCTCCCCATGTGTGATGAAGGGCTGGGACCCTAGGAGTTCTAAGGGTCCCGCCAATTCTAAAAGTAAGTGAAGAAAATCAACCCGCTGTAGGAGCCGCTCTGGCTTGTGGTTGGGGTGGGGTGGGGCGGGGTGGGTGTGAGGCCTGTATCAGCCAGAAGGTGGCGCCAACGTAACGTGCGAAGACCCTGGCGGCTGGTTTTTGCGGACTTTGAAGCTACGTCCGACCCTCACTTTGGAGAAGAAGCCTTTCCTCTCTCCGGCCCCCTAGGTCTGAGCCTCCTGCTACCTGTATCCTGCATCTTCCTCCGTTTCTGGCGGTTTGGAGGCCACCTTCTCCACTGCCTCCTTCCTTGGACAGGCATCAGCTACATTCATTCCTACTGAGGCCTCATCCCGAGCTAGGGCTGTGTGCGGAGTCGCTGAGAGTGCGCATGCATGGATCGAGTGCTCGCTATGTACTAGGCACCGTGCTAAGAACTTCATACACATTGTCTTAGTCCAGAGGACGACCGTCCATAATGCACAGTCTCATAACACCCATTTTACAGGTGAGGCTCAGAGGCTGAATGACTTGCTAAGTCTGAAGGTTAGAGCCGGGGTTTGGGCTGACCCACAGCCTGCGGATTTTGCCGGTTCATGGAGCAGGGTAACAGGTGCATGTCACGCAGGGCCATTAAGAGGGAGTGTGACTGTCCACAGCAGAGCAAAAGCCCGGAGCAGCTAACCTCCAGGACAGGGGTTGCAAAGTCACTTGCACAGGAGCTCAGAGTGAAGCGGGGCCCTGGGCAGGAAGTCAGGAAGGCAGAGACTATGACAAAGTGGGGAGGTTCTGCCTATCTCTGGGGGGGCAGTGTCCATCAGTCCCTTTCCATGTTGCCCTGAAGGAATGGGAGTTGGATATTGCTTCGAATCCAGATTTCCATGTGAAATCTCCCAATGTTGAAAGGCTACCAATTCCAAGAATTTAAAAAGTCGGTGAGAACCCAAGAAAGCATGTCATAGAGGGTTGGAATTAAAAGAGACTGGGAACATCATCATGTCTGATCCTTTTGTTTTATATGTATGGAAACTGAGGCCCTGGGAAGGTCCAGAACCAAGTGAGGCTGAGGGTCAGAGGCAGGCTGTCTCCTTCCTCCGCATCCCAGCTGGGAGGCTGGAGGGAGCTCCTGGGGGCCCAGGTTCCACCCACATCTAAGGTATTGAAAAGCTCTAGGACTCAGGGAATTGCCTTGGGACTGCGGTGAGGAGCTGGGTGTCGGTGAGGAGCTAGGTGTCGGTGTCCTTTTCATTCTGTGCTGCCCCCCTTCCTGCCCCCCACTGCCAGCTCACCTTCCCCCCAGGCAGGCAGGCACAGACCCTCCCCTGCAGCCTGCAGGGCCTGTGGCAGATTCCTTGGGCAGCAGAAGTTATTAAAGACTCTGCCCCGAAGGATTTCTCTCCCCCATAGTGATTCTGGAACAGAAAATTAAAAACCCATCAGCAGGGGTGGGGAGATACAGTTTTAATTCGTAAAAAAAAAAAAGGAAAAAAAAACCCCCATGCTATGGTCCTGGGGGCTGGGGGCTGGGGGAAGCTCAGGGGAAGGCTCCTCTGAGACCCTGCAGCACTGTTAAGGGAGGGAGGTTCTGGGAGGGGCTCAGCAAGGTCAGTGAGCAGCTTCTGCCCAGACAGATGGGGCCAGTGGGCGGGGAACGCTTCTTCATTCCTGTCCCCCTTCCTATCCCTCGGGCTCTCTGCCTCTCTCCCTGCAAACCGGCGGTCCCGCTGGGCCTGGGTGCCCAGAGACTTCCCTGCGGCTGCCTCCCTCCAGGACCCGGCCCACCCCACCCGCAGTCTCTGCCCATCCCTCCACCCCCCTCCTTGCGGTCTGCCTGCTGCCTGCCCACCCACTTCCTTCCTTCTCCAGGCAATTCCACCTCCCCTTGTTCTTTTTCGAACAAGTGTTATTTTGGTTAATTATGAAAATCATACCTGTGCATTGCACCGCCCCATCTAAGCAATAAACAGGAAAATAAGACCACCCGTAAGCCTCCGCACCAACCCCGTCAACCACAAGTTACAGGTCCTTCCAGACTTGCTTTCTGTGCCCAAAATACTTTTTTTAACTTGGGCTATTATTACATACGCTGTGTTGTAAGCAGGCTTATTTGCCTAGCAGTATACGGCGGGCGTCTCTCCATGCCGGTAAATATAGATCGACCGCGTACTTTTTAAGTGCTGCATAGGATTCCATGTAGGGCTGAGGCTGCTTCATGTAAGGACTCTATACTGATGGACATCTGCGTGGTTTCTCTTTCCTTTTCCTCGCGTGAGCCCCTTCCTGCTTCCCCTCTTCCTCTCCTGCCTTGACACCCAGGGTTCCAGCCTCCTTTCTCACCTCCAAGCCCTCACCCGGTGGAGGGGTGGAGGGGTCGCCGGTGGAGGGGTGGAGGGGTCGCCGGTGTTTAACACCCGCTCCCCCTTGTCAGACAGGCGCCGGCTCATTAGTGCGTCCATCCCCCCAAGTGAGGCAGGCAGGAGCCACAGTGGCAGCGAGAGGCCTAATTGAATGTAACTAATTATTCACTCCTTTAAATGGGCCTGGGAGGGACAGAATTACTCACTCTGAACTGGGGAGACAGAGAACTGGCCGGCTGGCAAATCCGGGGGCCTGTGGAGCCAGTTCTCTGTGGAATACTAATTAAGCAGGAGCCACGGGATCCAACTGGGAACTGAGTGCCTCTCCTGTCCCCCTCCCACCTGGGAAGCTGGGGTTGGAGGAAGATCCTTGGGGGAATCCACCAGGAGGCCGGGGCCCACCCTGGACCCCAAGGAAGGGTTAATGTGGGGAGGGCTGGGGGAAATGAAATGCTGGGGCTGGAGGAAGGCAGGGGGCTAATGTGTAATGTGGAGAGAGGCAGGAGAGCACAGCAGGTGGGGCCTGCAGGGGATGTGCTGGGCTGGGGGGGGGGATCCTCCGTCCACCCAGAGCTGCGGGACCCGTCCACCCAGTTCCTAACCCCTAGAGGGACCCAGGCCTCTTCCCTGACCGACTACAGAAAATGTCCTTGGGCTGGGGGGGGGTGTGATGCTGCTCATTCAGGCATCTGTAATTTTTAAGAGCTTCCTGGTGATGCTAACATTCCCCCCCCACCCCCCCCCCCCGGCCTCCGGGGGACTGAAAACCACCGGCTTTGGCCGAAGTTCCCTATTGGAGTCTCTGCTCCAAATTTTTGAATTTTTGCCCTTTGTGGCTTCCCTTCCTCCACTCACTTCTGTCCTCTCATTCTGCCTGTCCCACTAGCCTTCCTTGTCACCCAGGAGCATGAAGGATGGGGACAGGAGGGTCTGTGTGGCTTGGGCTAATAAAGGTGACTTGGGTGGGGGAGGGAAGAGAGGGAACAGGGCCTGAATGTGGCCCCAGGGGGCTCTGAGCTGCACCATTCTGGGCCTTGCCTGGAGATTAGAGGTGAAAGGTCAGTTAGGTAGAGGCAAGTGTGCGTGCATACATGTGCGTGTGTGCATGCGTGTGGGGGGGGCACAGTAATCATGATTCTGCCTCCCATTTATGTGTTTATGTGCCAGGCACTTCTCACATAGCATCTCATTTGATCCTGACAACAACCCTTGGTGGGAATATGGGTTATCCTTATAGCTGAACAAGGTGGAGCTCAGAGAGGTTGAGTTAGTGGTCCAAGGGAACACAGGATAGCCAGTATCCAGTTTCTGGCTCTCCTAGATTCTTAGTCCCATACTCCTTTCTCCTACGCTGCTTCGATTTTGCTATTGCGTTTGTAATCTCTTTCTAGCAGGTGTTGGTGTGGGCGTGCTACTATTCTCTGTGTGTGTGCAGGCTTGTTGGATGTGTGTGTGCATGTGCTCTCCCTCCTGAAAGGGGCTAGCTTTCCACAAGCCTCCCACTCCCTCCCAGCACAGTGCCTCCTGCTGACCAGTGAGAGCAGGAAGGAGGGGGCAGCCGCCCCTGCTACTTCTTGCCCCCTCTTTCCTCTGCCCGCCCCACTCGGCAGAAGAAGGCCTCCCCTTGTGTGTGGGGGGGCTGGTGAGGGGTGGAGGAAGGCGGGTCATCCTGCCAGCCAAGTGACAAATAGCCTTGTTTGTAACAAAGGTGGAGAGAGAGAACCCCACTGGTTCTAGGGCAGGGAAATTCCCCCTTTCCTATGCTTTCCTGCCATATGCCCCCACCCAGGTGGCAGGGAGAGATGGACGGCAGTCACATTCACCCCTCTCCATCCAACCCCCACCAAGTGCGAGACACTTCACGGGAGCTTCATAGAGGGGCAGTGAATTTATGAGCCCAACACAGATTCCCCAATCACCTCGCAGGGCAATCCATCTTTCCGGAGCCAGGGACGAAATGAAATTATCGTGAAATAAATCTGGATAGATGATGGAGGTACTGGTGGGGGCGGGGGCGGCCACGAGTGTGAGTGGCAGAGGAAGTTGGGGCTCAGGTGGGGGGCCACTGCCCTCCTCCTTGCCTGAGACCCAGAGAGAGGACTCTGCTGGCTTTCCTCCCTTTCAGAGCTTTGGCTGGGGGGGGGTGTGTTCCATTTATGCCCCCAACTCTTCCTGGAAGCCCCCTGCCTGATAAGACTCTTATCTACAGGGCTGGATGCAGGACCCTCGGGCTTGTGATTGGATCTGAGTCAGCCACACTTCCAGACTCCCAGAGTCAGGGAGAAGGGGCAGGACAAACCAAACTGGGCAGCTGGGCCGGAGGGGGGGACATGTGAGGTGTGGGGGGTGGGGGAGAGGGATTGAGTCCAGGGTGAGGGGGTGGGAGTCACAGAGTCAGGGGCAGGCCCCTGGTCCTGGGTAACACTCCACATCTTTAGTTACCCACCTGCATGAAGGTGTTAACTCCTTAATTTCCGGGAAGGAGGGGAGAGCCAGGGAAGGGACCCGTGTTTTGGGGCTACTTGGAGAGCTTGGGGCAGCACCCATTTGACAACATGGTGGAAGTGGTTCAGTTATTTTAACATCCTCTATGTCAGGACTGGTGTGTTTCAGTTGAAAGTCAGGCTTGGAACAGGTCAAGGGTTGGGGCAGCAGGTCCCAAAAGCCCTGGTGCCCCCTCTCCCTCCCTTTTGGCCAGCAGTGTCTGGGGCCCCTCCCCAAAGACCCTACAGGACTGCTGGGCTTTAGGCCAGGTGCATCAGGGGGATGGGCCAAAGGGCACATGGGGACTCGCCAAGCCCAGAGTGCCAGAGCTTTCCTGCCTCCCCCTCCCAGCTCTCAGGGGACCCCCGTCCACCCTGAGCACTGAGCTGGAAGTGGATGCAGTCAGCCGGCTGGGATGTGATCATTCGCCTCCTGAGCAAGGCCAGCCCCAAACAGGGGGAAACAATGAGGGCTGAGGCCCTGCTGGGGTCACTAGGCAGGACAGGCCGTCCCCAGCTTGCCCTGGTCTTGCCCTGGGACCCCCTTCGCCTCCTCTTCCCAGGAAGACTTTGGGGGATGAAGAGCCAGATAGCCAGACCATCAGCACTGCTGATGTCGCGGCCTTGGTGGGGGGCTGGTGGTGAGTGCCGCCCTGAGGTACACAGTAGTGGGGGGGTGGCAGCCAGATTCACACTCGCTCTGAAAATGAGATTTGCCTTGTTATCTGTGCTCACTCAGGCCGAGGGCCTTGGGCATTAACCAACCCATCCACAAAGTTAAGAAGTGGGGAGGAGCTAGAAGCAGAAGAGTGGGGGGAGCTGAAATAGGCTGGAATGGATAGGGTACCTGCTGCAGAGTGTGTGTGTGTGTGTGTGTGTGTGTGCGCGTGCACGTGCGCGCACTCGCGTGCACCTGGGTGGTATGTATTTGTGTGTTTTTGTCTCCAAAATATGTATTTTCCTGGTTTGTGGGGATGTCCTTTAAGAGAACGTGTATAAGTGCTTTGCTTCCTGCCCATGTGTGTTGATATTTCTCTTTAGTGTGTGTATGTGTGTGTGCATGTGTGCGCACAACCACACACTCCTGGTGGTTTTGTTTGTCCACACACCAGTCACACTCCAGCCCCCTCAGGAGCCTACAGGCCCCCCGACCTAGCCTAAGGGACGGAGCCTGGTGGGCTGGGCACCCAGAGGGCTGTCTGGGGTGAGCTGGGCCCTGGAGGCTGCGCCTGGCAGGGAACAAAGGGGCAATCAGCGGAGAGAATGGAGAGTGCGGACTGATTGAGGAAGGGGAATTAGCGAGGAGCCTTGCGGGGCCCTGCAGGGGGTGGGGGGGCCCTGGCGTCTTGATTAGAGAGCAGGTGCAGCTGGGCTCACCTGAGCCACAGGAGGGCAGGCAGCCTGGGGGCCAAGGAGGGAAGTCCAGGGACAGCCGGCCAGGGGACAGACTGCAGCAGGGCCTGAGGCTGAGGACCTGGACTGGTGACCTCGAGGGGAGAAGCTAGGGGTCCTGGGGAGGAAGGGTCAGTCTGTGCAGAACAAATACCACCATCACCCCCGCAGCTCTGTCCTCCCTAGAGCTCACAGTGGGCCAGACCACAGGCTAAGCATCTGTCCCCTAATCCTCACAACATGGACGTGGGCTCTGTCATTAGCCAGGTTCCCAAATGAGGAAACGATGGCCAGAGAGGTGAGGGGACAGCTGCTAATCCAGGTCAACTTGATTTTAGGGCCCTCCTATTAACCTTTATGTCACCGTGCCACCCCCTTGCCTTTTGCTGTCTCACCTGTAGGGAGAACTTACAGGGGACAAATTGCAGGGACAGAAAAAGAGAGATTTAGGAATCAACTTCATCAGCAAAGCAGACTGACTGGGAGGTGGTGAAATGCCCATCAGTGGAGGTATGCAAGGAGTGACTCACTGACAAAGGGCTTCTGGCAGGATAAGACACTGGGTTCCATTTTCTCTGTCACTGTAATGTGGACTCGAGTCAGAGCTCCTGGGTTTGAATCCCAGCTCCACTCTTCACTTACTGTGTGAACTTGGGCAACTTGCTAGTCCTCTCTGTGCTTCTGTTTTCTCCGGTGTAAAATGGAGGGGTGTGAGGATTGAGTGGGTAATGCATGTCAAGTGCTTAGCACAGTACCTGGCATATAGTAAGCACCCAATAAACTCTAGCATGGTAGAGTTTGGGGCAGAGTGGGAATGGATGGGTGGGTGTGGAGGGCCAGAGAGAGCTGGAGGGAGGGATGGGACTTGAGGTGAGCAGAAAGCAAAGTGGAAATGCAGGTGTCGGCTCTGAGTGGGGGTGCAGGTGACCCCTTGAAGATCTCTAGTCCCCTCTGCTTTAGTCCAGACCTCACATCTCCCACTGGGGCCAGTGTTCCTCCTTCCTCTCTTCTCTTTCCGCCTGGTCTCTCCTCCTCCAGTCCATTCTCCACCCTCATTAATCTGACCCCATCACTGCCCTCATCTACAGCCTCCCAGGATTCCCCTTTGCCCACAGAAGTGGTTCTCCAAATGCGCCAGGAGAACCCGGGAAGTTACGGGATAACATTAGGTGGTAAATGATCTGAGTCCCTTGGGAACTTCCCAGTTCTCTTTCAATGCTAGAGAGGACATCTCGGGTTGGGGGTGGTTTGTCTTTCATACTTCTTGCCACAGAGAGATCAGACTCAGACCCAGAGCCTTGAGCAAACCAGTGTATCCGGTTAGGACTCAATAACACAATGTGTTTCAAAACTAGATTTTTCCAACCATTTCCTTCTTCTCAAAATACCTTCTCCTTGGAGCTCCTTTACTCCATTGTTTCTTGTTTGCCTCCTCTTCACTCACTGGCTGCTCCTTCCCAGTGTCCTGTTTTGGTTTTCCCTCTGCAGCTAGCCCTCTAGAGCTGGGAAGTCCCATGGCCTTGAACACCACCTGTGATTCCCAGATGCATCTCTCCAGACCCAGAAATTGCTGGCTGCCTTCTTGACATCTCCCCTTGGAAGTCAACAGGTATCTCTACCTGGAAGTCCAAAATAGAGTCTAGAGTTACCCCACAGCTCTGCCTCCCCTCCTGTGGGCTGTTGCAGTAGATGGCTGAACATCCAAGAGTTATCCTTGAGGGCTCTCTCTTGCTTGCCTGCACCGTCCAATCCATCAGCCATGCCTGTCAACGTCACCTGTGAAACCTATCCTGAAATAGCCACTTCTCTTTATTGCTTCTGGCCCTGGCCCAAGCGGTCATCATCCCTCACCTGCACATCGGAGTAGCCTCAGCACTGGTCTTGCTACTTCTCCCTTGCACCCCAACAGTCCACCACGAAGTAGCTGGACCGGCTTTTAAAATCATTAATCAGATTATGTCGCTCCACTGCTTAAATGTCTCAAAGGGCATTTTCTGTGCTTACAACGATTCCAAGCTCTTCAGTGTGGTTTACAAGGCCCTGTGTGACGGGGGCCTTTTTGTCCGTTTCTCCCTCTTCGTGCCCTTGTCCACTCTGTTCCAGTCACACGCAGCTCAATTCCACCTTATTTTCTCTGTCCAGAATTCTCTTCCCCTTGATCCTTGCATGCCTGGTGCCTTCTCTTCCTTTAGCTGTCTGCTTGAGGGCCACTTCCTCAGAGAGGCCTTTCCTGGTCATCCAACGGCAAAATCGCCCCTAGACGCAACCACAGATGCCTCTTCTCTGCAGAGCAGGACATTTTTATTTATTTCCTTTGTTTGGTTTTTGCTTTTCCCCATATCATTATAAACCAGGAAGTTCAAGTAGGATCTTTACCTGTCTGGTTCATTGCTGTATTCCCCAGTGCCTAGGTCATCAGAGATGATTAATGTTTGTTGATTGAATTAATGAGTTATATTTACTTTCAGAATCGCCTTTGATTTATGACATCTGTTACTGGTTTTTTCCCCCATTTTAGATAGTGACAAACTTTCCTTTTAAGATAAAACAAAAAAGATCTGATAAAAGACTTGTATGCAAAATATATAAAGAACTCTTACAACTTAACCATAAGAGACAAATAACACAACTGAAAATTGGGCAAAGGATTTAAATAGACATTTCTCCAAAGATGACATACAAATGGCCAATAAACACATGAAAAGGTGCTCAACATCGTTAATCATTAGGGAGATGTAAATCAAACCACAATGAGCCTCCACTTCACATCCATTAGAATTTAGCTACAGGATGGCTAAAATTAAAAAGACAGACAACAACAAGTATAAGCGAGGTTGGAGAAACATTGGAATGCTCAGCCATTGCCGGTGAAATTGTAAAATGGCACAGTCACTTGGGAAGGAGTCAGGCAGTTTCTCTTCCTCAAAAGGTTAAACATGGGGTTATGGTATGACCCAGCAATTCCACTCCTAGGAGGTGTATACCCAAGAGAACTGGGTATACACACAACTGCACACAAACTTGCATAGGAATGTTGATAGCAGTGCTAGTCGAAATAGCCAAGAAGTGGAAACAACTCAACTCCATCAACTGATGACTGGATGAACGAAGTGTGGTAGATCCAAACACTGGAATATTCGTCAGCAGTAGAAAGGGAGGGAGTCCTGATGCGTGCTACGACGTGGATGAATCTGGAAACCAGTTTGCTAATTGAAAAAAGCCAGTCATTAAAGCCCACACATTGTATGACTCTGTGCATATGAAATACCCAGAATAGGCAAATCCATAGAAACAGAAAATAGATTAGAGGTTGCTGGGGGCTGTGGAGGTGCGGAACAGGGAGTAACTGATAATGGGTACAGGATTTCTTTTGGGGGTGTTGACAATGTTCTGGGATTAAATGTGAGGGATGTATAACTCTGTGGATATGCTGAGAACCACTGAATTGTACACTTTCAAAAGGTGGATTTTAGGGGTGCCTGGGTGGCTCAGTAGGTTAAGCATCCGATTCTTGATTTCAGCACAGGTCATGATCTCAGGGTCCTGAGATCGAGCCCCATGTTGGGCTCTGTGCTCAGCGGGGAGCTTGCTTGAGATTCTCTCTCTCCCTCTCCCTGTAACCCTCTCCCCGCTCACACTCTCTTTCTAAATAAATAAATAAACTCTTTTTTTAAAAAAGGGTAGATTTTATGCCACGTGGAGTACAGAAACACATGGCTCTCTGGCAAAATCATGGAAGAGGAATGTGAGTGATTGAAGTTGGCTTATAGGCTTAATAAGGATAAAGTCTAGACATTTCAGTTTAACAGTCAAGGCTTAACTCCAGCTTCGGATGCTGCTCTTCTCCTTAATCTGGCCACATCGGGGTGTTCCCTATTTCTGAAACACTTAAGAATCTTTCAAGCTGCCTTGTCTTTGAAAATCTTGGCCCCTAGCTGGGATGTCCTCTCTCCTCTTCTCTACTTGGTTGAATTCAGTCCCGTCAATACTGGTGGGCTAGGTGATCAGGCACGTGCCAGGCACTGTGCCTGGTGCTGGGGACAGATACATTGCACAGGAGGACAGACACGGTCCGGCCCCTGGGCTGGCTCCCACACAGGACGAGGGAGACAGAGGAGTCTCTGGGAACAGCCAAGCTGGAAGGAGGGGACCTGGGCTGCAGGAATGCAGTGGAAGAAACTGAACATGGCATGAGGGACCCAGAGGGGACAGAGAGAGACATTTCAGCCAAAGAGTTAGCCGGGCAAACAATAAAGGAAAGAGCATGGCAGACCGAGGGAACAATCTGGGGGCAGGTCTGAGGACAGAGCGTGGCAGGTTGGAGGAATCATCAAAAGGCAGATGTGGCTGCAATGTAGCCTGGGAAGTGGGGAGCGGCAAGAAATGATCCTACAGAGAAAGTTGGGCCATGATCAGAGCCCTGGCAGGCCGTGCTGGAGACTCCGGACTTCTCATTTTGGAGCTCAGATTCCACACTACACAATATGATGGGCAGTTTTTTCAAATCACTGATCACCCCTGCCATTACATGTCCATCTGCTTATCGTCTCTCCCCCTGGTAGAAAGGACGTGGACTTGGCGCTGTTCACTGCTGTGTCCCCTACAGCCAGAACAGTGCCTGGCTCATGTAGTCACTCAACAAATACTGACTGCACGCATTTACGTGCCGTCTCCTCTGCTTGACTGACTTATTTAAAGTAAGGGGAGAGATGGATTCATCCCTGTGTTCTTGGGGTCTACACAGAGCTTGGCATATACATGCTGCTTAATAAATATTCAAAGGATAAGTGAATGAATGAATGTACCCTCGCCCCCAATGAGCTACAAATTCCTGAAGGGCAGGGACTGCCCGATTTATATCCCCAGTGCCTGATACATTGCCTGGCAGAGAGCAGACCCTCAGGAAAGGTTTGTTGAACTAAACAAGAGTCTCCTCTGGATGGGGGCCCCAGGCAGGCCTGCAGTGAGAGCTGAGACAAGCATACCATGATATTGGCTCCCAGGCAGGATGGGGAGATGCCCAGCTGGCAAAGGGTCTCAGGACCTGAGGGTCATAGGTGAGCCCACAGGATCAGCCTAGATGTGTGGGGTAGCTAGGGAGACTAGGAGCCCCAAGGAGGGCTTCCTGGGAAGGGGAAGGCTGGGCAGGTTCAGAGACCCTGCCCCCCTCCCCTCTTCAGTGCCCTAGCCCCACCCTCCTCTGGAGACTGGCAGGCAGCTCCACCAATGAGGTGTGGGTGCTGCTCTGAAGGGGGTGGTGGTGGTGGGATGGGACAGATGGTAGGAGACAAGGAAACTCCCATGTTCTCCATCTGTTACATTTAATTGACTTCCCGCAGAAAGAAAAGAAACAAACCAGTTGCAAGGATGCAATTGCTAATTAAAAGGCCCTCTGATTAGATAGACAAATATTTACCAATTATATTTGACCCTGTCTGTCCCCCTTATGTCTGCAGAACCCACCCCATCAGCACCATGGCGTATGACACCCAGCTGGGGGCTCTTCCACCAATTGTTCTCCTGGGGCTTAGACTGGCTATGGGCAAAACAGGGCGGAAGAGCGGCAAATCCTGGCAAATAGTTGTTCAACAAACACCGTGCCTCCTGCATGTTCAGGCCGGGTGTGGGGCCCCAGGGAGCCAGAGCAGGATTTCCATGGATGGTCATTCAGGTTGTGTACTGCACAAAGCCTCATCCCCGGGAGAGTGGGGCTCCATTTGTCAACCTGGAACTCCTGAGGCCAGCGGAAGGGAATTTTCCTTTCTCTTCCCACAATGGGCCATTAGCTTGGCAAGCCATACTCACTCACAGGATTGTGGCTGCTTTTTTCTAATACACACAGAGTGGGCTAGTGATGGCTCTGGAGAGATGAATAGGATTCAGTTCCTGATCCAAGGGCTCCTGGGATAATGGGGGAGAAGAATATGCCGATGATGAGTAAACAGTCATTTTGCAAATATTTATTGAGCACCTAATGTTTGCCGAGCGCTGTGTTAGGTGCTGGGTAAGAGAGATATGAATAATATACATTTCCTGCACTCCAGGAGCCCAGATTACTTGAAAGAGATGGATATACACAGTTCAGTCTGCCCTTCCTTTTTTCTTTTCCTTCCTTCATTCCAAATAGTCTTTAGGAGTACCCGGGATATGAGAGTAATAGCTCTGGACTCACACTGCTCTACCATGTACTGGCTGTGTGACCTTGGGCAAGTCACCTAACCTCTCTGTTGCCTCTCTCTAAATCGGCGATAATAATGGCAACAGCATCTCAGGGTTAATATAGTGATTAAATGAGTTAATGCATGTAACTCATGCCTGACACATAGTAGGTGCTCAATAGAGGTTAGCTACTTTTTTTTTTTTTGAGTCTTATTGTGTGTTCCTTGGGAACACAGAGCTGTACCTGTCCAGTTTTCCCTTCCTTTGGAACTCACGGTGTGGAACACACACAGAGAAATCCATTAACATATACAAGCTCAAATACACTCAGGCTGTGCTGGAAGAAAGCCATGGTGGGTGAATGAGTCTTAGCTTAGGAGTCAGATGAGGTGAGGTTGTTTTAAGCCCAGGCTGGGGAAATGGAATGATTGCCTGGTCAGGTAGTGAGCTCTTCATCACTGGAGGTATGCCAAAGTGTGAGGCTGTCACAGAGAGGATCCCAGGTGTGAGAGAAAGGCGGGTCAATTCCATCAGGCAGATACTACTTGGGGTGTGACAGCCCCCTCCTGGGACAGTGGGACAAGTTTCCCAGAGCCAGCTGCGGCACTGGGTAATGTCCTGGAAGTCCATTCCACTAGCAAAGGGACAACAAAGCTTCCTACCACGCATGCCCATTCCCTGGGGCAAGGCACTGGATGGTAGGACTGCAGGCAGAGGCAGGAATGCGGCAGCCTCCAGCCCCTCTGTGGGGTCCACGTTGGGGTAGGAGAGAGTTGGGATGGCTTGGTCTTGAAGGAGTGACTTGGGAACCCACTCTTTAAAATGGGAAGAGAATGGGCCAGATACTATCAGCGTCCAGCCTTGTTTCCCTTCCCCCATTCCCAAATTACCAAAAACATGCATTGGGCGCTCAGGACATGCCATGCACAGAGCTAAGCCTGTTGGATGTAGCATCTCATTTAAACATCACCACAGCCCAGGAGGCAGGCATTGCTCTTGTCCCAGCCACTGTACAGATGAAGAAGCTGAGGCCCTCAGAAGTAAAGTTGTTCAAGTTTATCCAGCATGGAAATGACAGAGGCAGGTCTCAAATCCAGGCCTGGCTGACACTGAAACCTGGAATGCCAGTAACTCTTTCCAACTGTCGCTCAGTCCTGCCAGGCTCTCCAGGACAGTCCTCACCCCGTGCCACATCCCTAGGAACACTCCCCCACTCCCCGTTCCCCTCCTGGGCTCATACCATGAAAGCCCCATGCAGGGCCTTCTACTCTAGAGGGATATATATTATCTAAATTTGATAAGACAACTTAATTTCACTCCGTGTCTGTTACCGGTGATAAAACCAGGAGACTTTTATGACCCAGCGTCCTCGGCAAGATTGTCAGGAACTTATTATACAAGGTCTAACTGGATTTCTCTCTGCAGATGGCTGGGAGCCATGGGCTGGAACGCAATTCAGCAACACATTTGGGGGAATAAATGCAAAATGCTTGTTCCAGAGACTTAGATAAGGCAGCAGGCCTCTGAGCTCCCCAAGAATAGGATCTGTCTTCCCTGGGCCCAAAGGGCGCTTTGGGGAGGATTTGCCCTGTGGGAGGAGGAAGGGATGGTGAGTTCTCTCCCTACCTCATCCCTTGATCCTCCTCACCCCAGGGAAGCAATGTGGAGGCTCCCAAGCCTTGGGGTTCAGAACAGTAGCTCCTGGAGAGTCAGGAGTGCTGGGCAGAGGTGGGGGTGCAGGAGGGGAGCCAAATGGGTGGTGGAGGGCGAGACCAAAAATAGGAGATTGTGTGTACTGGTAGAGGAGGAAGGAAGAAACAAAAGACGGGGAACCTGGCGGGTCTTCGCCTGCTGCCCAGGGAAGCACCCAAGACTCACACCTTATTGCCCTGAGCTGCCTGGCTCCTTCCTGAACACACCTCCAGGGCTGGCGCGGACCCTCACAGCAGGGCTCCCAAAGACTCCATCCCTCAGATGTGGGGCTCACATACTTGGGCTTGCAGATACTCCAAGCTTTTGAGGTTCACTATCAGTGTACCCCAATTCAGAGCTCCCTTCAAATTCTGATATATCCCGGGCTTGGGCTGTCAGGCAGACTTGGGGTTAAGCTTCGTCCTGATAATACCAAATGTGGATGTGCAGACCCCTAAACCTGGAGCATCACACGAGTCAGCCCCAAGTTCAGAGCTTACCGTCCAATACTGACATCCCCCAAACCCGGGCTTACACACAGATTGGCACACTACGGATTTAGACATCTCCCTAAACTGGACTCCAAACCCGAGCTTGGGCTCCCCCTAGCCTTGGGCTACCACCAGACTCTGAGGGGTCACCCCAGATCCCCCCAGATAAAGCTTGTACCAAGCCTTGGGCAGCCTCACTGCTGGCCCTGGCTCTCCCAGTGCCCCCCGAGTGCAGGGAAGCTGCTCACTGGAGATGGCCCGGGATGTTTCAGGTCTGTCCTGGCCCTTCCTACCAGGCCAGGGAGGCAGCACCTGTCACCCAGCCCCTGATGCTTCATCTTTTCCCCCTTTCAGTGGCTCAGAACTCCATTAAGGGAAGTCTTGTCTCACCCTTCTAGCCTTTTCCTGCATCTTCTTCCATCTGGGATCCTCATCCCAGCGGGACCCTTCACCTCCCAGTTTTTGGAGGGAGGAAGGTCACATTTACTAAGCATCTGATGTGCCAAGCCCTCGCATGTCTGTGGTCTCATGGAACCTTCACCAAAACCTTTCCAGCTAGATTTTTATTATTCCCTTCTGTAGATGAAGAAACGGAGGAACAGAGAGGTTAAGTCACTTGTCCAAAGGCACACAGCTCAGAAGCGTGAGACCTTTGTCTCTGCTAGGATCCTGCCCCAAGACTTGGAAAAGAGCTTTGGAGAGCCCTCAGGCTTTGGGTAGGAGACTGGGGGGGGGGGCGGCTATTGTCGTTGAGCCCAAGTTTGTATTATTTCCACACTAGCTAAATGAATTCTTTCCAGGAGACCAGAGGATGGGGGAGGGGGAGGTGTGGGAGCAGAGAAAACTACAGTGAGGTCAAGGGCACCAGTTGCCCCGGCCAGTCACTGTGGTGGGGGGTGGCCTTTGCCAGGAGACAGTGATGAATAGGCTGGGTCGCAGCCAGCCGTGGGGTGCTGCTGAAGGGCAAACGGAGACTTGGTTCCTAGGTGTGTGTGAAGGGGTGTCAGAAATCACTGCCATCCTGGAGAAGCCAGGAGGGGGGACTATGCCACCTGGGGTGAAGACCGGGAGTCCATGGGGCCTCCGGACTGCTGATGACCTCTGGCCGGCCCTACAGGATGCAGCAGGCGGCCTGAAGCCCGCATGTGTCCCCATCCTCCACTGGGCAGGTTCCTGCGGGACGGGGAGTGGGGCTGAACAGGAGCCTGGCTGCAGTGGGGAGGACAAGCCTCTACTGACTCCCACTGTGTGACTTCGGGCACTCATTTCACCTCTCTGAGCCTCAGTTACATGTAAACAGGTGCAATGCTGCCGACCTTGGGGGTTGTGAGGGTTGGAAGGTATATAGTAAGTGCTCATTCAGAGAATGGTGCTTTATATTATAAAGGGCTTACCATGTCTACACTCTAATAAGCAGGCCCTGGAAATTGCCTCCAACCAGGGTAGAGTCAGAACCCAAATCCCTCAGCTGAGAGTGATTTTATTTTTTTTAAAAAGAGAAACAAGTAATATAATCCTCCAAGGATTTTTCCCTCTTGGCTCTAAAGAAAAAAAAAAAAAAAGAGAGAGAAAGAGAAAAGAAAAAAAAGAAAAACTAATATCTTCATTTCCACCCCCCCTTTTTAAGCTAATTTGTGGAAAATTAAAATAGGGAACTCACAGAGCCTGGCATTTTAATTGGATCTTGTCTGGCGTCCTCTCTAGGATTCCCTGATTAGCTTCCTCCATTAATTCCTCTGTGCTCTGTTTAGCCAGTTTCCTGCCCTCCGCAGGCCCTGGGGTGACTCTGGACATAGAGAAGGGGGCTTTAGGCTGGTGCCCCAGCTGCCCTAGAGGCTCTGGGGTCAGAGTGGCCCACTTCGGAATTTTGATTTCTGCCTGGTACTCTGTGCAAGGCACCCTGCTGGCTAGGCCCACATCCTCATCTGTGGGATTCACCTGAATGATTTTACCTGGTACATACAGTCAATACCTGGTGTTTCCTTCTTCAGCCCACCTCCAAGACCTGGGGGGGCCTTCATATGGTTTTTGTAAGCCCTGCCTTTATGCCCTGGGGGCAGAGCTTTCTCCTGCATCCATCAGCCATCCAGCTTCTGTTAAGAAGATAATTCACTGTTTTTCCCACTTCCAGGGATTTGGGTAATTAATAATGAAAATGATGTTGAGGGCGCCTGGGTGACTCAGGCTGTTAAGCATCTGAGCCTTGATTTCGGCTCAGGTCATGATCTCAGGGTCGTGGGATCCAGCCCCGAGGTGGGCTCCACGCTCTGCGTGGGGTCTGCTTGTCTCTCTCCCTTGGCTCCTCACCCCTCTCATGCTCTCTCTCTCTCAAATAAATAAAATCTTAAAAAACAAACAAACAAGAAATATACATATATATATAATGAAAATGATGTTTCCTGAGTGCTCATGTCCCATCAGGCGTGTCACCTGCAGAAGTTTATTTTGTCCTCATGACAGTCCAGAGAGGAAGGGACTATTATCATCTTCCCATTTTATGGATGAAGAAACTGAGGCTCAGGAAGGTCAAGTAATTGCCACATGGCTAGTTTAAGTGGCTTTGGCCTGTGGAGCCCCCTCAACCCAGCCTCAGTTTCCCAGTTTGGGACATGAGTGTGTCCCCTGGCCCAGGGTTTCTGGCCTGTCCCTCTGCAGCTCAGATGGTAGCCCCCAGGAGCCAGCTGCCTCCAGGGCTGATGAGAGAAGGACCAGGTGGATGAGAGGGACCCCTAGTGCCCTGCACTCCCCCACCCTGCAGGCCCAGCCCCCAGGCAGGGCTCCCTCTCTGCCCCACCGAGCAGGGGCTGCAATCAGTGCTAATCAGCCTGGCTAATTACTCAGCCCATGGGGAGGTGAGCAAGCGGAGACGCTAGGAGGGTTCCAGCCCAGTGGCTTGCTCAGTGGGACGCTGGCACAACTCTCTTCCTTTCTGGGTCTGGGTTTCCCTGGCTACAGACTGGCATGGGTGAAGGCAGTAGGTCTTTAACTCTGAAATGCAAGGGAAAGAGCCTAGCCCCCTACCTCACAGAAAGCCAGCGTGGCTGCATAGCTCCTGACCAGAGGGGTGGGCTCAGTCCAGCTGCCGGTTTGAAACCTGGCCCTGCCCTGAACTGCTGGGGTAACTAATTTAGCCTGGTCTCACTTTTCCCATCCATCAGATGGGGATAAGCTTGAAGTACTGACATCTGCTTACAGATTTTATTTATTTATTTGAGAGAGAGACTGAGTGGGGGAGAGGAGCAGAGGGAGAGGGACAAGCAGACTCCGTGCGGAGCCCAGAGCCCCACTCAGGGCTCAATCCCATGACCCTGAGATCATGACCCCAGCCGAAACTAAGAGTCAGACACTCAACTGACTGAGCCACCCGGGTGCCGCTGACATCTGCTTAAAATGATTGTTACGAGGATGCAAGACAGTCCTTGGAGTCGTTCCTGACACGCAAGAACCCAATAAAGAGCAGCTCTGGCTAGGGAGCATTTTGCTTGCATTATCTCATTTAATTCCCCGAACAGCGAGGCATTGTTACAGATGAGGAAACTGAGTCTTCAAGGGGAGGAGCCCCTGGCTTTGCAGAACTGGCGTCCATTCCCTGAGCTCCAAGCCCACTGCTGAAACAGATAGACAGCCCCCACCCTCTTGGGGCTCAAGTCCCAGCAATTTGAGTCACCCCCCCAAGTCATAGCCCTCCCGGGGAGGGACACTTCCCCACCCCCCTTGGCTGGGGAGGAAATAGTGGGGGAGGGTCCCAACAAAGGGGTATCCTCGGGGTTCGGGTGCCTAATGATCCCCTCCTCATAAACATCTCATGTAAATTTCTTTCATAATTACACTGAAAGCTATCAAACTATCTAATTTAATTTCTTTGTGAAAATAAATAGCTAAAGTGGCCCTAGGTACTGGCATAAATACTTCAAGCAGAACGGTCCGGGACTGCTGCTGGTGCAGGCCTGACTGGCCGCCATACACACTTAATAAGGACATATTTATTGGGTCTGTAACCCACCCCCCTGGAAGAGGCAAGGATTCTGCTGACTCAGCCAGAAGGAGAGGAAGGCAATTGGGGCCATGGTGGCAATGTGGGAAGGAGGGGAGGGAGCGGAGGGAAAATATGCTGGGTAATTAATTATCTGTCTTTGTACATCCATAACTTTTTATTAAACAAATATGCAAATGCCGCCTAACCGGCTGCGTTCGTCTGGGTCTGCAGTGGGGATGACAGTTAATCTGTGGCCGGGGCCTTGCGGAGGAAGCCTGTTCGCAAAGGGGTCAGGGCTGGGCCAGCCTCTCCCTCACTTGCTAGGGCTCCCCTGCTCCACGGGGCCTGCCCAGCATTGTTACTCCGATTTGCTTACCCACGGCCGGTGGATTTTGCCTTCTTCATACTGATCCTCAGCGTTCCCATCGCTCATCCCTGCCACCAGGGCTCAGCCTCTGGCACCATCCTTTCTTTTTCTGGCTTCCATCTACTTCTTCTCCCTCTTGGCTGCTAGGCCTCATCCATACTGGCCTCCAACCAAACCCGCTCCACCCCAGGACCTTTGCACTAGCTGTTTCTCTGCCTGGAATGCTGTGTTCCCACAGCCAGCTCTTTCTTGTCATTCAGGTTTGAAGTCAATGTGGCTAATGCTATTCGCTTTTTTCTTTCATGGCACCTATCACTTTGGTATTTTCCTTTTTTATTTGTTTTGTAAGTTTACTTTTTTTCCTCCCACTAGAATGTGACTTCCAAGACAGAATAGCCTTGTGTTACTTATTGCTGTATCTCCGGTGCCTAGAACAGTACATTGCTGGCCTTGCTAAATATACATTGCCTGAATGAAGGAATAAAGGAAGGAAGAGCCTCCTCACTCCCCACTCTGTCCCCAGCCACCCTCTCCCATTGTCCACACCATTTAGGATAGTCTTTTAAAAACACACATCTTACTGTGGACAACCTTCCATGGCTCCCTAGTTATTTGGAATAATATCCACTTTCCTTTACCTGCCCCTTTGCAACCTGGCCTGTTTACCTCTCCTGCTCCTTCTCTGTCCACCCTGGCTCTCTTCCTCCCACACACACGTTGGCCTTCGCACAAAGCACCAGTCTTCCCCACGAGCCTTGGCACAAATTGTTCTAGCTGCCAAATTCTCTCCCATATTTCTCTTTGCTTGGCCAATTCCATCTTGTCTTCTGTTTCTCAGATTGGGCATCACCTCCTCCAGGCAGGCTTCCTGCTTAATCTGCTTTGCCTTCCTCCATGAATGCACTTGCATCTCACTCTCTTACTTTTCTGCTTCTCTCTAGATGGAGAGCTTCAGGAGGGTGGGGATGGTGTCTAATTTCTCATCATTCAATCATCAAACAATCATGGAGCTGGGATATCCATCAGATTCTGGATTAAGAACATGGATTCTGGAGCCAGCCTCCCTGGATTCATACCCCAGCTCCCCTATTTACTGGTTGTGCTGGATACCCTCTAAGATGGCTCCCAATGGGGTGGTGGTATCTGGTATCTCTGCCTTTGTGTGGTACCTTTTTGTTGAGTGAGGGTTGGACCTAGTTGACTTGCTTTGAATAAACTCAATACAGCAAGAATGATGGGATATCACTTCTGAGAGTGGGTTATAAACAGCTGGAGGCTTCCATCTTGGACACCCTGTCCTGCTTGAGGGAAGCCGCCTGCCATGTTGTGAACTGCGCTACGGGGAGGCCCACATGCCAAGGAGCTGATATCTCTGGCCAAGAGCCAGGAGGCCTGAGGCATCCAGCTAAATGGTGTCTGGATTCCTGACCTACAGAAACTGAGATAATAAATGTTGATGGTGTTAAGCTGCTACATTTTGATCTAATTTGTCATACGGCAGTAGGTGACTCCATACTGACTGGGTGATCAGGGGCAAGTCACTTGACCTGTGTCTCAGTTTCTATATCTGTAAAATGGGGCTAATAAACACACCTATCTTGTCGGGTTGTTGTACAGGTTAAATGAGTTAGAACTTAGGACAGGGCCTGGTATACAGTAAATGCTACATAAGTGTAGCTATTATCATAGTCTCAGCACTCTGGAGATGCTTAGTAAGCATTGAACAGAAGTAAACATGGTAAGAATAATAGTCACTGTTTATTGCTCTCTTGTCTTCTCAAGATGGCACTCAAGGCCCTTTATGCTTCCTCTTGACATCGGCTGGCCTCGTGGCTGTGGTGCTGGCCTCTGTGCTCAGCCCGTCCCATCTCATCTCATCCTTACGGCATCCCTGTGAGGTAGGGACTATTTTATAATACACGTGGAGACCTGGGTACGGAGAGGTTAGGTAACTTGCCCAAGGTCACACAGCCAGAATGAGATTAAATTAAGCTTCGAGTCCAGGAATGTCTGGCTTCTGGCTCAGCCTATCTGCATGGCCTCAGCGCCTCCCACAGGCCCGGCATAAAGGAGGCAGGGGGTACCTGGTCACTGAAGGGGTGCCTGCCCGCCTGGATGAACATCGCCCCTTCCCCTGCCTCCTATCTGTCAGGCTCACCCTTGCCAAGGGTGACTTGACTGGCCAAGGGGCCTGGGGGCATCAGCCCAACGACCCTGCTCAGTGGCCCGCTCTCTGGAGGAGGAGGCACCTGCAGCCAGCGGGGAGAGCTGCTCATTAGCCCTAATTAGCAGCCCTTCTGGAAAAGAGCTGGGGCTGAAATTAAGATGCCGTCAGTGGGTCCCAGCTGGGTCGTAGCAGAGCGGCAGCTGAAACATTTCCAGAGCCTGAGCTTGAAACACTCAGCTGGGGAGACCTTTCTGCCTGATTCCACCTGAACCCAGCGGCCCCTGGGAGGCAGCCAGACCCTGTCCTGGTCCCTCAATGATCACTGAGACCCCGCCTCATACACCGGAGGACTCGCGAAGCCCCCGCCACCCGATGACCTCCTCCCATAGTGCTGGGAGGTGGCACCTTTGTGCCCATTTTGCAGAAGAAGAAACAGAGGCCCTGAGAGTTTTAATGATATGTCCAAGGCCACACAGCTAGGAAGTGGCTGAGTTTTAGGGGGCTCTTGAGCATGTGCCGGTCCAAGGCTGGGAGTGGATGGCGAGGGGAGGCCCAGAAAGATGCTGACTGGAGCTTGGGTGGGGGTAGTCACCAGGAGGACAGGGGACAGTGCCTGGGCTCCAAGTCACTATCTTTGACTCCATCCCCTCCTCCCATGCCAGGGCAGGGCAGAGGTCCTTGTGCCACCCCCTTTGGGGGAAGAGACAAGTAATGCGAGTAGCAGAGGTGGGCTGGGTTTGGGGCTTGGGAGGGTGGATGAAGGGGTGGAAGAGCAGGAAAATCAAGCTTCAAGAAAGATCCAGCCTGCCTCCAAATCTCCACTTCCTCTTTTAAGGCACTAAGAATAAACCAGGATTTAAAATCAAACTAAAAAAAAAATCACAAAACCCCTAAAGCTGCTTTCCAAGAAATCGATGGCCGTGATTTGTGCAGCAAGCCCCACTGGACCACGGGCAGGGCTGTATGGCAGGAGCTGGGCCACCCTGTGTTTTCAGTATTGTTATTCATAATAATAACAGGTAACGTGTGGAGGGCTTAGCGTGGGCTAATACTTGCTGAGTGCTTTGTAAAGATTAATTTTTCCCGCTTTGCAATTAACTTGATGAGGATGGGTATGTATCAGTCCTCTCTTTTCTTTTTTGTAGTTGAAAAAACCAGGTCCAGAGAGTAAAGACACTTGTCTTCATGACAAGTGAGGAAGGGGAGTGAGATTTCAGGTCCAAACTGGGCAGCATCCAGAAATTTGTGTGTGTCTTGGCTACGCCCTGTCAGCTCTGAGGGGGTCCACGATTTCACCTCGAAAAATGACTTCAGTCTTTTCCTATGAGTAGTAGGTTTTGAAAGGGGAGAGAAGGGAGCAGGATCATGGCTGCCTGGGATGCATGTGGTGGGCCTTCCTGGAGGGGAGGCTGGGGCCTCACAGGGGGCCTATACCCGACCCATCTTAGACCTTGACCCTGACCGATTGCCCCTGACCCTGGGGCCTCCTCTGTCCTCCCAGATCTAGACTAGGGTTTCGCAAACTACCACCTGTGGCTGGTCCCTGTCTGCCCTTGTCAAGCAAGGTCTACTGGAATACAGCCATGCCCAGCCGTATCATCTGCGGCTGCGTTCACACTACAGTAGCACAGATGAGTGGTTATCAGATATGGCCTGGCTCCCAAAGTGGAAAATGTTTATTATCTGATCTGGCCCTTTACAGAAAAAGTTTGCCAACCCTCATCATAGACATAATCATCCCCTTTTAGGTCTCAGAATTTTAGACTATCAGAGCTGAAAGCATCCGTAGAGGATATTTGGTCCAACTGAGGCACAGAGTGGGGCAGGGATTCACCCAAAAACACACAGCCAATAGTGAAAGAATCAAGGCGAGCGAGAACCCTCCTCAGCTCTTGTGTTGGGCCATGGCGGTGGCCAGGCAGGTCAGCCTCGGGGAACCCTGACAGCATCAAGCCTAGTGCTTCCACAAGTGGGACTTGCGTGGCCCCAAGACCCACAACAGCATTAAATAACACTGAACTACCACCTGGCAGGAGACGGGGGGCTCCTTCTCAGCTCTGGTTCCTTCTTCTCCGACTGGGTCAGAGAAAGGATGGGCCTGGAGCTGGCGTGTCTGGACACCTGGCTAATTCTCGGTAACCTCCCTTTGTTACAAAGCGGGCGTGAGACAGACTGAAGACTTCTGCTGACAGCTTTGTCAGAACAGGTAGTGATAATAGCGCTTTACCTGAGTGTGTTTGTTTTTATGTCTCCGTCTATGGCCTGTGTTACTGTTTTTCCATGAAATGTATTGATGAATGCTTTGCTTCCCAAATAAAATTAAGTATAAAAAGGGGGTCGTTGGAAGAACAAGATTCAGTGAATAATAGTCCAGGTGGTACTTGATATGGCAGAAATCATGAATATGGTATTTGAATGGCTGAAATGGGGAAAACCTGGATCGATTCAATAATATTTCTAGAGCCGGAGTTCCAAGGTTCTATGATTTAACAGCAGAATCTCATTTCAAAGCAAAGGTAGGGCTGCTGTGCATGAAGGTGCAGGCTGGCCGCTGCACAAGTCTGCCAGGCGTTCCCCCTGGACAAAGGGGGGGGCCGCTTTTTCTAATTCATGGGAAGGTGTGCTATGGGCTAGCAGACTCCCCCGCCAGGTTCCATCACCCCTGCCTTCTTCTATTTTTTTTTTTTTAATTTGATTATGTTATGTTAGTCACCATACATTACATCATTAGTTTTTTTTTTTTTTAAGATTTTATTTATTTATCTGACAGAGAGAGACACAGCGAGAGAGAGAACACAAGCAGGGGGAGTGGGAGAGGGAGAAGCAGGCTTCCCGCGGAGCAGGGAGCCCGATGCGGGGCTCGATTCCAAGACCCTGGAATCATGACCTGAGCCGAAGGCAGACGCTTAACGACTGAGCCACCCAGGCGCCCCACATCATTAGTTTTTGATGTAGTGATCCACGATCCGTTGTTTTCGTATAACACCCAGTGCTCCATGCAGTACGTGTCCTCCTTAATACCCATCACCGGGCTAACCAATCCCCCCCGCCCCTCCCCTCTAAAACCCTGTTTGTTTCTCAGGTCCATAGTCTCTCATGGTTCATCTCTCCCTCCAATTCCCCCCCTTCTTTTTTCCCTTCCTTCTAATGTCCTCCATGTTATTCCTTATGTTCTACAAATAAGTGAAACCATATGATAATTGACTTTCTCTGCTTGACTTATTTCATTTAGCATAATCTCCAGTCCCACCCATGTTGATGTAAAAGTTGGGTATTCATCTTTTCTGATGGCTGAGTAATATTCCACTGTATATATGGACCACATCTTCTTTATCCATTCATCTGTTGAAGGGCATCTCGGCTCTTTCCACAGTTTGGCTATTGCGGACATTGCTGCTATGAACATTGGGGTGCATATGGCCCTTCTTTTCACTACATCTGTGTCTTTGGGGTAAATACCCAGGAGTGCAATTGCTGAGTCATAGGGTAGCTCTATTTTTAAATTTTTGAGGAACCTCCACAGTTTTCCAAAGTGGCTGTACCAACTTGCATTCCCACCAACAGTGTAAGAGGGTTCCCCTTTCTCCACAACCTCTCCAACATTTGTTGTTTCTTTCCCTGTCCATTTTTGCCATTCTAACTGGTGTAAGGTGGTATCTCAGTGTGGTTTTGCTTTGGATTTCCCTGATGGCTAATGACGATAAACATTTTTTCATGTGTCTGTTAGTCATTTGTATGTCTTCTTCAGAGAAGTGTCTTTTCGTATCTTCTGCCCACTTTTTGACTTGATTATTTGTTTTTTGTGTGTTGAGTTTGAGAAGTTCTTTACAGATCTTGGATACCAGCCCTTTATCTGTAGTGTCATTTGCAAATATCTTCTCCCATTCTGTGGGTTGCCTCCTTGTTTTGTTGACTGTTTCCTTTGCTGTGCAGAAGCTTTTTATCTTGATGAAGTCCCAAAAGTTCATTTTTGCTTTTGTTTCACTAGCTTTTGGAGATGTATCTTGAAAGAAGTTGCTGTGGCCGATGTCAAAGAGGTTACTGCCTATGTTCTCCTCTAGGATTTGGATGGATTCCTGTCTCACATTGAGGTCTTTCATTCACTTTGAGTTTATCTTTGTGAATGGTGTTAGAGAATGGTCGAGTTTCATTCTTCTGCATGTGGCTGTCCAATTTTCCCAGCACCATTTATTGAAGAGACTAGACTGTCTTTTTTCCATTGCATGTTTTTTCCTGCTTTGCCAAAGATTATTTGACCATAGAGTTGAGGGTCCATATCTGGGTTCTCTATTCTGTTCCATTGGTCTGTATGTCTGTTTTTGTGCCAGTACCATGCTGTCTTGGTGATCACTGCTTTGTAATATAGCTTGAAATTGGGCAACGTGATGCCCCCAGCTTTGTTTTTCTTTTTCAACATCTCCTTGGCGATTCGGGGTCTTTTCTGATTCCATACAAATTTTAGGATTGTTTGTTCCAGCACTTTGAAAAATGTCATTGGAATTTTGATCGGGATGGCATTGAAGGTATAGATTGCTCTGGGTAGCATAGACATTTTAACAATGTTTATTCTTCCGATCCATGAGCATGGAATATTTTTCCATCTTTTTGTGTCTTCTTCAATTTCTTTCATGAGTGTTTTGTAGTTCCTAGAGTATAGATCCTTTACCTCTTTGGTTAGGTTTATTCCGAGGTATCTTATGGTTTTCGGTGCTATTGTAAATGGAATCATTTCTTTAATTTCTCTCTTTTTTTAAAATATTTTATTTATTTGAGAGAGAGAGCAAGCCAGAGAGAGAGCACAAGTGGAGGAGAGGGGCAGAGGGAGAAGCAGACGCCCTGCTGAGCAGGGAGCCCGATGCGGGGCTTGATCCCAGGACCCTGGGATCATGACCTGAGCCGAAGGCAGACGCTTAACGACTGAGCCACCCAGGCGCCCCTTTAATTTCTCTTTCTACAGTTGTGTTGTTAGTGTATAAGAAAGCAACTGATTTCTGTGGATTGATTTTGTATCCTGCCACATTACTGAATTGCTGGATGAGTTCTAGTAATTTGGGGGTGGAGTCTTTTGGGTTTTCCACATAAAATATCATGTCGTCTGTGAAAAGAGAGAGTTTGACTTCTTCTTTGCCAATTTGAATACCTTTTATTTCTTTTTGTTGTCTGATTGCTGTTGCTAGGACTTCTAGTACTATGTTGAACAACAGTGGTGAGAGTGGGCACCCTTGATGTGTTCCTGATCTTAAGGGAAAGGCTCTCAGCTTTTCCCCATTGAGGATGATATTCGCTGTGGGTTTTTCATAGATGGATTTTATGAGCTTGAGGAATGTTCCCTCTATCCCTATACTCTGGAGAGTTTTAATCAGGAAAGGATGTTGTATTTTGTCAAATGCTTTTTCTGCATCAATTGAGAGGACCATAGGGTTCTTCTCCCTCCTCTTATTAATGTGTTCTATCACATTGATTGATTTGCGAATGTTGAACCACCCTTGCATCCCGGGGATAAATCCCACTTGGTCGTGGTGGATGATCCTTTTAACGTATTGTTGGATCCTATTAGCTAGGATTTTGTTGAGGATTTTGGAATCCATATTCATCAGGGATATTGGTCTGAAATTCTCCTTTCTGATGGGGTCTTTGCCTGGTTTGGGGATTAAGGTAATGCTGGCCTCATAGAATGAGTTTGGAAGTTTTCCTTCTGTTTCTATTTTTTGAAACAGCTTCAGTAGAATAGGTATTATTTCTTCTTTGAATGTTTGGTAGAATTCCCCAGGGAATCCATCAGGCCCTGGACTCTTGTTTTTTGGGAGGTTTTTGATCACTGCTTCAATCTCGTTACTGGTTATTGGCCTATTCAGGTTGTCAATTTCTTCCTGTTTCAGTCTTGGCAGCTTACAGGTTTCCAGGAAGGCCTTCATTTCATCCAGATTGCTCAGTTTATTGGCATATAGTTGTTGATAATAATTTCTAATAATTGTTTCTATTTCCTTGGTGTTAGTGGTGATCTCTCCCCTTTCATTCATAATTTTATTAATTTGGGTCCTTTCTCTCTTCTTTTGGATAAGTCTGGCCAGTGGTGTATCAATCTTATTAATTCTTTCAAAGAACCAACTTCTAGTTTCATTGATCTGATCTACTGTGTTTCTGGTTTCTAATTCATTGATTTCTGCTCTAATTTTAATTATTTCTCTTCTAATGCATGGCTTAGGCGTCGTTTGTTGCTTTTCCTTTTTTTTTTTTTTAAATTTTTTTTTAAGATTTTATTTATTTGCAAGAGAGAGAATGAGAGACAGAGAGCATGAGAGGGAGGAGGGTCAGAGGGAGAAGCAGACTCCCTGCTGAGCAGGGAGCCTGATGTGGGACTCGATCCCGGGACTCCAGGATCATGACCTGAGCCGAAGGCAGTCACTTAACCAACTGAGCCACCCAGGCGCCCTGTTGCTTTTTCTCTAGTTCTTTAAGGTGTAGAGTTAGTTGGTGAATTCGGGATTTTTCTTTTTCTTTCTTTTTTTTTTTTTGAGTGAGGCTTGGATGGCTATGTATTTCCCCCTTAGAACCGCCTTTGCAGTATCCCATAGGTTTTGAACCGATGTGTTTTCGTTCTCATTGATTTCCATGAATTGTTTAAGTTCTTCTTTGATTTCTTGGTTGACCCAAACATTCTTGAGCAGAGTGGTCTTTAGCTTCCAAGTGTTTGAATTTCTGCCAAATTTTTTCTTGTGATTGAGTTCCAGTTTTAGAGCATTGTGGTCTGAGAATATGCAGGGAATAATCTCAATCTTTTGGTATCAGTTGAGACCTGATTTGTGACCCAGTATATGGTCTATTCTGGAGAAAGTTCCATGTGCGCTCAAGAAGAATGAGTATTCTGTTGTTTTAGGGTGGAATGTTCTGTAAATATCTATGAGGTCCATCTGGTCCAATGTATCATTCAAAGCTCTTGTTTCCTTGTTGATTTTCTGCTTAGATGATCTGTCCATTGCTGAGAGTGGAGTATTGAGGTCTCCTACAATTAACGTATTGTTATCAATATGACTCTTTATTTTGGTTAACAGTTGGCTTATATAGATGGCTGCTCCCATGTTGGGGGCATAGATATTTACAATTGTTAGATCTTCTTGTTGGATAGACCCTTTAGGAATGATATAGTGTCCTTCTGTGTCTCTTATTACAGACTTTAGTTTAAAATCTAATTTGTCTGATATAAGAATTGCTACCCCAGCTTTCTTTTGAGGTCCGCTGGCATGGAAGATAGATCTCCATCCCTTCACTTTCAGTCTGGATGTATCTTTAGGTTCAAAATGAGTCTCTTGTAGGCAGCATATGGATGGGTCCTGTCTTTTTATCCAATCTGCAACCCTGTGCCGTTTTATGGGAGTGTTTAGGCCATTCACGTTGAGAGTGATGATTGAAAGATATGAATTAATTGTCATCATGTTGCCTCTGAAGACGTTGTTTTTATAGATTGTCCCTGTAAATTGCTGTTGTAGATCACTCTTGGGGTCTTTCTCCTTTTATAGAACCCCCCCTTAATATTTCTTGCAGGGCCGGCTTAGTGGTCACATATTCTTTCAACTTCTGCCGGTCGTGGAAGCTCTGCATCTCTCCATCCATTCTAAATGAAAGCCTTGCCGGATAAAGTATTCTTGGCTGCATGTTCTTCTCATTTAGTACCCTGCGTATGTCTTGCCAGGCCTTTCTGGCTAGCCAGGTCTCTGTGGATAGGTCTGATGTTATTCTGATGTTCCTCCCTCTGTACGTAAGGAATCTCTTCCCCCTAACTGCTCTTAAGATGGTTTCCTTGGTTCTAAGATTTGCAAGTTTTACTATTACATGCCGGGGTGTTGGCCTGTTTTCCTTGATCTTAGGAGGGGTCCTCTCTGCCTCTAGGACTCGAATGTTTGTTTCATTCCCCAGATTAGGGAAGTTCCCAGCTACGATTTGCTCAAATACATCTTCTAGCCCTCTCTCTCTCTCCACTCCCTCCGGGATTCCAATTATTCTGACATTGGAACGCCTCATGGTGTCACTTATTTCTCTGATTCTATTTTCATGGATTCTGAGTTGTTTTTCCCTGGCTTCCTCTTTTCCCTTTTTATCTATTATACTGTCTTCCAGATCGCTTATTCTCTCTTCTGTCTCAGTTACCCTAGCTGTTAGATTATCTAGATTGGATTGGATCTCATTGATAGCATTTTTAAATTCTGCCAATTCACCTTTTATTTCTGCCCTTAGAGACTCTATGTTGCCATTAATTGATTTCTCCATTCTAGCCATTGTCTTCACAATTGCTAGCCTGAATTCCATCTCCGACATCTTGGTTATATCTGCATCCATTTGTAAATCTGCAGCATAAGTCATAATCTCTGAGTCTTTTCTGTTTTGGGGGCTCCTCCTCCTAGTCATTCTGTTGATGGGTGTTTGAGGGAATGTATAGAGTCGAAATTATTGACCAGAACCCAAACAAGATGTACCTGTTTTCTTGGGACCTTAGGGTTGCTGGCCTCTTGTTTTCCCAGCCTGTCTTCTGGGGGAGGGGCCTGCCACGCTGTTACTCAGGCAACCCTGTTTGGGCGGAGTTGCCCTGCGCCCCTGTGGCGGGGGATGGGCTCAGTGGGAATCAGTCTTTGGGGCTTTTGTTCTCTGGCGGCTTTCCCTGGCGGCTTTCCGCATCTCTTCCGCGAGTCAGAGCAGAAGAGACCGTTTCCAACCCTCTGCCTCAGAGCAGAGAGACTGCAGTCTGTTCTTCAGTGCACTCTCCAGGCCACACTGTCTCCGTTTCTGTTCCTGCTGCTATAAACTGCAGCGGACTGGGTTGTGCGCCCCTCCGCAGTGCTCCCAGTCCTGCCTCCAGGTCGGGCACGTCTCTGCCCTTTGTGCTTCTAAAACCACCAGCTGCTCCCAGTTCGCGGGTGCGTGACTCCGCCGCTCAGGGTTTCCACCCTGGAGGTTGCAGTTCACCGGCGGGACCGGGTGCACCGGGTTTCTGTCTCGGAGGCTGCAGTTCGCGTGCGTGCGACCGTCGCTCCGGTTTCTGCCCAGGGGGGCTGTGGTTCGCGTGCGCGTGACCCTGCCGGTCTGGTTTTCCACCCCGGGGGCTGCCCTAAAGTTCTTTCCCGTCGCTACTGGTCTGCGAGTCTGTGCCCCGACCGCAGCCCACGAGGCTGTCGCTCACCGGTGGTGTAGGATCCCCACGGCCAGGCACCCTCCCACTGCCATTTATCCTCCGATATCTGTCCACAGGATCATGGCTCTCAGCTTTGTACCTCAAAACCAACCGCCTGCGATATTCTGTTTGTAGAGATCCACATCTTACATCTCAGGCTGGTTTCGTGGGTGCTCAGAGTGGTCTGGTAGATATCCAGCTCAATTCCGGGGACCAGTTGAAATAGGGGCCCCTACTTCTCCGCCATATTTCCCCCCTCCCCATCACCCCTGCCTTCTGACCTGAGATACAGATCCCATGGTGCTCGGATCTTGGAGACAGCCAGGTGACTGACAGAGATCAGAGGTTAGATGTTGCCGAGAGAGAGAGAGAGAGAGAGAGAGAGAGAGAGAGAGAGAGATTGTTCTCTGTTGCCATGTGGTCAACCCCATCTGCAATGAGAGTGCTCTCATCCCAAGCTGCTGTGTGGCAATGACTTTGGTGGCATTGGGTGACCTGGCTTCAGGGGCTGCCAACCACCATCCACAGGAGCCAGGCTCTGGAATCAGATCAATTTGGGTTCCGGTGCTGACTCTGCCACATCCTTGCTGTGTGACTTTAGGCAACTTCCTTCACCTCTCTGAGCCCGTTTCCTCAACTGTGAAGTAGGCTCCTTAGTGATGGGGCCTGACTCCTAGGGTTGCCCTGAGGGTCTGGATTAGGTGGTGCTGGGGAGTGGGTGGCATGCAGTGGGTGTGGAATACATGGTAGGTGGACTGAGCCTTCCCCATCCCGGGGTGGCCCTCTGGGAGGTACTGGGCCATCAGCTCTGCCAGGGGTCACGGCTGGATCTGCACAAAGCTGGCATCTGCAGAGAGGCTGGGCTGATGACGAGAGCTTGTGTACCCCCGCCTCAGCCTACCTGCCCACCCCGCTGCCAGCCAGAGTTGATGGCAACTGGCTCCCCAGCCTGCAGGCAGCTACTGACGTTTTTATGGGCAGATCACAGGTAATGAGCTTTCCCTCCAGTACCTGGGGACATTCTAGAAAATGGTATTCGAATTGGAGAGTGGGAGCAGGGAGAGTAGGATGGGGAGGTGAGAGGCCCTCCCTGCCTCTCCCCATCTCCATCCCCACTCCCATCCCCACTGCAAAGGAGAGAATCAGGTGAAGCCATCAGACTCACATGGGGGCCCAGAACCACAGGGGTGGGGCAGTAGGCGGGTTTGTCTTCTGTTTCAGGATTACTTCATATTGAACTCTGGTCTCGGGGGCTGATTGCCTGGAATTACAGATGGCACTGACTTTGCTCCAAAGGTCATCCTTTCTTCCATCCATCCATCCATCCATCCATCCAATCTTTCCTTCCTTCCATCCATCCACCCATTCACCATCCACCCACTATCCACCCATCCATCCATCTATCCACTACCATCCACCCACTCACCATCCATCCTCCATCCACCCATCCACCCACCATCCATTCACCAGCTTGTCCAACCAACAGGCAGTTATGGAGCATTCTCCTTGGCTAGGCACTGGGTAAGTTTCTGAGGATAAGGTAGTAGGGTGGCCAACAGGGCAAAGAAAAAGTTCCTGTCCTTCCCATTCACTCACTTATTCATCTATTCAAAGGATATTTATTGAGTTCCTATTATGTGCCAGGCACTGTGGCTAATGGAGATACAGAGATGACTACCAAGGACACAGTCCCTATGCTTGGGGGCATCAGTGAGGATGCCTACCCAGGGCTTTGGAGATGGACACTGATGGGTACTCCTGAAAATATAGATGATGGGTTTGCAAGGGCACTGGTGAACTTTGGTGGTGCCCCAAAGTCACTGACAGTGTCCTCAGGGGATTGGTGCTAGGCATTGTTGTGCTCCCAAGGACATTGGTAATGGCCATTGATGGTGCTCTTATCGTATAAGGGGTGGGCCCTGGTGCTGAGCACTAGTGGTGCTCTTGATGACATTAGCGATGGACACTGTGAGGGATCAGTCTTTGCTTCTACTGCAGATCTCAGTTCACCTTCTGCATTTGGTCTCCCTTTCCCCAGTCAATGACAGCTTCTGCAGGAAGACAGACCTTGGGATGACACTGTGGTCCACCATGTGATGTGATGGTGGTCATCCCACCGCGTCCTCCCACTGGCAGGGCTGGCTCCCCAGCTGGAAGCCAATTGATCCCCTTGCCTGGGATTCTCTCTGTGGCTAGAATGTCATTTTCCACAGAAAAACCCTCTTTCTTGCAATTACTGAGAATTACTTACAAAGAGAGAGAGAGTGTGCGTATTGATTACCACCCCCGAGAAGCTCAGGAATCATTTAGAGTAGATTAACCTAACTTTCTTTTGCCTTTTGGGAAGTTAGACTGTAAGTTATTTAAGGAGATTAATCAGCTCATCAGAGAACCAGACAATTGTCCCGCCTCTTCTATTCTTTTTGGGCTACCTGGGACCGTGTCATTTTTCACTCTGCCTTTGAAATATCTTTTTTCCACCACGCTGTGTGCATTTCCACCATTACTACCCGGTTCAGTTAAGCGGGGTCCTCTGTGGGCTCCTCTTTGGGGAAAAGGTAGGCACATCTCTGGCTGCCATTCGTTTACCTGGACAGCCCTATTGCCCAGACCCCCTATCTGGGCATAACGTCAGAGAGGCCCGGCCCACCCCAGGCAAGTCTCCGTCATTCAAGCCCTGCTCTGCAGGTGTCACATAAGAAGGGTCCAACCATTCTGTTTCCAGTGGCTTTTCTGTGAGGCTCTCATATCAGTTCTGCAGACGTCAGTCCTACCCATGAACACCCGAGTTTCCAGGTGCAACTCAGGCCCTCGTCCTCCCCCTCCCTTCCAGGAAGCCTTCCCAGACTGTGCCTCATGCTGGGGACACTGGTTTTGCTCACAGAGGTGGAGAGGAGGGGAGGTGAGAGGAGAGTAAGGGAGCCAGAGAGAGGCAGCCGAGAAGACTGGAAGGAGGAAAAGGGGAAAGGCTCCAGGGTAGGATTCAACATCTGCCCGACTCTGCTGCACGCCTGATGTCTTCACCCTGTGCGGGCAGAAAAAGGGCAGGTATGGAGTCAGACAGACCGGAGTTCAGATATCGGCTCCAGCCTTTCCTGGCTGAGCTTTAGGTCCCTCATTATTTAAAGGGGACGATAGCAGTTCCCACCTCATAAGGTTTTCTGATCCCAAATGAGGTCATGTATGTAACATGTTTAGCACAAAGCCCGGCACTTAGTAGGTGCTCGACTGATAGCAGACAGCTAACCCCAGGCCCCAGACCTGATGGACAGACCCCCGTGGACCATCCGTGAAGACCTACTGTGTGGTCTGGAACTGTGTCTCTGTCTTGGGGACCCCCATTCCTCCTCCCCATCCCCCTGTCCCCAGGTAGATGCTGATGGGGCAGCCAGTGCCCCTGGGTCTTTGGGAGGAGAGGCTGAGAGGCTCAGCTCCTGGGGTCTGGGCTGGGAAGCAGCTCCTTTTCAGAACATTGCAGGCCCTCACTGCCCCCTCTCTGCCATTTCTCTCCTTTTCCAGGAAAAAAGTTTGAAGTCGAATGGGTCCCAAGGTGGGATATTTTCCAAATGTCAGTGCAATCTGTGGTACATTACAGCTAAATGTGATCATCTCAGTGCTGGGCTTTGAATGTCAGCGCACCGGCCAGGATGGAGTGACAAACAGCAGGTTGATGGCCGGGTGTGGGGGGGCGTGGGGGTGGGGGTGGGGGGGCTTGGCTCCCCCTCTCCTGGGAAATCACCCTGGGGGGTGAGGGAACGGGGCCATATCTGGGCTCCGCTGGCAGGGACCGTGGGTCTCTGTGGGGACATGCAGAGGGCTGGCGAGGTGTCCTGTGTGTTTTGTGCGCATGTGTGTGTACCCCTGCTCCCGTGTTTCCCTGCCCGAACACCGCTTCATTGTCATCGCGTGTTGGTGTTACACCTCAGCCACCCTGGGAGCATGTTCCTGAGGACAGGCCGAGATCTGTGTGTCCCCCATCTTGAGGGGTCACTGTCCGTCTGCCCGTGTGTTCAAACACATAAGTAGAACTCCTGGAAAGACGTACACATAGTCTCCCTAACTAAACACGAAACTGCGTGTATCCGGGTAGATGCAGACCCCATCTATCTCAGGGGGCCTTTTCTGTGTCATGAACACTCTCTTCCTGTGCCTCCACATGTGGTTGTGTGTGCGCGTGCAATTGTGTGTGTTTCTGTGTTTATGTGATTGTGGGTACGTGTGTCTATAGTCTCAGGAGTTCAGTGCGTGTGTGTGTGTCTAGGTTTGCAAATCCCCTTTCGACTACAGAGGTAGATGGGGAAACCGGAGTGGGGCGGGGGCCCTCTGCTTCGCTGCCCTCGTGGTGGGGCGTTCTGACGGCTGTCCGCTCTGCGGAGCCTGTGATTGGCGGGGCGGGATGGGGATTAAATTGCCTCCAATTACTAGGGAGTGAGTGGTGAGCGGTGAGACCACAGGGATGCTGTGTGCATGCCAGGATCTGCCAGCCATAATGGGGTTAAAAAGTCCTGTGTATGCAGACAGCCTCTGTGTGTGTGTGTGCCCGTGAATGCCTGTGTCCTTGTGTTTTGTGTCTTTGTGTGTGGGTGTATAAGCTAATGAGAATGCACAGGAGCAGATCTGTGTCGTGTGTGATCGTGAGGTCAGAGATGTGTCTCTGCGCATCCATCTCAACACGACTGTCATTGTGCCCGTGTGGGTGTGCTAGCACGCGGCTGTGTGTCTGGGGGTGTGCGTGTCTCCACGGCTCTGAGCAGCTGCATAAGAATAAGATGTGTAAGAGTCTACGTGTGTCTTTGCGTGCGCGGGTTCCGTGTGAGTGTCTTTGTGTGCCTTTGTGTACATGAGTGGGGCTCTGAGGTTTTCTCTGAATGGAGAGTCTGTGTGTGTGTATGTGTGTGTGTGTGTGTGTCTGAGTGAATCGACGGGTATGAAGGAAGAACACGAGAGGAAATTCTACCCCATCCCTACCACATCCCAACTGGCGTTAGGCTCCCAAGGCCTCCTCCCTCACATTGCACAAGCCTGCACCGGAGGGCGGAGGACACACACAGCCCTGGTAAGGGAGCCCAGCGAGGGGTCTGTGGTGACGGCTGCTGCTGAGCCTGGGATGGGGGATGTCCCCCTAAAATTCACATGTTGTTGTCCTAACCGGCTGTACTTTAGAATGTGACCTTATATGGAAATAGGGTCATTGAAGATGTGATTGGCCAAGATGAGGTCACACTGGGGTTGGGTGGTGCCCTCATCTGATGTGACTGGTGTCCTCAGAAGGGGAAGTCTGGACAAAGGACAGATACAGAGAGGGAAGACAGTATGAAGAGACACGGGAGAAGGCAGCACGCAGAGGGAAGGGGGGAGAGAGGCCTGACTCTCACAGACCTTCCCTCCCAGCCCTCCAAAGGAACCAGCCCTCCAAAGGAACCATTTCAGTCTTCCTGCCTCCAGGACTGTGGAATAATAAAGCCCGCTTGTTTAGACTACTCGGCTTCTGGTGCTTTGTTGCAGCTGCCCTACCAAGCGGAGGCGGGGGACCTGTAAGGTTAAAAGCGCTTCTCCTTCTGGCCTCTTCTGCTCCCAGAAGACCCATTTCACAGGTTTCTCTGTGGTCCTCAGCTGGCCGGCACATCTTCGTTCTGCCCAGCGGGATCCAGCTCGGAGCCCTCAGCCCCAAAGCCTCAGTTTATCGGCCCTTCTTCTGGGTTAGATAACCCTACCTCTGCCCCTCTCCGAACCCCTCTCCTGTCCCGGGATCTTAGCTTCCTCCAACCTCTCCTGGCAAGGCTGGGCTTTTTCACCTTTCCAGGGGTGAGCACATCTTCTCCCCATTTTTTTCCCTCTGCCCCACCTGGCTCTGTGTTCTACATATAGCAGGTGCCCACTAGAGGTCTCTGAAGGATTCCAGGCTTGCGGCCTCTTTCTGGGCTTGGAGTGGGAAGAGGACTCAACCCCACTGCTCACTCACCCACATGAAGCCTCTCGTCCATGTCCTGATAGCTGTCGTTTGTTTTGCTCTTACTCTATCCCGGGGCTGAGCTGGGCACGAGTGTGGGTCACTTTGTCCTCCAAACAACCCTGTGAGGTAGGTACTATTTTTAGCCCCATTTTCCAAAGGAGAACCTGATCACAGGGAGGGGAAATAAATGGTCTAAGATCACACCTTAGGATTCTCGAATGTTAGATTGGGAAGGGACTTTAGGGGTCAGTTAGGTTACCGTTCTCCCCTGCCCCCATTTTACAGTTGGAGAAACTGAGGTCAAAATGGCTCTTCTCCTTCCACCCACACCTGATGCTTTCTCAGAGTTCACCTGGACCCTCTGATCCCATGACTCTGCATTCTGCTCAGGCCTCCCTTGTTCTTAGGACTCTAGCTATCCTGTAGATGAGGGTGACCAGCAAAGCTCGTGAGCCCCTCCTCTTTCCTGAGCTCCAGCCCTGAATTTCCACATCTAGTACACATGGCCTGTAGGCCCCTCAAAATCAACATACCCAAACCACACTGACTTCCCAAGATCCTGGATCATAGGCTTCTCCTGAGTTCCCTGGCCCATTACGAGCTCCACTGTCCTTATCCCTCAAGCCTGGATACCTTCTATATCCTTTGACCTTGGACCTTCTCTACCCCCATCTCTATACACCCACCCTTCTCCTGATTGGTCTTCCTCTTAAATATTTCTCGAATCCACTGTTGCTGGCCCAGATTAGGCCTCAATATCTCTCGCTGAGATTCCTGTGTCAGTTACTTGTACCTGCTAGAATTACACTTGGCTGCTCGGGACAGAAAAACAAAATAACAGTGACTCCAACGACTGGAAATTTTTTTTTTTTTAAGATTTTATTTATTTATTTGACAGAGAGAGACACAGCGAGAGAGGGAACACAAGCAGGGGGAGTGGGAGGGGGAGAAGCAGGCTTCTCGCCGAGCAGGGAGCCCGATGCGGGGCTCGATCCCAGGACCCCGGGATCATGACTTGAGCTGAAGGCAGACGCTTAACCATCTGAGCCACCCAGGCGCCCCCCAACGATTGGAAATTTATTTCTCTCTCATGGAATCCAGGTATGGGTGGGGGCAGTTCAGGGCTAGTGTTGTGGCCCCATGAATTTGAAAGGAACTAAGTCTCCTTCTAGTTCATTGTTTGGCCATCCATAGGGTACAGCCTTTGTCCTCATGGCCCAAGGTAGCTGCTTGAGCTCCAGCCATCTCAGCTCTATTCACCCAGCAGAAAGGAGGATAAGCAGGAAAAAAAGGCAAAAAGCATTGGTCAACAGTCTTTGGAGGAGGTGTCCCAGAAGTGCCATGTGACAATTCTACTTGGATTGTATTGGCTGCAAGTCAGTCCACACAATACATCACTGTGATGGAGGCCAGGAAATGTGGTCCTTGTGATAGTGGCCATGTGCCCAGCTGAAAATGGAGGGTTCTTTGATTAAAGAGGAAAGTGAGACTGTGACCTCCTCACCTCTTCACAGGTCTCCCTCTCTCTTCTCTCACCCTCCAATCTACCTTGGACACAGCAGCCAGGGGGATCTGTCTAAGATGCTAATCCATATATAGATTTGCCAGATATGGCAAATAAAAATACAAGATTCCCAGTTCAATGTGAATTTCAGATAAACAATGACTAAGTGTTTTAGTTTAAGTATGTCCTGTGCAATATTTAGAACATATTAATGCTAAAATAATTATTTGGTATTTATCTGAAATCCACATTAAACTGGGCACCCTGTATTTTATCTGTCAGCCCTAAGTCCCTTTCGTGGTTCTCCACTGTTCTCCTGAAAAGGCCTAAGCTCTTGGGAAGGGTTTTTCTGGGCCCCTCCCAATCTGCCCTCCACCTGCCCTGCCCAGCCCAGTGTTTCCTGAACAAGCCCTGCACAGCTACTGTGTTTCCAAGCCTTCCAGTCCTTGCTTAAGTTGTTCCATTGGCCGGGAAGCAATTCTCCATCCAAGAAGCCCTGTGAATTCAGGAGGGACCATGGCCCCCGTGTTTCCGTGTTCCTGTGACATGGGGTGAGAGATTATTTGATGAATGAAGTAAGTCCAAGCGACGAGGTTGGAGTGGCCACCTGGACTCACGACTCTTTCCCCAGTGCTCTCTACACCCCGGCTGGCTCACGTGGGCCCAGAGCTGGGATTCATCTCCTGGGCTTTCGTTCTTTGTGAGCATGGCGGCCCCCAGCACACAGGGGGTTAAGCCAGCCTTGGAGTTGGGCGCTGGAGCCCACGGAGTCCTTCCTGACAATAAAGCTAATGAATCCCTCCTTGCCGGTTTCTCTTGCACAATAACATTTAATCATCATTTGCACAGCAGATGAGAAGTTTGCGGCAGATGCAATTCTGCATGAGTGGCGATTTCTGTGTGCGGGCACTATTCCTGCTGTCCCCAGCACACCTGACAATCTGGGACCAGGGCAGGCTGCACCCTAGGGGGGGCTGTGTGCACCCGCGTGCCAGGGTTCTGATCCCATGCACGCGTGGGAGACGGGCTTCAGAGGCACAGGTTTGTGTGTGTGCGTGCTTGTGTGTGGAGCCAGGCTCATGTGGCGTGGCTGTGTGTGAACCATGCTGGGCCTGCCTGAAGGTACACGTGGCTAGAGATGCTTAGGTGACTGCGGACTGCAGTCCGGAAGTGGAGGTACACACATGTAGGCAGGCAGATGTGGGGGGGTATATATCGTTGTTTTGCTTTCCTTTTTCTTTTTTTTTGAGAGAGAGAGAGAGAAAGAGAGAGGGGAGGGGCAGAGGGAGAGAGAGAGAGAGAGAGAATTCCAAGAAGGTCCCATGCTCCACGCAGAGCCTGATGTGGGGCTCGATCCCATGACCCTGAGATCATGACCTGAGCGGATACCAAGAGTTGGATGCTTAACCGACTGAGCCACCCAGGCGCCCCTGCTTCGTGTAGTTCTGTACGCTTGTTGGAGGATGCCTTGTTGTTTAGATGTTTGTGAGTGATCGTGTTTATTTTGTACTCACAGACTCAAGTGCTCACGTGTTCAAACAGGTCTATAGGCATTATGCCCTGGAATTTAGAGTTTGTAACTGACTGCTCCTGAGGCTACACATGCTTTCCCATGCAAGCATGCAAATGTGCAAATGGCAGTATGAATGTGTGCCTGGGGCTAGGAGTTCGTGCGCACAAGCCCAACTGAGGGGAGACACATATACGTACCGGGTAACCGCATGGGAGCGTCATGAATGTGTACGAGTGCATGCTTGCATGGGATATTGGAAGCGTATCAGCGGACACACACGCACACGCATGTAAGAGAACACACCTATGGAAGGTACGTGTATGCTTTGTGTACCAATGTGGGTGCACCCGTGAGAGCTGGCCTGCAGCCCCCGTGGAGTGCGCGGGCGCGTGAGCACATGTGCAGAGCTGCAGATGTGCTCTGTGTGCACGGCTGTGAGCAGGCATGGGTCCGCACTGTGCACCCGGGTGGGAGCACGTCTGAGGGTCCAAACGTGCAGACACCACGTGCTCGTGCGCCCATGTGCACACACTGAAGCGTAAACCCTCTGCCCTCAGAGTGAGAGGGCTGACAGGGTTACATTTTCCAAAGGCTCCGTGGCCAGGGACAGAGCTGGCCCCGAGAGCGCTTGCTGGCAGGAGGTAAGTGGAGCCGCTGATTCGTGACCCAGGGGTGGGCCGTGCTGATGGCTGGCTGACGGATGCGGGCGCTTAGCTGGCCCCTATGACAGCAGCTGGCTCTCTCGGCTGCCTGAATCAGGAGGTGGGAGGTTAGTTCTTGACCTGGGTGCTCGGCGCCGGCCTCCCCCTTCCCCGGCGCGTGCCCACAGCCACATGCAGACACACGCACAGCGGTACACGCCGGAGACGTGGACCTGGGCGTGCACGGCAGCCCCACTGCCACCTTGCTCCCCAGCTTGGCCATCTGTCTGTCGTGCCTCCCCTCTCCCCAGCCGCTCCTCTCCCCACACCCCCTCCTCCCCCAAACTCTGCTCAGAACCTGAGTCATCCTGGTCCTGTGCAGACTCGTGGGGTGTGTGTGTGCAATGGCCCACCCTTACAAGCTCTGTGCCCTCGAGCAAGCCTCTCCTCGTCTGTGAGCCCTGGATCCCTCATCTGTAAAATAGGGAGAATCGTGTACCTGCTTAAAATTGAACAATGCAACTTATGTAAAGAGCTAAACAGAGTAAACATAGAGTCCACCCTCCATGGGTTTTACCTGTGCTGGTGATGATTACATGCAGGGCTTAGAACAGCGCCTGGCATGCAGCAAGGGCTAGGGAAGTGTGCGGTCACCATTACCATCCGCATTGTCGCTGTCATTAATACCCCCTGCTCTCAAATTCCTGGCCAATTATAGGCCAATTCTTGCTCATGACCCTGAATCCTCCTTTATCCCGTGATGATGACAGTGACAGAGACAATGACAGTAAAGGGGAATTCTTTTCATTTTCCCTGAGGCTTTGAAAAGAGGGCAGACATGGTAAATGGAAGCCTCATTGTTTTCTGAGAGCCTTGATAGAGTTGGGTGTGGCCAATTAGAGCTCGGAGCTGGGAGAGTCTGGGGAGGCCGTGCTCTCTGCTCGGCACAGGGAGAGGATTTGAAGCTCCTGGGGGCATTTGGTGGGAACGAAAGAGACAGATGGCCAAAGGCTGTGTACTCCACTACAAGACCCTTCTCTGTGACCCCAGACCCTCAGAACAGTTGCTCACAAAATGCTTGCCATCCTTGGCATTCGTGGACACCTGGTGGAGCCCAGTATGGGGGCCGGACTCACTGGATTTCACTCTTGGGCTGGCTCAGGGCCCTGTGGGGACACAGGAGTTGGAAGCAGAGGGGACTGAGGGAGCATGGCCTTTCCCTCCACGGCCCACTCCAGAATGAGAAGAAATCATGAGGAGGCTGAGGACTCGCACAGGCCGGACAACGCAGCAGCGAGTGGAGAACAAGCTCTCCCGGGCACAGACAGCAACATCAGATGCGCCCGGGCCACGTGCCCGGTGCTTCCTGTGTGCCCCCCCACTGTATGTGCTGCTCATGTGGGAGGTGCCGAGCGCCAGAGCACCTCGGTGAAATCCTGGCATCTCTCTTTATCAGCTATTTGATCTCGGGCAAGGGACTCAACCTTTTTGTGCCTCAGTTCCTCACCCATAAAATGAGGGTACTTATTGGGTGGTTGCGGGATTAGATGAGTTAGATATGCTTGCAGCAGTGCCTGGCACATGGGAGATGCTCCGTAAGTATCAGGTATCAGCGGTCATTACTGCATTTTATCCTCACGAGCACCTTATGGAGTAGATGTTCCGAGTATGTGCACTTTATGGATAAGAAAACAGAAGCACAGAGAAGGTAAATAACATGTCCAAAGTCACACAGCTGGTAAATGGTATAGAGCCAGAGGCTCAGAAGGTGAATCTAGATGAATAATATTCTTTATTTCTGGCAGGATCTTAACTCTGTGTGACCTTGGGAAGGTCACTCCCCATGTGAGCGATTTGGAAGATGTTCAAGGATGCTTGTGACTCCACGTTTGTACGTCCCTCTGGACAGGTAAACTGACTGTACCCTCCTTCTCTGCAGGGGCAGAATCTGTCAAGGCAACCGGCATATGTGGAAAGAACAGAGACTTGGAATTAGGGGTCCTGTGTTGTCCCAGCTCTGTCCTAGACCAGCTGGGTGACCTTGAGCCAGTCACTTTACTCCTCTGGATCTCAGTTTCCCCTCTACAATGGAGAGAGCAAAAACCAATCTGAGAAATGTCACTGGGATTCTGTATGTGACAGCTGAGCACATGCAATGAGAGAGGGGACCACATGTCTCCCCAAGGGTCCCCGAGTTACCATGCCCACTTGTAGAAGCGATAGATACAGGAACATGGACCAAGCGTCCTACACGGGATGAGGGTCCTAATGTCACCCCATTTGGAACTACCTTGCTCGGCCCGTATACCTGCCATCAGGACACGTGCTCAAGAGCAGCAAAGCATCCAATTCCTTGGCTTGGCCTTCGAGTTTTTTCTCCACCTGCCTCCAACCAGCCTTCCCTGCCTCACATCTCACCATTGCTCCACCCAGTGATCCAGCCCCTGGGACCACACACGGTCCCTAAAGCCACCACAGGCTTCTGGCCTCTCCCCTCCCCCTGCCTTTGCAGATGCTTTTCTCTCTGCATGGAATGCTCTTGCTTGCTTGGTCATCTCATACATCTCATTCTTCAAGATGCAGCTGGAGTCACCTCCTCTGGGAAGCCCTCCATAAATTATTCAGTCTTTCTTCAGTGTTTTCAGGACCTTGTTCTGTTAGTTCTGCTACAGCTCTTATCAAGTGCATTATTATTGGCTGCTTCTGCCCATCACGCCCAGCCCTCTGGGGCCTTGAGCTGCTGGAAGGCAGGAAGTACTTCCGATCTGTGTTAACGTTGGGTGCGTTACTACCTTCTGGGCTTCAGTTTCCTCACCTGTGAAGTGGGGCTGACAGTATCTAATTTAGATGAAATAATACAGGTAAGGCACTCGGGCATAATGACCATCTCTGGATCTGTCACAGTGGACCTTGGCAAATGTGGAGGGAATCAATGAATGATCCCTGGGAGAGTAAAAATAAATAAGTAAATAAATAAAAATAAAGCTAATGAGCACCCATTAAGCATTTTCAATGCGTCAGGAAGGCACTGGGATCAGAGCTTAACATGCATTATCTCCTTGAAGCCTCTTAACAACCCTTTAAGGGAGGGAGTATCATTAGCCCCATTTTACAGATGAGTAAACTGAGGCTTCAGCAGTTGAGGACCTTGATGAAGGCTGCCCAGCTAGCAGGAGCGGGAATTCACAGCTGATCAATGTGGAATGAATGACTCACTTGGGGGTGGGCTGGGAGGACAACTGATTTATATCTTGTCATCAAAGGGTTTTAGAGCTGGAGGCTCTTGAAGACAACTTAACCCTGAAGTTCTTAACTTGGGGAGGGTCCATGGATGGGGAGACTGATGGGCTCCCAGACCAAACAGATAAGGTCCCCATCATGCCCAGTGGCTTCCGGCCCCTCCATCTGCTGTCAACCCTCCCATGTCACCCCAGTCCCAGAGCTGCCCAGCTTGTCCTCTCTTGGCACCCCTGCCAGGGGTCCTCTCCCAGTCCCCCCTGAGACTCCAGAAGGCTCCACAGTCACTGGGAATGTCCCTATCTCCTACTCTGGGCAGGAACAGAGCTGACAATTGGGGCCATTTCCTTCTCTGCTGGAGATGTTGGGAGAAGGGGAGAGCGACTGGGTGAGGGAGAGAGCCCGGCCAGCGGGCTTCTGATAATGACAAAAATAACCATAGTATCAAAGGCTAACATTTATTGAACACCTACTATGTGCCAGGCTCTGTCCTAACCACGTGACACATGACCACTTTTTGTCCTCACAACTCTTCGAGGTAGGTTCTGTTATGAGCCTCATGTGACACACGAGGGAAGTGAGGCCCAGAGAAGTGAGGTAACTTGCCCAAGGCCAGGCAGCTGGGAAGTCAGTATCAGAGGCTCCACCGTTCTGGCTAGGTGTCCTTGGACGGGCCACAGCCACTTCTCTGGGTGGCCTTCTCTATCTGCTGCCTGCAGGGCCCCACCTCATGGTTTCCGTGACGACTAAGATGGTCTCTGTACAGTGTCCCAGCACACAGTAGGCGCTTAGTAAATGAACAGCCTTCCTTCTCTCTTAACTCCGATGGGGGAGACCTGGGAGGGGGGACACCTCAGCAGCACCCTCCCTCCAGAGTTCGTCCCCCAGCCGGGAGTGGGTAACCCGCCCCTTCACACAGCAACGCCGCTCCATCTCCCCCTCTATCCCGAGAGCCACGCAGTGCCAGGTCCCATTGCAGTTTTAATGACGTTGCTGGTAATTCCGGCACGTCTGGGCGAAAGCTGCACCACGCATCACCCCACCCCAGGGCGGGGCGTGGGGAGGTGCGTCGGGGAGTCCATCCCCCTACAAGTCCCCCTCCTGTCCGGCCGCCCTCGGAGGGTGGGAGGGCTGGGGAAGGGGCTGAGCCGGGGAAATGCTTCGTCCTGGGGCCCCGTCGGGCCCTGGGTGGGCCGGGAGGCGCGCCCCGACGGCAGGGCGGGGGGGGCGGGGCGGGTGGTAGGCTAGGAGGCCTGGGCCTCGTCGTCCGCGCGGTGGCCCGCGTAGAGCGCGGCCAGGGGCCGGAAGCGCGGGCCCCAGCCGCTGAGATAGGCGAAGTCCTGCTCGGAGCCCGAAGAACCGCTGTGCAGCGAGCTGAGCGAGGCGGCCGGCGAGTCCGCGCCCTCGAAGGCGTAGGTCTGGAAGGCGTCGTAGGGCGGCACTGACAGGTCCCCGTCCGCCAGCGCCACCTTGCGGCTGATGAAGTCCCTGAACACCGAGAAGTCCGGCTCGGGGCTCGGTGGCCCCTGCGGGAGCGAGTGGCGCTCTGAGGGCAGGCTGGCCTGCGGGGGGCTGCCCGCGCCCCCGCTCCCGCTCGGGCCCCCGCCGCCGCCGCCCCCGTCGCCGCCCTTGAGCTCGCCGCCGAAGTCGTAAAGGCTCCGCAGCGCCGACATGTCGTAGGCCTCGGTGTCCTGCTCGCCGCCGCCCTCGTCGTTGTATTTGATGACGTTGTCCCGCATGTCCTCGTCCTCGTCGGAGCTCAGGTGGCTCTTGTGGTGGCGCCTGAGGGTGAGGATCAGCAGCACCAGCACTGCGGGGGAGACAGAAGGGGCAAGTGAGGGCTGAGGCCTGCCTAGGACATTCCGGGGACTCCTACCCCCCACCCCTCACACACAGCAATGCTGGCCCAGCCTAACCGCTGGTGCAAATTTCCTAGATTTCTGTGCAAAAAGACGTTTCCTACGGTCAGAACTGCACTGGCTATATGGGTAGGTAGTGAGCTACCCATCTTGGGAGGTGTGCAAATCGAGGCTAGACCACAGGGCTGCGGTGGCAGTACTGACGGCAGTGTTAAGAGATTTCATGGGTGTTGGGGGCTGGACCCAACCTCTGATGTCTCCATCCTCAACTCTATGAAGAGATACAACTTGAGAGGTCTCTAGGCTCTGGGGGGTGCAAAGGGGGCAGTTGAGGGGCAGATGGGGCTGGGGGAATGAAAGATGTCTTGAACCTGACTTCTCTTTTACCCTCGCTCTCCTCTATTCCAGAAGTCCTGAACACCTTCTTAGCCCTTTGGGTCTCAGGTCAAGATGTCCTCTGCAGGAGGCACCCCCCCCACCCAAGAGCTCCAGGTCAGGTTCAGTGCCTTCACCTCCAAACTCCCCTGGTGAGGAGTTTCTCCCTCTGTCACACGGGTTCTCAGAGCACAGCTGCTGGACCACCAGCAGCAGCATCTCCTGGGAACTTGCTAGAAATGTGACGTGTCGGATCCTGTCCTAGATCTACTGGCAGTCTGTCTTGATGAAGCCTCCAGGTGATGCCCAGGCAGCTCAGGTTTGTGAACCACAGCTTCCCCCACCCCAAACACACACTCTAAACTCCCCCTTGGGGCCCCAGGAAGTGTTCCCCTAGCTCGGTGCCTGGCAGGCAGTAAGCCCTTGAAGGGTGCTTGTTGAGTGAATGACTGACTGAAGAAGTGGATGGAGACGTGGTGAGTGTAAGGATGAAGAATGAGAGCACCGCTCCTTCTTCGCTTTCTGCACTTGACTTCCAGGACTCTACATTCTCTCCTCCTCCCGCCTCGCTGATCACTCATTCTCCACCTTCTAAACAGGCTTCTCCTCGCCTGTCTGACCCCTTAACATCAGCCGTCCCTGGATTTGGTCCTTGGGCCTTATCCACACCCCTCTGTGGGTGCTATCCTGCAGTCCATTTCGAGGCTGACCACGCCCACATCTCAGCCTTCAGCTTGGACTTACTTCTCCCCTGAAATCTAGATCGTCCTTCCAGTTTCCTCAACAAGTCCTCTGGGCTGACCAAGTCCTCACACTGAAACGTCTAACCTTGAAATAATCTTCCCCCTTCCCTGCCCTCAGTCTCCCCCATCTCCGTGATGGCAACCCTAACTTTCCTGTTACTCAGGGCTTTGTGGGTTTTTTTATTCGTGGATGGATCCCAGTGCCTGCAATAGTTTAGCACATGGGATTGTGGGGGGGGGGGGGGAGGACTCGCTGGATGGATAAATAAGGAGCTGATGAACCATTGAGAGAATTAAATGGGTAGGTGAGTGGGTGGATGGAGAGACACACGCTGGGTACCATGCCAGGCACTGGATTCTTCTTGTTGCTCCTAACATCTGCAACCAGGCCAGCGGCCAGAGCCAGCTGCTAGGGCCATGGGGCCAGGTTCCAGCCCACGACCTAACAAGGTGGCACATGACAGGGAGGGGGGTGGGGCCCGGGAACAGGTCCGGAGGGAGGGAAGGTGTCAGGAGAGAAGTGGGATAGATGGATGGACAGCTTTCAGAGCGGAGGCTGGGAGCTGCAGAGGGGGATGCCCGAGAGAGCAGATGGTGGGGAGTGCGGGCGGCGGGCAACAGATGTGCCAGGCCTGATCAGCGATTCCGCCCGTCACCTTTAGAACACTGATGTGCACTTACTTCGTTTGTGGGCAATTAGGCAGAAATTTGTTTGCACTGCCTCGGAAAATGAAACCGCTGTAAAGTGCACCCTCTGGAAAAAGGGTTTCTGAGCCATGGGCTGGGGAGGGGAGAGAAGGGGGGCCCGGGCCTCGCAGCTAGGAGGAGACTGCCCAGGGCCTCTGCAGGGACCCAAGGAGTTGCGGCTTGGCCACTGGCAGGTTCTCGGTGGGTTGGGCAGTGGCCACCACGCCAGTGGCAGGGGGCAAGCGGCTGACATCTCCCAGGGAACTGAGCAGAGCTGGTATCTGCAATCTGGACCACTCTTGGGTTCCCCGAGCTCTGGCTGGTCGCTAAAGTCCAGCAGCCAGAGCGGAGGTGAGGCCTTTCTGCTGCGACGGGGTTGGGGGGGGGTGGATTTATGGCCCCTGGAATCCAGCTTAGCTCCTAGAACTTGACCTCTTCACTGGCGACACTTTGTGGGTTCCACTGGCTGCTGATGGGGTTGCTACCAGAGTAGATTTTGCCTCCCCAAATGTCTTAAGATTTTGCCCCAGCTGCGCCCGGGGTTTTGCCCCAGCTGTGATTCATAGCAGGTGGCGTAGTTAAAGGGAACACAAGGTGAGGAGGCCTGATTTCCAGTTGGAAGACTATGTATCCTTATGTAAGCTACTTAACCCCTGCGAGCCTCACTTTCCTCCTCGGAAAAATGGGGATGAAACACCTGGCTACATGGTTGTGAGGAACACAAGAGCCTTTTTTCACTAGAAGGCCTTTACTAAAAGTCCTACATGGAGCATAAAAAAGGACGGTGGACATGAGAGATTTTTTTAATAATATGCTTGTTTTTAAAAACGTAGAGGGTGGCCAACATGCAAGGAGTCTCAGGTGGGGCTGACATTTTCTGGAATTGGTGGTGGGGCTGCTCGGTTCTTAGAAGACTTGTCACGGGACCCACACGCTAGAGCTCGGACATCATTTGGGCCGCCCTTCCTGGTGGGAGAGGGAAGCTGAGGCCCCCGCGGGGGTTCCCGGGAAGGACATCCAGGGCCCCAGGGTGAAGGCCAGCAGGGCGGGGGCGTGGCTCTGGCCGGACTCACCGACCAGGATGAGGACGCAGACCAGGAGCGCGATGAGGGCGCCGGGGCTCAGGGAAGTGGCCATGACGAAGGCTGTGGTGTTGCAGGACTGGATGGTCCCCGAGCTGTCACAGCCGCAAATGCGGATGGTGAGCGTGCCCGTGCTGCTCAGTGTGGGCGGCCCGCTGTCCACCACCAGGATGGGCAGGAAGAACACGTCCTGCTCCTGCCGGTTGAAGCCCAGGTGCTGTGTGTGCACCGCGGCCGTATTGTCTGCTCCAGAAAGAGGCAGTGGTGTGTGAGACGGCTCGGCCTCCCCTGTCCCGGCCACCTCCTGATGCCCCCTCGGGATTTGCCTCCCTCCGCCCCGAGCTCTTGCCTCCCGGTGACCCACGGATCTGGTCCCCGATCTCCGCAGCTTCTGCTCCCAGCTGCCTGCCGATCCTGCTCCCAGCCGTGTAGCCCACAGTTCTGTCCTTAGCTGTCACAAGATGCTATTCCCAGCAGTCTCAAGATTCTGTCTTCAGCTATTCCAAGGTTTTGTCCCCAGCTGTGCCAAGGTCCTGTCCCCAGCTTTTCCAAGATTCTGTCCCCAGCTGGGCCAAGGTCCTGTCCCCGGCTATGTTAATTTTTTTCCCTCATTCATCTCAATGGCCTTCTTTTGTTCTACCCCAGCTACCCAATGCACCCTGACTCTGGGGTCCTGGGGTCCTTGGGTTGTGGCTTACTGGGCCCCAGACAAGTCCTGGGTCACGGACAGGACTGGGAATGTCTTCTCTCGCATCTGGCTTTGGCTGAGGGAGCTTTCTGTCGGGAGTCTAAGAGGCTGAGCCTGCCGGGCTGGGGGCATGGCCTCTGGGGCCTGATGAGGGGACTCGCGTGCACCAAGGTCTCCTTTCTACATGTGCGACCAGAGAGGACAGTGAACTAACACAAGTCATATTCATGACACCCCTTCAGCCAGCTGCTGGGAATGCTAGGCAGGACTCAGGTGGCTCTCTGGTCTCGGAGCATGGGCTTTGGTGACAGGTGGTGCCCACTTTCCCCTGCCCTTCCTGCCTCTCCCACCCTCTCCTGTATGGGTCAGGCCACCCCTGAGCCTCCATCATTTTGATGCCAGTGTGGAGGCTCATACTCTGAGCCGGGCTGGCTGCTACCCCCACCCTTCACAGCCAGCTCCACACAAGGGGGCCCTGCCTTCCTGCGGGGGGCGTCCAGTCTCCCCTCCTGAGTCCTTCTCCTGCCCTCACAGCCTTCCGGCTAGTCTCTCTGCCCTCAGACTTCAGCAGTCTGGGTCCCTTCCCCAGCTCTGTGGCCCCTGTCAACCCAGTTCAGTTCCGGGCCTCCCCCAATCGTGGACACAATGCAGGAGAAAAGAGCTGACTTGTGACCTTGAGCACATCTGTGACGCGAACTAAAGGTCCAGCTCAAACAAGATTGGTCATGGGTTGAAGCTCATGTGATGGTATCATGAGGTTTTGTGATATTATTCTATCTACTTTTACACACATTTGAAAATCTCCATTAAAATGTTAAAAAAAAAAAATCATGCCGAGTCGATCATTTATTCGCTTGGGAGCTCACTTAGCTTCTCTGGACCTCAGTTTTCTCATCTGTAACTGAGGAAAATAGTAGCACATTGGTGTGAGGATTATGGTGAAATTCATGCCTAACCCTTAGAATGGGTCCCAGCCCCTGGAAATTCTCCATAGATGCCGGCGGTTCTTTCGGTCGCGCCCCATCCCCACGTCCCCTGCACCGCACCCTGGGCCTGCTCTCCGTGTAGGCTGCCCTGCCTCTCCTCACCACGTTCCCGCTAGCGGGAACACCGTCCCCACCTTCTTGCTGGGCAAATTCCTCATCCGTCACGCTCCAGCTAAATGTCACCTCCTTCCTGTGGCCTCCGTTCTCGGCTTCCCCCTCCCCGCTCTGACTACGCAGGAGCCACACACATTTCTGCTACAGTGCTTATCACATGGCGTTAGGTTAGCATGTGCCCATCTCTGCCCTGGCACCGAGACAGACTCGAAGAATGACACTTGAATGAACTGCAACTTTTGGGGTAACTGGTGGTCCCGGGTCAGCTCCTCAAGCTCTGGCTTCAGCTGCCTGTCAAAGGGTAAATCAACCCCGGCTGTGAAAATATCTGCCTTCCCAAGGGGAAGAAAGGAGACTCAAGAGCAAGATGAGGAAAAGGGAATGATGTGGGACTCCTCTGCTCTGACTACAGGCTTTCTATGCATCAAGGACTGTGTGGATGCTTTAAATATATAGTAATATTTAATTGTCCCAACCATCAAGAGTTGTGACATTATTTCCATTTTATACGTGTGGAAGTTGAGGTTCAGAGAGAAGTGACTTGTCTGGATTTATCCAGTGAATTGGTCACATAGCTATTTTTCCCATCCACCCATCAAATCATCCATCTATCCATCCCTCAACCATCCATCCACCCATATCCATCCATCCATCCTCCACCCAGCCATCCAATAAATCTTTATTGAGTAACTACTATGTCCTAGGCACCATCCTAGTCGCAGGGAGAAAACAGTGGGGAGCTAAACCAACCATATTCCTGGGTGTGAGCTTATATTCTAATGTGAGAGACAAATGTTAATTGAATAAACCCACAGTTTAGTCTACAATTACAAACCATGGTGAGTGCTAAGAAGGAAAAGTACAGGAAGAGCACCTAACAGAGGACCTGACTTAGTCTGAGAGAGGTCAGGGAGATCTTCTTGGAAGAAGTGGTATTATTGCCTAGTACTGAATGATGAGTTCAAGGAGAGGGGACAGCCGATGCAAAGGCCTCGAGGTTGGAAGAAGCATAATATGCTCAAGGAACTAAAGCAGTCCTTTGTGACTGGAGGGAGGAAGGTGATGGCTCGAGTGAGTCAAGGTCAAACTGGGGGCAGGGTGGGGCAGGGGCTCATCATGGAAAGTCTTAGAGGCCATAGTAAGGAATTGGGGTTATTTTCTTAAAAGCAATGGGAAGCCATTGATTGGTGGGTTTTAAGCCAAGAAGAGACCGAGCACGACAAATCATCCATTCACACCCTCTGGATGTCAGGACTATCTTAGCCCCTGAGGCTAGAGCATGAACAAGACAGACGTGGTCCCTGCCCTTGCTGAGCCTCCATTCTATGCAAGGGTGTTTCTAATCTAAAGCACAAGAGTGGATGTGGAAGATGAGTTAGGAAGATACTGTGTGTTTTAGGTGTGAGAGGATAGTGGGAGTAGAGGCACAGAGAAGTAGACAGATTTGAAAAATGAGTGGCTGGCTCTGGCTCAGCCTCAAATTCCCAAGCAAGAACAGAGGAGTGGAGAGGAGATGTTTGTTTCTCAGAGTTGCCGCCTTTGGCCATGGAGGCATATGTTCTCAGAGCTCTGGTCCGTGCCACTCCTCCACCCGACAAAAGGGGATCCCTGGGCATCATCCCTGAACCTCCCAAGCAGCCCTCCGGGGCAGCGGCTGGCTTCACCTGGGGAAGCTGCTGGTCACCCCAGCCCCTTTCCCCACCCTTCCAGGCAGGAACTGCGCCTAGCATTGTATCCATCCATCTGGCCTGACATACATCAGTGTCAATCCCTGGCTGCAAAAGCAATATTTATAAATCACGTTTCCAAACTGGCTACAAATGTGTACAAAGAAACAGATGGGTTGGGGTAGCTGTTTGTCACCCAGGATATTTATATGGTGAGGAGGAGGGGGCTTGGCAGGCCGTGGGAAGGGGCTAGGGGCCTGGCGGAGGAGCCCTTCCACGGCTGTGCTGAGCTTAACACATGGCTGCCACCCTCGCTCCTGGAGCTCCTTCCAGGGGGTCACGCGGGATGGGAGCTCCTGGCGGCTCCCCGTCAAAGAGAGGCAGTTGGGACAGAACTTCAGGCCCCTCGGGTTGGAAAGACTTGTGAACTTGGCGAGGTCAAGCCAGGGCTATTCGTATCTCCTGGGGCCAACTCAGGATACCACTGGAATAATGCGTGGGCAAGGTACTACCATTTGTTAAAATATTGAAATGCTTCCAAAAAGGTTTAAATAGCTCTGACCCCACGAGCCCCAAGTCCTTCCCTGCTGCCTCAGCCTTCCCCCCATGCCCACCCCCACCTTTGACACAATCAAGCCACTAAGGGGGTAAAGCCTGGCACAGTGGGGGCTCCAGGGTCCTGTTCCAGGTTATTTATGGTCAGTGTCCCTTTCGGTTGGTCATCTGAACTGCACTGGTTGTGAAATATTTTTAATATTACTCTTGGAAATAGAGAAGGTCTGGCTTCAGAGGCCACTGAGGTCCCTCCTTTCGGAGGGAAGGGTTGTAAGGGTCTTGGGGGTGATCCCAGACCTGTTCCAGGGCCAGAAAGAACCAACATGACCTGATCTCCTAATATCCTGGTAGCCACTCATTCATTCCACCCACGCAGGCCTCCTGTTCCTTGAACATCCTGGGCCTGCTCTCACCTCAGGGCCTTTGTACTTGCTGTTCCCTCCACCTGGATCATTCCTGGTCCAGTTATCAGCATGGCTCACTCCCTAATTTCCTTTAGAGCCATACTCACTATTGATTCCTTCAGAGATGGCTTCCCAGGCCCCCTTATTTAAAATAGCTCCTACTCTTACTCTGCTTTATTTTCCCCTGTTTTGTTTAACACATTTCATGGAACACCCACTATGTGCCAGGCCCTGCTCTAGGCACTCGGGGCCAGGCACTGAACAAAATCAAGTCTAGACTCTTGTCGAGATTGCATTATCTAGCCTCCAGCCACTTAGCATCCCCAACATAGTATTCACTTGTTTAATTTCTACCTCCCCTCACCAGAATGTCACCTCCACGAGGGCAGGGATTTTGTCTTGTTTGCCACTGTATTTCAGGGCTTAGAACAGTGCCTGATACAGAGGCACAGTGTTTCAGTAAATAATTGCTGAATGCAGGAAATGATGTGTTCCAGGTACTAACAATATACCTTCATCTTGGGGGGCCACCTAGCCATCTCAGGGGGCAGGCCCTTTCAGCCCCATTTTACAGATGACACAATGGAGGCTTAGGAAGTGCAGACCTTGCTGGGGTTGCACAGAGAGCCCCCAGCTGAGCCTGGCCTGGGACCCAGGGCCCTCACTCCCAGTCCACTGATGCCCTCCACCCCCCCCAACCCCCACCCCCAGTTCAGTGCTCGAAGGCTCAGACTTCGGCTTCTTGAGGAACTTGCTGGGGCACATCACACAGTGGGATCAGCTCAGACTGGGCAGGTCAGTCACTTTCAAGGTGGCGAGCGAGCGAAAGCAGGAAGCACGCTGGATCTGAGACAGGGGTGGGTTGGAATCCCAGCCTGCCGCTGACTCCCCGTATGGCCCTGGGTGGGTCCCTTTCCTCCAAGAGTCTCCGTTTTATCACGGGTAAAATAGGGGGAGGGGAAGGAAATCACCCCCCAGGGTGGCCGTGAGGATGCAAAGAGAAACATGAGTGGGATACAGCGCTTTTTAAACTGAAGGGTGGGAGTGTGTGCACGTGACTTATTTCAATCTTCAGTTAGACCAGGGGGCTCTTTCCATCCAGGACTCTGGCCCACCCACTCCTCATCTGTTCCCTCTCTGTATCTTTCCATTCTCTTCTCTTGGGGTGCCCCCTCTCCACTCCGCCCACCCGCCCCCGGCTTGTTCTTCAGGGTTTAGCCAGTGGGCTGGGGAACAGCTCTAGCTTGACCCAGATTTTCTGTGTGATCTTGGACCCAACACTGGCCCTCTGGGTGCCTCAGTCTCTCCACCGGTAATACGGGAAGGGGAGGGGAGGCTAGGCCCCTCTTTTGTGCATCCTAGGATTTGGTGGTTCAGAGGTAACTCACCTTGGATGTCAAGCAGGGAGAAGTGAGGGTTGCTGGGAGCTTCGGGCACCAGGCGGAAATAGAAGCGGTGCCCACCCTGAGGCTCATCTCTGTCCACCACGCTGATGGTCTGGATCAGCTGAAGGGGGAGGAGGGGGCAGGGAGCTGATGTGAGGCCTAGTCCACACTGGACCTGGGTAGAGGGTGTCCCAGCCAGTCCCAAGAACCCCCAGGCCCCAGCCCCTCCACGTACCTGTCCTGGCTTTGCGTCCTCACACACGGCTGCCTCGTAGGGAGTGGCCAGCTCTGGGGGATTGTCGTTCACATCCAGGATTCGGATTCTTAGGGATGCCCGGGAGAGCTGGGCATGATTGTCTGCAGCGAGAGCACAGGAGCGGGGTGAGCGGCATCAAGTGTGAGACCTAGACAAGCCCCCATCTGCCATGAGGACAAGGCGAGGCAGTGGGGTCACATTGAGAGATCTGTGGGTTGACCAGGCAGGGAACAGGATCCGGACTGAGGACAACGGGCATGAAGGGGTCACCACCATCACTGCTGTCACTGTCACCACCACCGTCCCTGCATGACCACCACCACCTCCACCACCATAACCCCCAGGGCCACCTGGCGCCATCGTCAACACCATCCCCACCACCACTCTCGCAGGCACCAACCTGCTGGCTTCGCCATTGGACCATTGCCATCCGAATGATGGTGTCCCCACTGCCCTATCCAAGGCACCACCCTCCTCATCTCTGTTATCACAAACACCAAGGCCATCCCTATCAGCGCCCTTACCAGCACGGCCAGCAGCACCCACGTGATCACTCTCTCTACCACAAACACCATTACCAGCCCCGCCCTTACTACCATTACCCCCCATAAACACCCACGTCTCCATCACATAGCTACCCCCGCTCCCACCCCCGGCAACACGATCATCACCACTGCCGTCAACCAGCATCCCATTCTCGACATCCCATCACCATCAAGGGCACAGAACGCACCCGGAGCATCCACATCCATTATTTCAGGTATCCATGTGGAAATCCTGTGCTTGGGTCAGTTTCTATCACCTCTTTGCAGAAGAGAAACAAAGCATGAGAAACTTTAAAGAACTGGTCAGTTGACAACGGGGCTCTCAAACCTCTGCTCTTTTAAGGCCTGATCCTGAGAGGGCAAGACAAGTCCACTGGCTGTAGGTCTTGGCCGGGGTCTTCAGCAAAACCATGACAGCCCCACCTGTGAAGTCTTTGAGGTCAAGGTCCCTGATGTATTAACCCCCGGGTTCCAGCACTGTGGGGTACAGCACAGAGTAAGTTCTAATACATTTGTTGAACGAATGAATGAAGCCTGGAAGAACATGGACGGAAAGAGGCTTGAGTTCCAGGCATGGCTCTGTCCTTGACCCAGTGTTTGGTCCTCCCTCCCTGATATCCCTTTCCACATTTGGAAAATGAACAGAGCACAGTGATTAAGAGTAAAGTCTCCAAGGCAAGTTGTTCTGATCTCAACTCTGCCACTTAGTAGCTGTGTGGTCTCTGCCAGGTTACTTGGCCTCTCGGTGCCTCTGTTTTCTCACCAGCAACACGGAGCTACTAGTAATGGGTTGGTTAAGAGGAAAGATTGAGTTCCTATCTGCAAAGCATTTTTAAGCTGTGTATACAACACACAGCAAGTGCTATCTAAGGATTTGTTAAGTAAACAGACATCCTTAAGGGTCCTTTCAGCAATGACATCAAGTGATTGAAGGATACCTTGTCCCAGCCTGGCCTGTCTGAGCAGCACCTTGAATGTTGGCCTTTTCTGTCCCTTGTCCCCTGGACCTCTTGGGTGCTCATTGGTGCCCTGCTCTCAGCTATCTTAGTCATGAGTTCGTTACCGACAAGTTCTATGCACCAGCGACCTCAAGGACTGGGAGAGAGGAAGCCACCCCCTTTTAAGCAGGCTGGTTAGGCGTCTAACCTGGCGGGCAGGGAGCTCTTTTGGGGGCAGCCTGGAAGCTTCCAAGCAGCCAGGAACCCCATGAGTTCTGGGAGGAGTGGGGCTGCCTCTTTCTCTGATCAGGGCCGCCCGCCGTGGCCCGCAGCTGCTTGTGTGTTGATAAGGAGAAATGGGATCCGGAGGCAGGTGGAGCCACCTCCTAGGGTCAGGGAAAGGAGGGGGATGAGTCCTTAATTAACGCAGACCCCAGCCCCTCTCTGGAGCTCCCCTTAGCCAGGGGCACCTTATCTTCTCAGCTCACCCAGATCTGCAGCTTCAGTGATTAGAGGGGGCTTTTCTGGGGGGGCGAGAGATCGGAGTCGTGACTGGGAATGCCGGGCAAGCCGTTATTTTTAAGAGTCTGTTGCTGAAGAACTTAAACAGACAGAAGGAGGGTGCGTTTGGGAGGAGGGGAGGTGGGGAGAGTGAGGCCCGCTGCCAGGACCAGGCACCTCTCTCCCCGCTGAGGCAGAGGGAGGGGGCACAGGGGCCTATGCGCCATGCAGAAGGGCGACCCCAGAGCAGGGCCAGCTCCTCTGAGGGGGACACGCTGCAGGGGGGCCGGGTCCACTGCTGGCGAGAACCCCACTAATGAGCCATTCCTTTACAATCTGTTGGGCCTCTTGTGGCTGCTTTTTTTTTTTCCTAGCTTTATTGAGATAGGATTGACAACGTGGTATAAGGTGTGCAATGTATTGATTTTATACGTGTATATATTGTGGGATGTTTCCCACAATCAGGTTAGTTAACCGTCCTTCACCTCACATAATTACCTTTTTGTTGTTGTCCTGCTCCTCTTTTATTTTTTTCGAGGGGGGTGGGGCCGAGGGAGAGAGAGACTCTGAAGCAGGCTCCTCGCCCAGGGCAGAGTCCGACGTGGGGCTCGATCTCATGACCCTGAGATCATGAACTGAGCTGAAACCAAGAGTCAGACGCTTCACCGACTGAGCCACCCAGGCACCCCTCTTACCTCCTTTTTAAAAATGCTACAGGTCACCTCCTGGGAAAGCCCTGAACCCTTTGGCATGGCTGTGGATCCCGGGTCTCAGAGGCGGGGCAGCCGAGTGGGCAGGGAAGGTGTGTGCCTCTATGTTGCCTAGTTACCACCTGCAGAACTGATCCCAGGGACCCCTGGATTTGGGGCCGGCCTGGAATCCGCAGAGCCTGTGTGCCCATGACATCGCTGTGGCCTCCAGCCTGGCTGCACATTAGAATCGCCTGGGAAGGCTTTGAAACACACTGATGCCCAAGGCGTGGTCACTGAGGTTTTTTAATGGCTGTAGGAATCTAATATGTGGCGGGGGGTTGCCAACCACCGGCAGGTGGGGGAGTCCAACCTGTTATCTTACTTCTGGTGGACTTCCTTTAAACCCCTCCTGATCACAGTTAGCCGCATTTGTGATCACTGCTAATGACTAATTCATAAGTTTACCATCTTAAATGTTTCTGGGATAAAACAAAGACTCCATCAATTAATTAATCTTCACCCTGCGCAGGACTTCCCAATCGATAACAAATTTTCTTATCTATGACCTCATTTGATCCTCAAACAACCTGTAAAGGAGGTCTTGTTAAACCCATTTTGTAGATGAGAAAACTGAGGCCCAGAGAGGGCCAGGACCTTGCCCAGAGCCACAAGGGAGTCAGCGCAGAGCTGGGTTGGGTCCTGGGTCTCCTGCCTCTACGGCCAGTGCTTGGTCTAGATCCGAGGCCAGTAGGCCCTCCTGCTGCCTGGGTATCTGTCCATCCAGCACCAACTACTGCTCGGACCCAGGTCCAAGCGGCCCTTCCCCGACGCCCAGCAGCAGGTGCCCTCTCCCAGGGCTGGGTCCCTCATGGGTCCCAACCCCCCTCTTGGCATCTCAGTTCAGCTGACTGACATGCAAATTAGTTTAATTATTTCTTCTTCTAAAATAAATTATATTTTGCAGTAGCTGCAATATGTTGTGTCAGGCAAAATTGCATTCAATATTTTTAAACTAATTGATGCAGCCTTGAGGAAGGCTGATTGACAGCCCAGAGCTGAGCAGGCCTGCAGCCTTAACCGGTTCCTAGATGAAAATTAAATGTGCTTCGGCCTGGGGCTCCCTCTCTGAGCTACCTTGCTAGGAACCCAGGAAGGTGGCAGGTGAAACCCTGGGGGTCTGGGGGCCGAGGAGGTGGGCTGTTCAGTGGGCGCCTGGACCGGGGGCGGGAGCACTGCTGTGCAACGTGAGCAGGTCTCCTACCTTCTCTGGGCCTCGGAGACCCCGATGTATAACAAACGGCCAGGGGATCGGACTGAGCCGTTTGGAGCTGAGGCTGCTGGGTTTCGCTGACGATTATGAATTGAGCGCCTCCTTTGTGCCAAGGACATAACAGTGAGCAAGACCTATACGGTCTCTCGGTCTCGAGGCAGGGACAGACAGTACTCCAGACTCTGATAAGAGCTAAGAGATAAAAGTTCAAGAGCAAGGTGGGTGCAGGGATGTTTTCCCTGGAGTAAGTGACCTTTAGGCTGAGATCCAACTAGGAAGGAATCAGGTGAAGGGGATGGGAGGGAAAGAGTGCCCCAGGGAATGGGGACAGCATATGCAAACACCCGAGAGGAGAAGAGGAGGAGGAGGCTGTAGATAATGAGACTCTGGATCCCTTCCAAGGAAGACCCCAGCCCCGGCAGGTACTCACCTGGTATCTCAACCAAACTAGGCTTGGAGGGCTGGGGGCCACTGGGAAGGGAAGAGGAAATGGGAGCTGGCCTGGTGACTCTGTTAAGGGCACTGCTAGGAATGTGCTCCTTCCCAGAAAGACATCAGCAAACACATGTGAGGCATGCGCTGTGGGCCAGGCTCTGTGCTGCCCCCTTTCCTCCTGTCAACCATTGTGGGAGGTGGAGACTAGTATTATTGACATTTTACTGAGGAGGAAACCCGTTCAGAGAGGTAAGGAACTTGCCCAAGGTCGCATAGGGAATAACTAATCAATCTGGGACTCGAACCTGGGTCTGGTTCCAGAGGGGAAGTTTCTAATCATCAGATGGTACTGCCTTTCTTGCCATCTTTAGCCGTCAGAGTCCCACTTGCCTCAACGTCCTAAACGTCCTAACAAATGTCTCTGCCTCCTCCTGGAAGCTCTCCCTGACTGCCTCAGTCCCGGGCCATCAGAATATTAGCCCAAGTCCTACATGCCCACATGCCCACCTGCACGTGATCTTCCAGCTATCTCCCTGGCCTTGTCCCTCACCCCTCTCTTGAGCTCTGCTCCAAGTTTGCTCCGTTCTCACCTTCAGATCTTTGCCCAGATGCCTTCTCAGAGAGCCTCCCCTGATGACCTTATTTAAATGTGTCCCTTGCCATCCCACCAGACACCCCCTTCCCTGCTTTCTCTCCATAACACTTACCCAATACCCGCTATGTCTTTACTTACTTAACTTGCTCATCACTTGTCTCCCCCACGAGAAAGTAAGCAGAATTTCTATTTTGTTTACTGCTAGGTGCGTGGCACATAGTAGGTGCTTAATAAAGATTGTCGAATGAATGGATTTCATTGCCTGTGGCATCCCTGACTATGCTGGGATACTGGGGAGCCCACAGGCAGAGACCAATACCTCCTCGGGTGGACTAATTCTGTGGGGGGTGCACCCCCTCCAGGGTCCCTCCATCTGGGCAAGAGTCAAGCTATGTGATGCTGTTCCTGCCTCTCTCCTTGGACTAAGGTTTTCTCATCAGTAAAACAAATGGAGAGAGGGAGAGAGAGAAGCCCAGAGAGAAGGAGGCAAGGGAGGTTGCAAGAGTGGGAGTGAGAAGTGGGGGGAGGAAGGAGGGACTGGTGGGGAAAGGAGAGATGGAAGGAACAGGAGTGGGGGGGAGGAGAGAGCTTGGGGGGCAGCTTGAAGGCACCTCCTTCCCACTCACTTGCAGTGGAGGGTGGGCAGCAGAGCGGACCCTCTTCTTCAGTCCCCCCAGCTCCTCCCCTTCCCGAGAGAATTAAATTGCATCCAAACACCAGGCTCTGATTAGAGCTGGCCCGCTGGGCAGGAAGATTTATCATCCCAATTACCCGCCGGCCAAGACAAGCTGCCTGAGCAAGTGGGGGTGCTCCAGGGGAGGGGTGTCAGGGCTGCCAAAAGTGGATTCCTTGCACCCCCTACCCTGTCCTCACTCACCTTTAGTGGGAGCAGGAGGTTTGGGCACCCTTCTCTGTCTCTCTCAGGGCTTTGATTATCTCTTTGGCTTCCCAGGGGAGACCGGAGGCTTCGACTTTGTTGGGGTGGGGGGCGTTGTGTAGTCCTCCAAAGGATAAAGGAGGACTTCGGGGTGAATCAGGGACTCTGGAATGGGGGGGTGGGAGAAAGTTTTCCTTCCTAGGGCTGAGCTGGTCCTGATGTTCTGGGCTGTCCTCTGGAGACCCCATAGACACGACAAAATCTTTATTCCGGTCTGCCTCTGTTAGGTACTCAGGGGGCACAGGATTCCGGGAGTTACCCAGTCTAAGAGGAGCCCAGGCCTGATTTACACACCTCTGGTGATGGGGAGCTCAGTGCCTCTTGAAGCAGCCCCTTCCATGCAGGACTGTGCCAAGCCTCTTCCCCAGATGGCACCACACTCAGCTTCCCTGCCCGTCCTAGCCCTGCCCTGACACCCCCAGCTCCTGTCTAAGCCTGAGGCTTCACCACAGCCTCCCATGTGCCCTCCTGCTCCAGGCCAGCCCCCTCCTGTTCACCCATGAGCCCGAGTGAACACTGGGCCCGCACATCTGACCATGTCACTCTGCTGCTCCAAGACCTGCCTTGGTTCCCTGCTGTCTCCAGCAGATGTCTGGCTCCTCAGAGGACATCGAAAGCCCTTCCTGTAGAGAACCAGTGAGCGTCTGCATGCTCACCTCACCTCGCCTGCTCCAGCCGTCCCCCACCCCAGCCTCTGCCCCCGCCCCAGTCTCCCCATTCTCGGAATGGCCAGTGGACGGCTGAGCTTCTGAGTCTTTCTGCCTCGAGCACCCAAACTCCCGTTCCTCAGCCTTTGAGACCCAATTCAGATGTCCCCTCCTTTGGGAAAGATTTTTGGCCTCCTTCCCCTCTGGGTGGGCAAGTCCTTCCCTGCTCCTCCTGAGTGCCCACTGCCCCCTTCCGCTCTGTGTTGTCACTGGCTGTCGATGTGTCTCTCCCCCGCCTACCTGTGAGCTCCAAGGTCAGTGGCCAAGCCTTGTTTACCACCAGATCCCAGCACCCAGACCGGGATGGGCGGCGAGGAGAGGCCCTCTGGAAACACTAGCTGGGGGTAGACATGTGGGGAGCGGGGGGTGTCCTCGTGGCAACTGAGCACTCTGCGTCTCATCCCCCTGCAAGCGCTCAGCCCCATCCCTCTTGTCCTCCTAAGGAGCATTGGACTGGGAGTCATAAGGCCTCACTGCTGGACTTGGGCCAGTTGCTTCCCTTCCTTGGGCTTAGTCTCCCCAGCAGTGAAGTGAGGGTGGGGGTGGGGGCTGGAGTCCATCATCTCTGACATTCCTTCTTCCCTCAGATTCTTTTCTCTGGCTATGAATCACAAGTACCGTGTGTCAGGAACCATGCTAGTCATTTTACATACACAGATTCTAACGTCCATGACATGAGATGCTTTATATACAACATTCAGTATGATGTCTGGCACATCGTAAGCTTCAGACAAACAGAAGCTGCTATTATTGTAAAGATATTGTAAATTCTAATCTTTGGGGCATCTGGGTGGCTCAGTCGGTTAAGCGTCTGCTTTCAGCTCAGGTCATGATCCCATGGGGATCAGGCCCCATGTTGGGCTGCCTACTCAGCGGAGAGTCTGCTTCTCCCTCTCCCTCTGCTCGTGCTTGCTCTCTCTCGCTCGCTCTCTCTTTCTCAAATAAATAAATAAAAATCTTAAAAAAAATTATTATCTTTACAGCCATCTAACACAGTGCCATTTTACAGATGAGAAAAGTAAGGCAATGAAAGGGGGAGTGACCCGTCCAAGCGCAGACAGCTGGGAACGGTGCAACTGACCCCAGTTTTCGCGTGTCACGCCACCCTGCTTTCCTCACTCGGTGGGCCAGCCCCTTTATCCATTCGTTCAGTAAATATTTACACACGCCTACTAAGTGCCAGGCCTGGTATAAATAGTGCAGGTGCAGACAAGACCCTGCCCTCGTGGAAGGTACAGCTTCCTGGGGAGAAGAGATTAACTAAATACTCACACAAATACATATATAAATCATGACGAGTGCTCCGTGGTTTGCAGGAAAAACCAGGGTGCTGTAAGACGTACTTGGCCTGGGGTGACCCAGATGGGGAAGCTTCTCGCTAATCTGGTTAACACTTTGCTATTCCTGGTGGCTAGAGACCTGCCCCCTCCCCCACTCCAGACCAGCTTAGGGCCAGACGACCCTGGAGGAGGGGGGCCGGATGCGGCCCCTGGAACCCCCCCCAGCACTGGCCTTCCAAGTCCGCACCCCCAACTCTTTGAAGACTGTCCCTTTACAACTGCCCTTTCCACCGAAGGATTCAGACACAAATTGTACTTTAAATTCAGTATCGGTCATTAATATTTCATGATTACAAAACGTTAAAGATAATGTCAGTGGAAGGAGCGTTTGCATGGGCAGAATGGATGACTCAGAAGTTCGGGGAGAGGGGAGCCGGCATACTAAGTGGCTGGGGAGTCTTTGAGGTAATCCAGTATGACAGCGGCGGCGGCTCCCGACCCAGTGCAGCCTTCTCCAAGGTGCTCGCCAAGCTCCGCCACTGTGTATAAATATTTCCCCTCTGATTCTTGTCACCTCGGGTTTGTTACGCCCAGAGCAGGTGGGGCCACCGTGACCCCACCAGCATCCTCTGTTTCTGAGGAAGCCAAATGGATGCTTCAGCAGGAGGCCACAGGCAGGCAGACCCCCTGGCATTGCCCTTGGGGCTCGGGCTGGCTGCTAGGAAGCAGGAGGTCTGGGGGTGGAGCCCTGACCCTGTGTGGATTTGCTCTGTGACCTTGGAACCATCGCTGTTCCGCCCTGAGCTTTTATTTCCTCTTCTGTAAAGTGGGGATAATAATTTTGCCCTTGTCTTGCAGAGATGGCAAGAAGCTGGAGTCGGTGGATTATTTGTGACACTCCTGGATTCGTGCCTGGCACCAAAAAAACATGACTTGAGGGGCATCTGGGTAAGAGCCGGGCTTTGGAGTCAGACAGGCTGGGGCTGGGAATTTGGACAAATGACTTCACCTCTCATCCATACGTTGGGGATAAGGGCAGAACCGACACCTCTTAGGTGGGAAGATTCAACGAGTGAGCACACTACTGTAAAATGCCTTGCACAGAGTTGGTGCTTGTAGTCAAGTGCACAGAGTCAGGATCGATAGATACCACTAATTGAGCACTTATTAAGTACTAGGCAAGTTCTTTCCATGCATGATCCTATTGAATCCCCCCATTAGCTCTGTGAAGCGGGAGCCATTCGTTTTCTCATTGATTAATACCTGGTGAGGGTTGGGCAGGGGTTGTTGATTGCAGCTCAGGGGGGAGGGTCTCTAGCCCAGTGATCAGTCTCCTTCCAGAGCCTCATCTTCCCCATGGTCGGTTGCTAGGCACTGGTGGGGGGGGGTGGGGGCTCAGATTGCAGAGAGTACCCGGGAAAGGGAGCTCACGTGGCCTTGCTGCGGAGGGAACTAGGCAGACTTGCTCCAAATCCCAGCTCTGCCACCGCACATCCTTGGGCAAGTTTCCTCTCCGAGCCTCGATCTTCCCATCAGTAAAGTGGGTGCTGATCGGTTACTGATCATGATTCAATAGAAGTCCACACTAGAAAGCCTCCAGCCCAGAATATGGATGAGGTAAACATTGTAAAATGTTTGTGGGAGAGTCCCCTCCACATCCTTTCTTCTGTGAAATGGCAGCATTATAGACTTTGTATACCACTCTAGCTGCTCTCTGCAAAGAGACCCACTGGGCCAGAAGCACAATGCTTAACCCGAGTGGGACATCAGGCAGGGTGCCGAGCCGGACATGTGGGGGGAGATGTATCTGTGGGCAGGGAGAGGGGGCTCTCTGCCCAGCAGCCAGGCCAGTCTCCCCTGGCCGCCCAGGGAGCAGGGAGGGAAGGAGTGGGAGCTCTCCTCCCCCCCCAGTCCAGCCGCCACTTCCTCTCCAGCCACCTTTGTTACTTTCCTTTCATGCGGTGGAGGAGTGGATTCAAAGGCTCCCGAGTAGCAGGCACTGAGGTTTGAGCCAGCTTTGTATTTTCTTTTAAACTGAAGTTGAAAGAGACGGAGGGAACTTCAGCATAGGGACTTCCTTGGCCCACGGGCCGGTGGGGCCTGCAAAGTGGGAGGGCGCCGGCAGGGGGAAGAGGAGGAAGGCTGGTGGGGGGCTCGCAGGGCCAGGAGGGGCTTGGGCCACCCCCCCAAGTGCACGCAGGGGCAAGTTTGAATGTCGCCCACCCACGCACCCGAGGCTCAGAGGCTCTGAGTCTCTCTGCTGTCATGACTGCTTACTGGCAGCTCTGCAGGCTCCTGGACGTTGAGAGCCGATGGCGGGGGGGGGGGGGGGGGGGGGGGGG